>NC_089752.1:103357320-103702320 GCF_040412425.1 Macrobrachium rosenbergii
TAAAGTAATCAATACAGGTTCCCACAGTAACAGCGCCCCATACTCAACGGGAAACCGGTTAGGTCTATTCCTGGAACCAGATTGCAGCTCTTCCGAAGACACGGACTTTGCTTTCGCGTCATGGTAACAGGTAGCGCGTTTGAACAACAATGAACTTGCAACAACAAGGACACTTTGGAAATTTAAACAACACATATACTTATATCAACACCCATGTATAACCACACACACACACACATAGTGTATATATATATATATATATATATATATATATATATATATATATATATATATATATATATATATATATACAAAGATTTTGGAATTTAAACAATACATATACGTATATCGAAACCCATGCATACCCACACACACAAAAAAATATATATGTATATATATATATATATATATATATATATATATATATATATATATATATATATATATATATATATATATTACATAAATATCATTACATCCAAAAAAACAGCCACTAAACCAACAAAACAAAACACCACAAGTGAAAATCATGTGAATGAAAAATGAAAATGACAATTAAGAAAACAGGAAAATAATACATGCAAAAAGCAATACCAAATTTAAAGTTTTCTCTGGGTATAGGACCAGTAGTCCTATGTATCCCTCGCTATTGATACTGCCTCTAACTTCATACTCAAGAATATTAACTAGTATTAGTATAATAAACGAGGTTGATAGTGTCATGAATAAACTATCATATTTATTATTACCTGTAGTCATGATAAAAATAATTAATTTACTCAGTTATCATAACTATATTTAGTACAGTCATACTTAAATGTGATGCAGCATGAGAGATCTTACTCTTATGAAACATACTTTGGCCTTATTTTATAAAATCGATGTGTTTCGTAATCAAATAATAGATAAATATGGAATATTTAGATTGTCAGTTAGTGAATTTTGAACAAAATTCTATGCACTCATGTAGCATCACTTTTGAGCATACGGGTACTACTTATCGATTTCATTCCATTCAGTACGTAATATGACGAGATAACGATTGAATATTATGACAGAAATCTTAAATTAGATATCCATAGAGATTTATCACATAGCTAGCATAATGCAGAGTTGAATTATTTCTTTTACAAAATACTTCAAATATTTTCAGCAAAGCTCAACAGTTCAGACACTAAGGTTGCAATGATACAGAGCATACAAAAGCATCATTTCATATGTCCTTTCTTTTTAGGAACCAGGTATTATTTATAAGTATATTGAAAATGTGCTCTCAAGTCCAAATGAGGTAGATCAGAAATACCTTTAAACATTTCAAACAGGAAAATATATGAGCAAAAAAAAATTTTTAGTTTTTCTGGCAACATTGGAACTCTGCCGTTGACACCAAGCTCCTTAGGCCTATTGCAAGTTTGGTTTTAATAGTTGTGTAATAACCACGTACTTGATCATTTTGTGACAATATTTATATATATATATATATGTGTGTGTGTGTGTGTGTGTGTGTGTGTGTTTATATCCATGTAATTATTTGTACCCATGTATAAGTGCGCTCGTGTAAGATATAGTTTTTGTAGACAAAACACTATCTCAGGGCTTCATGGTATAGCGCACCCCTAGAATGTATAATAAGATGTTAAGAAGCCATAAATCTCTGCTTTTACCTTAAAACACAACGAAACACTGTATAAAAAGATTTCTCTCTCTCTCTCTCTCTCTCTCTCTCTCTCTCTCTCTCTCTCTCTCTCTCTCTCTCTCTCTCTCTCTCAAGTTTCTAACCCAGATCTCCCTATTCAATTTTCCGGCCTCATTGAGTTCATTGCTCTGTACTTTGGATCTTTGAAGCCACTTCTCTTACGCTCCTCATGTGGAAAATACAGTTTCTTTCCCATTCACTTTTGTAGGAAGTGTGGGTCTTATCGTGTTGGGTTACAGACATCGTTGTAACCAATGACTATATGTACCCGACCACCAGGATTTGCTGCTATGCAGAGAGAAGACCTCAACTCAGGTTATAGATGAGATAACCACACTCTTGCGCACATGTTGAACAAACCCGAGGCTCGACCGATTAGACCTATCTTTTATTCAATCACTTCTCTGCGGTGGAATTCTCTGTCTCTCCTGCATTTTCTCATTCATTCATCTTGTCCCTTTTCAAGCGGCGGGAACGGGTCAGGACTGGCCAGCCTTGTCAGGTGCACCGGAGATTTGACTAAAGTTTGTTTGCAACGTTCCGTCGACCCCTAGCTGCGCCCCAACTGCTTAGCCTTTTACTTTACATCCATTCCCGCTTCCTACATTCCAAGTAGCTGTCCAACCTGTCTAACTATTGATTCTGTGCAACTTAGGTTTTTTTTTTTTTACCTGTTGCATATTCAGATCCTTGTACTTGGTCTCATTTAATGTCTGGATCTCTCTGTCTTGCTGTTCAGCCACTCCAACTACTTTTGAAAGCACCATGCACCACCTACGATTTTTTTTTTAAATCACCCAAAATTTTGTACGGGGAAAATTGTTCCCTAATTGATTTTCTTGTATTTATCCAGAATTGAAATGCTCGTGCTAACACAATATAGCACCATTCCCCATAATGATTTTCTGCCTTGCTCTTGCTGTGAAAGTATGGGTGTACTTATATCAGACTTATTGACCCATAACAATTGTTTATCGCGGTTTCTATAGCTATTTCAACTACATGTAACCTTTTATTTCCATGCAAATGGATTTTCTCCCTATGAGATCGTGCATTCTTATTTCATTTGTTTGTTTATTTATGCAATATCGCTGTTATTAGTCTTTGAAGATTATAACCCGCTCACACAAAACAGGAGTTTTATTAAATGTAAGTGTTCTCTAGTCATTGTCAACTTAGGTGGCGAAATCAAAAAAATGGAAAAATAGAATAAACAAGTAAAAAATGTGACGAAGTTTCATCGGCACAATCGAGTTTTTTGTCCAACCGCTACAGCGTATAATCAAGGCCACCGAAAATGTATCTATCTTACGGTGGTCTCGGTATAATGCTGTATGAGCCGCGGCCCATGAAACGTTAACAACGACCTGGTGGTGGCCTATCCTATATCGTTGCCGAAAGTACGGTTATGGCAAACCTTAACCTTAAATAAAATAAAAACTACTGAGGCCAGAGGGCTGCAATTTGGAATGTTTGATGTTTGGAGGGTGGATGATCAACATACCAGTTTGCAGCCTTCTGTCCTCAGTGGTTTTTAAGATCTGAGGGCGGCGGACAGAAAAAGTGCGGACGGACAGACAAAGCCGGCACAATAGTTTTCTTTTACAGAAAACTAAAAATTGAACGTAAAGCAGGGTATTTTTTATCATTAATAATCTCTGAGAAAAATTATATTTTCGCATTATTATAACAGAAAACGAGAAGACAGGTTTACACTGCGCTTCATCAAAAGCCAATGAGTATCTTTTGGCGTTAGTCGTCTGTTGTGGGTCGCAGAGAAGTTGGAATAGGTCGTGGGGCTAATGGTTTCGTCCAGAAAAGTTTCTGAAGGTAAAAGATCCATAGGTGAATATATATATATATATATATATATATATATATATATATATATATATATATATATATATATATATATATATATATATATATATATATATATATATATTTCTGCATGTATAGAATCTATCATCACGTTTTTTTTTTTTTACAGATATTGAGGTAACTGCCATAAACATATTGCCCTCTTAACAGCACGAATTCTTCACACTTTTCGGATAAGCATGGTACTACGTGAAGGTGGTCTAACGTGACCTCGTTCTGGTGTACTGGATGCGGGTTCGGTTCCTGCTCGGGACGTCAGAATTCTTCACTTGGTTATTCATCTGTATCTTGAGGCTTTGTAGTAACAGGTGAATCCAAAAAGTGCAAAAGAATCGAAAAGTTAAGAGGACATTGTGGTTTTGACATTATATACAGTATATATATGTATATATATATATATATATATATATATATATATATATATATATATGTGTGTGTGTGCGTGCGTTTGTGTCCGTGTGAGTGTGTTTGGTTTTAGACCTAAAACCAATCAAACATTAACTGTTTAGATTAATGTCCTCTATATTACAGAATTTGTTAATATCCAGTGATAAACCCTTTACACTATATAATTAAATATGCAATCATATGTATATATATATGTATATATATTGTATATGTGTATATACATAGCCTATAATGTATATATATATATATATATATATATATATATATATATATATATATATATATATATATATATATAGACACACACACTTCCTGTTCTCTTTGTGGCAGCGATTGCATACCTGATTACAAGGTTGAAGAGGCGTACCCACCCACACTTTCCTATATAAAGGAAAGGCCAGATTATATTGTGGGAATAATAAAGAATATAACAAATAAAAACATAAAAGGTTTCCATTTTCCTGGTCTAAGGAAATTACATTCCCAAGCCCCGCGGCAATCCTTCTCAATCCTTACTTACATTGATATTTATGAACATACGTATTAGTGTATTGGTCTAAGTTTTTAATATTTCTCGCTGTTTTATATATGCTACGTCCTGTTTTTGCACTTTTTGTACATTTCGAGTAAATCAAAATAGCATTAACGGGTAAAACAGCACAGCAGTTATTTTAGGTATGAAACTTTTCTTTCCATGGTAAGCACACGTGTCCCTCTGCTGCCGCAATGAATAATTTCACGCCTCGAGCATTACTTGGAAGGACAAGTGTAAATGATCGGCGCACGCGCAGACAAACGTGAACGCACGAGAAAACGCGGAAAAAAGCGGGAACTAGTTGGAACTGGTAAACATACCTATTTGATGAGCGCCTGCTACTGAATTCCAGAGAACAGAATTAGATTATACACAAACACGCATACATATATTCACGCAAACACACACACATATTTATATATCTATATATATATATATACATATATATGCGTGGGTGTGCCCGTGTTTAAGCAATATGAAATACCTCTGGTGTACACAAAATAAAAAATTTCCTTTTGGCAATGACTCAAGTCAAAATGCAGAGCGAGAATGAAGTCTCTAGAACGTAGCTTATTCTGAAATGGAAATATGATGATCAAAGCAATGAAAATTTCCGTTGCGGGAAAAACAGTCATTGCAACACGTAAAAAAAAAGAAGAGTTAAAACACCAACAGTTCGATACTGACAAAAATGGCAGCGCGTGGATACGCAAAATTTCTGTTGATTGTTCTTTGTTACTTAAGGTTCATTAGAGTTTTATGTTGTTATATATGTATATATATATATATATATATATATATATATATATATATATATGTATATATAGTATATATATATATATATATATATATATATATATATATACATATATACATATATATATATATATATAAATATATATATATATATATATATATATATATATATATATATATATATATATATATATCAACCCCAAGCTGTCTTCTCTAATAGGGGATGCCTGCAGGGAATAACAACATTCTTATTTTACCTGTTATTTACTGAGGACTGCCACAGTGATAGAAGTCAGCAACGCGGGCTAGCAGATAAATCGTACCTTAAGGAAGAGGAGGCCTCGTTAAAGGGTTGTGGAACACTTGGTGAGGGAAAATGCCCGTGGAATGGCAGATGGGCATTTCTGCCTGAGCCCAATGCCCATGAAGCTTTTCAGTCCTGAATTGTACTGGAAAAATAAACAATGGTACCTGCCACTCTCTAGCTCAGTGAAAGTTGCTAGCGCATGGAGTTTGCAGTACCATACATTAAATTGATATTTCATAAAATCAGAGGTGGAAACACACACACACACATATATATTTTAAATATCCTTTTTGTGTGAGCACTATGTAATTCTGATACTACATCTGTTATTATTATTAAAAGATCCGATACTAACTGGAGAATAACTTCAAACAAGTAAAAAAATGTGTCAAAGTTTCTCCAGCGCAATCGAGTTTTCTGTACAGCGTATAATCAAGGCCACCAGAAATAGATCTATCTTTTGGGGGTCTCGGTATACTGCTGTATGAGCCGCGGCACATGAATCTTTAACCACGGCCCGGTGGTGGCCTGTACTGTATTGTTGCCAGATGCACGATTATGGCTAACTTTAACCTTAAATAGAATAAAAAAAGAGGGCTGCACTGAGGCAAAAGGCTGGATGATCAACATACCAACTTGCAGCCCTCTAGCCTCAGTAGTTTTTAAGATCTGAGCACGGACAGAAAAAAGTGCGGAAGGACAGACAAAGCCAGCACAATAGTTTCCTTTTACAGACAACTAAAAGCTTATTACGTTTACAATGAATGATGTTAATTTTACATATAATGAGAGGGATTGACACTGGGCTCACCCTTCTCTGGCTGAATAATTTCCTTGAGTTCAAATGACACCTATGTTACTTTAAAAAAAAAAACGATGCAGAGTCACACAAATAAGCAACATGACAAAATTTCCTTTACCATGGAGAGAAAGCAGAACTACTACCCATTTCAGGGACCGCGAGTCATCGTTTTTCTCAAATATCTTTCAAACTAATTATTTGAGCTAAATAGTACTTTAACACAGTGTACAAGGCACCTCCCGCTAATTTTTGATAATATAGTGCGCTGTCAAATGGTTTCAGTTAAGGTGTTTACTTTTGACTTACATGGTGTTGCCAAGCATCGCCAAACTATGCATTCGAAAATCCTTTATTCCCATCCCGTCCCTCCCTCCCCCTTCCCCTCCTAACCCCTCCCTCAACTCACTTTCCTGGCCTCCCCATCTCCGCCCCCCTTTCCTGTCTATGGGAGATAGCAGACGTTCGAGCGTAGATTAATCCTGCTGACTCATCCGACTTTGCCTAAACTAACAGCATTCGACAATGCACTATATTACCAAAAATTAGCGGGGGTGTCTTGTACACTGTGTCAAAGCGCCATTTCGATCAAATAATTAGTTTGAAAGATGTTTGAGAAAAACGAGACTCGCGGTCCCTGAAATGGATAGCAGACCATTTTTTTAAACGTGTTTCTGTAGCGTGTAGAATAACTTCCTCCATTGCAAATCCTTATTAGGAAATCGAGTTCGAAGAAAAATTCTTTTCACAAAATGGCTTCACCTCCCGTGTCTTTTATAATATTCTTAAGTCATTCCTCTATGACATTTATGTCCTAAGGAATACGGACCCGGAAAACTCGAACTGTTCTTATCAAATTGCTTTACTTCAGTGACGAAACAAAAACGCATTTAAATAAAGGTAATATAAATTTTTAATGAGCACCTTCCACGAATTAAATCCTTCATTGTATTTTTGTCATTCAAAAATTAAAAAGAAAATGATCACTAAGAAAGGCTCCAGTAGAATCTCGAATAATTCGTTGTTTACTCACTCTTGTCTAGTTGCCAATTAGCTTATAATTACTTACTATTTTTTTTTTTTGTCGCTAGCATGACCACCATAAGAAAGCAATGAGATTAGTTTCCCTTGACACTGGTACAAAAAATCTTGCCTTTTCCTTTTTAACTTTTACTACGCTACACTGATGTACATGTTTTCTGTTACAGTATATTTTATTTTGCCCAGGAACTTGATTTTGAACTAAGAAGTTTGAAAATGCTTATATTGTGATGTAAATAAACAGGAAAATGTTTGGTGTCATTTTCCTGAAGTTGAAGCGAGAATAGCCGTTGTACATCAGCCAGTAGTGGTGATATTTATCTTGGTGTAACGAGCAATTAAAGCCAAGACGCAACCAAGAAAGCAGTAGAGCTACTGTAATAGAGATATCAAGTCCAGAACTGAGAAGGGCACTTCTTTTCCATTATTACGTGAAACCCGAAGGATTTGCCCACAACATTTATGATGTAGTAGAAAATTTGGATAGGTTCTGATGAGAAACTTCTTGCAAGTCAATAGCCGGCAACAAAATTACGAATGTCGATACAGAAGCGGTTGGGCAAACCGCAGGCCGATTTTAAACCAGTCCAGCGAATCCACGCCACCCCACACAAGTCAGTGACAACTGGGGTGAGTGTTT
This sequence comes from Macrobrachium rosenbergii, assembly GCF_040412425.1. Taxonomy (NCBI): domain Eukaryota; kingdom Metazoa; phylum Arthropoda; class Malacostraca; order Decapoda; family Palaemonidae; genus Macrobrachium; species Macrobrachium rosenbergii. Next base: position 103,365,384 of record NC_089752.1, read on the forward strand.
CCTTACTTGTACACGTAGTAAAACTGTTTTGCATTTCATTTTAGCATGGTTTCACGTGGCATGGTATAGCCTTTCATTTTTCTTAAATAATTGTAACATTTTGTGCTCAAAACTTCCTGAGTCAAGGCTAATGTCACCATTACTTCATGCGGTAACTCATTTTGTGTTTGGAGGCTTTAATCCGTGATTTACTGAAAAATGGACTTGAGTGATTTTTTCAAGCCTGTCATGGACTCCATTTGACACTTACATTCATTTCCCAAAGAATTTTCCGAACTGTTTCTGGCGATGCCGTTTCTCTTATTCTTTCATGTTCTGGTATATGTAGGACCTAAAAACCAAACGAAATCTTTTATTAGATAATTTGAATGAGTATCTTGAGCACTCCCTGTAGTGCAGCATTCTCCAATTAACAATCAGTTGTGTTTCACTCATGCACACTAGTACATATTTTGAAATGATTAATGAGGAACTTATAATCTATTAATTAAAAAAATATTTATTAGGTAAAATATTATGGGAAAGCATTCTCTTCTAGCAATTGTTCAAGTTTCGGGATTGGAATTCCAACCAATCGAGACTTCATGAATATCGGGACGATTAAAACACCCACTCACAGCACAGGTACTAGTCAGTCATGCTTTAGCAATGTTACTCGACCTCAGGAGGTCGATACGCAGGTATACCAGTAACCGTGACGTCACCTTTGAGTCACACATTTTGCTTTAAAGTATTTGTGCCAGTCTTACTAATAGTGCTCCGTGATAGAAGGCTAAGGCTTCTGAGTCATTGTCTGATATAGTATGTTATTTTACGGATGCATGAATTAATTTTGACATTTAACATCGGTATTGTAAACTATCTTGAACAAGTTGAACGTATCCATGAAGTGTCGTTTACTTCATAATTTTTAAGACTATTTCTAAATATTTATTTATAATTGGACGTGAAAATACGTTTTTACAAAATTTAAATACTAAAATAATCTTAAAAAGAGACATTACTTTAGCAACAGCATGTTTCTAGTACTGGTATTCTGATCTTGCCGTACTGAACAATACGATTTGTTTACATACATGAAGCCTTTGGGAAGGTTGACATGAGACTGAGTGCAGTGTTTCTTTAAACATATCCGGCGTAAACGTCTGAATAAAAAGTTGAGATGGCTCAAAGATGCATTTTAAAATGTTTGAAAGACTTACATGCTCCCATTGTACTGTCAAATGGGCGAAACTGTATCATTGGGCGCTCAAGAGAAACAAAAATCAAAGACAAGAGATGTTCTAAGAGTCAAGGTACGCATGGCTGCAATAAGCTATACTAGATGACAACCTTAGACCAGTACCCATAGTTATAGTATAAAGTATCTTACCATTGTTTACACATATCAAGAACCATGATATTGTATGCAGACAATTCTAGTTTATCTGAATCTTTTGTTCATCGGCCTGATACGCTTTGCTGCCTTGGTGACGGATTGCACCACCTCTAGCAATCAGTTGGTCAGGCAAGAACAAGTTTACAATAGAGAAAAAGCTGAAGCGTTACATTCTTTACCATTCAAGTATAGTATTGTAAGATTGTTCTAAAGTTTAGGCGTGACCTAAAGAGTGTTCTCAAGTAGGTAGTCTTAAGCACTGTATTCTGCATCATCATAGTGTTAGCCAATGCTCTTGTGCTGGTAGACTAGCCTGGCCTCTGGATAGAGCCTAATAAAGCTAGTGAGCAAAAGTTTCTTTGGCATAGTCCGGAGGGTAGTAATAATGCATTTATACCCTATCCCCATCACAGCCCTAAGGTAAGCTAGTCTGCTTTTTACACCTAGGCTAATTGGTAAAATTGAAGACTACTAATGTGCCTTTTGGTTTGGTATTTATCAGATTATATGCAAAATAGGTGCTGTGTTTAGTACCAGCCCCATGGGGATTAACATAAAAACTTAAACAATAGACAGTGAATATAAATACAAACAAAAGACAAATATAAGCAAAAGGTATAACTAAGCATTAGCTCTGTGTCGGGTGTTTCCTTTAAAATTGGCTTTTCTTATAATATTTTGGTTGCTTATCAACAATTTACTGTTATTTTTTGTTGGTCGCCTGTAATTAACCTGTAATTAACCCCAGAACTGATTATGTTTTTGTATGGGCCCATCCTGGAATGCTATTGCTCAGGTGCAGTGTTATGGGGGAACTTTTGTTAAAAAGTGTATTTTTTACCAGAGGGGTGGAGACCCTGCCTAAGTAACATGGCCTACTAGGTTAAGTTAGTATGTTAGGTTAGTATGGTTCCTTTTTATAATAGATTTCCTTAGCCAGTCCCTTCTTGATCCCGTAGGGGGTTAGTGCTGTAAGTACACTTCATGTGGTGCACCGTAGACATTACTTAAGGTTTTTTGCAGCTTCCCTTTGGCCCCTAGCTGCAACCCCTTTCATTCCTTTTGCTGTACCTCCGTTCATATTTACTTTCTTCCTTCCTACTTTCCTGACTCTCCTAAGAATTGTTTCATAGTGCAACTGTGAGGTTTTCCTCCTGTTACACCTTTCAAACCTTTCTGCTCTATTTTCATTTCAGCGCTGAATGACCACATAGGTCTCAGCGCTTGGCCTTTGGCCAAAATTCTATATTCCATTCCATTCCAATCCCTTCTTGAACATATGACTCCCTAATGACTTTCGTATTCATGGAACCATTCCATATAGTCCATGCGGAGCTATTACTTAGAAATACCAAACAAAAGTATAAGCAGAAGGAGGTAAATATATTACACTTGGCAAGTGGCGGGAACTAGGCCACAGCAGTAGTCTTCAGTTTTACTGACTAAGCTATTGGTAGAGTTAGAACTGGGAATAAATTGACAAGATACCCTTGCCCTTTGTGAAATATTTTTTAACTTGATATCCTAGCCTATCATTCCTACCTCAGCCTAGCTCTACCAGGTGGCACTCTGAATTGGGACTTTTTCTCCTAACTTTCCAACATTTACTGTCAGTAAATCTTGAAATGCCAATAGGCTATAGTTCTTATTCAGTTGTATCGAGAATTTATCTTAATCTGGCCTTGTTAGATTTGGGTTTAGCTTTCAAAACATTAATGTTTTAAGTTTGGAGGGAGATAAAAAAGATATCAAAGCCTAAAAGCTTTATTATTCTATATAGTTGCAAGTTAATATATATCACAGCATAAATATACAACTAAGAGAGGAGTATCAACTGCAGAAACATGCTTTGATAGATATGAAGGATGTGTATTTCCATATACCCAATCATCAGGACTTCTCAGGAGGTATCTCTGCTTCATCTGCAAGGGTCAGTACAGTTCAAGGCCCTGTGTTTTGAACTTTTGACTGCCTCTCAGGTGTGCATGTAAATGATTCAAGCAGTCGCTTCACCAACTGTGCACCGTACACTGGATGCAAACTTGTTTATAAGGAGCAGGATACAACTACACAAAGGTTGAATAACCACCAATGGTTTGGGGGAAAGCATCCAAGGGTCTATAGGTGTTTTCATGTAGAAAGAAGAAGGAAACTTGTCAGCCATAGCCTTGCCCTTGAAACCTAAAATATTAGTATCGCCTGAATGCAGTTGGTATGATCCAAAAGCCAGGTCTCCCACTGGCAAAAGACTAGGGGTTCAACTGAAAAGACACAGGGTCAGAAGGAGAGGTGCCAAGCTCACATTCACCTAGGTTGTTGCTCTAGGGAGAAAGCAGAAGAGGCATTATCAGAAACTTCCTTGTCAGGATCCCCTCAAACCCAAAGGAAGGGAATGAATAACTGATCATAAGTATGGAACGGTAAACAAAAGGAAATCACGGCACACCTCATCCTGAAGATGAGCTAATGTAGCCAGAAGAAAGGGGATTCTTCCATGAAATGACAGTTGTGGGATATATTTAATTTCTTCCAAAGGATGAAGGGGGAAAAAAATATCCCATAGTTTATGGAGAAGTAGTGTCAACTGGAACCGATTCTGGGAGAAGAATACCTGACTGGAAAGAAGGTTATCATAGAGGTTCGTCTGCAGAGGAAAGGAAAGTCAAAAGAAAGAAAGAGAGAGAGAGAGAGAGAGACTGTAGAAATAATGGTCCATGTAACACTCAGAGGTCGTGAACTGATCAGGTTTCCCCAAGACAAACAAAACCTAATGTCACATATGTCCAAACTTGGTACCTCTACGATTCTCCAGAAATTGAGAAGCAATCAGAAAGGTTCCTTAGTGCTCAGGAGTGTGGATAATATTCAGATTCAACACCAGATCCCCTTCGGGGGAGGGGGAAATCAGTAAGGGATTTCCGGTGAAGTGCAAGAAAAGGAGACCCCAAAGGAAGGTTTCGTAGCCCAAACCATAATGGGGATAGTCAATTATTTCCTTGTGTACTGTACAAAAGTCCCTGCTTAGAACATAGGATTTGTGCTGTGTGGGAGTTGGGATGGTGATGTATATACTGCTACAAAAGTGAGCTAATTCCTCAGACATGGGCATCATCTTCCTCTGAACCAGCACTGCTAGACCAGACAGCAGATAGTCATACCAGACACCAGTTTTGTACTGGCATACCCCTCTTAATGCATAAATTGTATCTGGAAAGATACTGGACTAGGCACTGATAAACACAGATTACCTGGCATACAACTGCAACATAACAGCATATATGGAATGCAAATAACATTGAAAAGATGATTTGTTTATAAGTCAGTTTAACAACAGAAGTCTGTATATCATAAGTATTATGGTCTGAGACTATTTGTGGGTAATGAGCAATCAAAGACAAGAACACTCCTGGAAGTACATGTTTGAGAAGGCCTACCCTTGGGGATGGGATCTCTTAACATCCTACACTAACCAGAACTGCTCCCCTTGTATTAAGGCAATATTCTTAATGGAATAAATCTATATTACACATCACTTACTGTATACCCTCCAGTACCTTATGGCAAGACATTTACAAGGCAAATAATCCTTAACACAAGCATCTTCATGTTTCAAGATACAACATGTATTGTGTTTGGTTAATGTTATGCAATAATCAAAAAAGACCATCTTAATAAACTTGATACTGTACACACTGTACTGAAAACTAGCACCTCATTGGAAAACCCATAAAGGTCCCCTACATCTCAAAGTAACATGTGACATCTAGAAAAAACAGAGATGGATAGCTAACAGTGCAAATATAATTTTCATTGTATTACTGTATGTCAAAACTTGGTTGAAAATTATCCTACTCCATTTAGCTAAGTTTTACATAACCAGTGAAAGAAGAGTTTTTAATAATTTCACTTAGGAATAAGTTTTCACCTATAATGGTACAAAAATTATATTCATGAGCTGCTATGTAGTAAATATGTATTGTAATAAACCAGATCCTCTTATACAAAGTACTCAAAACTGTAATATGCTGCACTGTAAAATTAGCGTAATTGTTCTTATGCTATGAAAATTACTAACAATTAACGAACACCATTCGTTACAGCCAAACTGAGAGTTTGGGCACTGCAGAAACCTTCAACCTATCACCTCTAGTCATTGACAGTTATCAAAGAAAACATCTGACCTTACAGAATGTCATATTGCATTAACATAACAAACTCCTAGTAGCCTAATATAACACATCAGTACCATAAATTTAAGATAATTTGTATTTTTCTCCTTATTAATATGGTTATGCCTTTGGCAAAAGCTGGTCTGGTAGTTGAAGCATGGTAACAAGGTACTTAACCAGCAACAGACAGATGTTGGGTGTATTAAGACGTGAGATTATATGGACTTCTTTTGTATAATAGGAAAAATGCAAAGTACATACCTTAAATTATATGAACCTACCTATCAGTAGGTAACTACCTTGTCAGTAAGTTTAATTGGCCATTCTGTCTTGTTTTCACAGGCTAAATCCTATGTAATGAACATAGGTTTATATGTGTGTAGGAACAAGCAAAAAAAAATATCAGTAGTTTCTAAAAACTTCATGACATTTTCAGCATCAATATCATCCTTTAAACCTCTCCTATGGAGCCTGAAATTGTTACGTTGCCTTCTCTCATCTACATACTGTATTTGGAACTGTCCACCATTATGCGCCCCACCATAACGGGATGCATCTGGGAAGAGAAGCACCTCGGGAAGGGGGCGGGGTTCCTGTCGTCCAACCACCATATAAGATTTTCCTTCACTTCCCAGATTAGGGAAACAGGTAGTGTTGGAGGATTTGAGGTAGACTACTAGCCCTGCTTCAGATGCCACTGAAGTGAGCAAATGAGATCCTGAATTTCTCCAGGAGAGACAGGATACTAATGATGATCTGCTAAAATCAAGTTGGTTGTTCCTGTCAACACAAGAACTGCTTTGAAACCTCCTTGAACTTGCTGATTCAGATGTCTGCTGGATGGTGGGTGTTTGACTGTTCTTCCAGTCTTTCACAATGAATGCACACGCATGGGAAAAAGCAGAGGTTCACATCTTAAGTTCTCCAAGCTTTTGAAACTGCCACTCAATTCCATAAAATGATCCTCCTGCCATAGGAATAAGTATCCAAATTAAAAGTTGGTGGTTTGTATTTTTTAGGAAAAAATACAAAATTCTCTAGAGCATTATACCATAATCCATCTCAGCCAACCCCATGTAATTGCTCTGATTGCCAGAGGAAACAGTGCTGAGTTACCAACAGGTGTGTGGGAAGCACCCTGCCACGTACCTTCCTGCTACTAGATGCCCACATATTACCAAGCTCTGCCTGTAATAAACTTGTGGAGTATTAAAAAGGCTCTGGTTTGTTTATGAAGAAAAAATTTTAATTACCTTAAAAATTTGATATGTTTGACCCCTATAATGATACAATAGTATATAGACAATTTTATTGGAAAGCCACTTTTCAGTGTGGTTTAAAGATTTTTGCATGAAATTTTGTATTGATTTTAATTTTTTAATATTTCACTGACATGCTGTGATTTCCTTCATTCTTTAAACTTTTAATATTGCACACATATATATACTACATAATACACAAGCATACTGTGAAGTTTGAAGAGAATTCTTGTCATTTTATTGAAGTAAATCGTTGTTCATGTTCTGTACTGAACATAATTCTTTTGCTTTCCAGTTGAACTGCTAGCAGATTACAGTACATATACAGTCACTGTCAGACAAATTGGGGCCAATACTTCAGGTGTTAATGGTAAACCACTTCATTTTGGCAATACATCAGTTCTCAAGCACAGAGACATTCTTGAAGTAAGTTGATTGGCTCATATGGAATTCTGTGGTATTTCCAGATCTGGTCTTTTGTTTATTGTCTTATGGACTTCACATATTTAGCAGCTGCACTACCTTTGTAAAGACTTTAGATCTCACTCTTTTTATGTGAAATTCCAAACAGGTTCTTTTAGGGCAGCACCAGCATATCATAGAATTTGAACCTCCACCTATAAATTCAGTGCTTAAAAGTGAAAGGCTTTCTGGAGAAGACATGCCACGTCGTGCTGGGACCAAACGGAATAGTAAAGACACCATGGATGACTCTTCAAAGAAAGCTCGGGGAAATGGGGCTGTAGCAGCCAATGGATGGGAATCATTATATGATGATTCATTGTTAGTCTTAAACAAAGATATGGAAGGTAGTTCAAAGGTAAGTCCATTTCACACAATCTCTCTCTCTCTCTCTCTCTCTGGTTTAAAAATGTGTGAGCAAATAGGAGCTGCATGTCAAACTGACTGTATGTTATCTCTTTATGAGAATTTTTCATTTAATGTAAATTAATGCTGACAGTGTGTTTTCATATGGAACATTTTCAGTATAAATACATTGTTTAAAAATCTGGTATGGTCATATAGCCAGATTTGGAACTCCATGCAAATATTTACTTTTAGTTTTTACAACATTGACTATAATCCTTTTTGCACTCAGGCTCAATGTTTATCCTTTTTAGAAGGAATTAATTTTTTTTCAGGTTGCTGGATATGATATGGATGGCACTTTGATAACTACAAAATCTGGCAGGGTTTTTGCTGTCAGTACAGATGACTGGAAGATCATTTTTCCAGAGGTACCAGGAAAATTGAAACAGCTTCATAAAGAAGGATATAAATTAATCATCTTCACAAATCAAGCAGGGATTGGTTAGTTTAACTTAAAGATTTTCAGTTTTGTCTTTCAAAGCTTGTAGTGAGATCTGAAACAGTGAATAAGTCTTCCTTGTTCTTTACTTTTCTAATGTAATTTTTGCTTTTTGCCTGACTTTCTAAAATATCCCTATAACTTTACCAGTCTTTTATGAATACAAAATCATAATGATAGATAATTTTAATTTAAATTTGCCCCATGTGAAAGAGGTTTACTGATTATTTAATAAAATTAGACAAAATCTATCATGAAAAGAGTTGTCTTGGGATAATTTGAATTCTGATTATCTCAGAGAAGCCAAGGAAGGAAAATTTGATCTGGCTTTACCTGCAGTTGAGATTGCAATTGATGGTGTATGTAGTAGGTGGTGAGATTGATGAATAGGTGGTGAGATGTTATTGTTTGGAAGAAGAGTCCCCTTCTAGAAAAATGGCAGGCAACTGTTCTTCTAGGGCTGTTTCTCTTTTCAGTCTTTCCACTGCTACCTAAAGTGAGATATACTGTAGCAAGGTCATTCAGCAGGTTTATAACACACAGTACTGTAATTACAGTTTTGTCTGGGTAAAAATGAACTAGGGACATCTTCCTTTCCTCCTCCTCTGAAGACATTTCTTCAGCTGTTGTCTGTTGCTGCTTCTCTGAAGGTCTTGCAATTCTGTGGTGAACTCTGCTTTGTGCTCCTCCACTAACTCTACTTCATTTTCACAGACCTCCAAGCCCATGGACTTGCTCAGAGGGACAATGTCCTCCACAACAGGCACAGCGTTGCTGGTACCTCTAGCCTTCTTTGGGACCACGATGACTTTCATGCAGTACACTTGTTTTGCACCATATGCCAAAACAAAAATCATGGACAGTTTAGCAAAGAAATGTACTGAGTGATACCCATGCATAGACTGAATCCTTACCTTTGTTTCGGCTAGGAACCGCACACCTAGAATGTGCTTAATCACAGAAATGTTATAGCCGGTCATCTTTTTCTGTCTTTAAACCGAGCATGGCTGTTAATGGAGCAGATTTTTTCCTGGACAAGAATTATGAGAAGGGAGGCTGGAGATTTGTGGAAGATAGCAAACCAGGAAAGACATGAGTGGTGGAATTTCACTAACCCTCTGTGTCTTATGGCACTGGAAGCAGTGATGATGGTAGTGACCTTAAAATTCAGTGCAGCATTATATTATGCGGCCACAGTTTGGTTTGCTGTTTTTCCTGTACTTTCATGCTAATTTCTTAGACTGTATACATTGTAATCAGATTGGAAATAACTATATTGAATTATTTCATGCATTATTTGGACTCAGATAGCATTTCCTTCTCCTGTAGAAGAAATGCCACTCATCGACCCCCTTCATTGGGATTAAAGCTCTGAGAAAAGCTGTAGGTTTGTGTTGAGAGTTTATGACCAACCTTTTTGTGTCTTCCACAGGAGGACCAGTTGGTTATTTCTCTTGACGGATCTTTTAGGCTGTCTAGAACCATCCATGTGTTCCAGTTCATTTAGAACAGTGCTATTCTCGCTCCATAAGACAAAATATCCAACGTAAGGGGTAGGTCTTCATATAGAAGACAGGTTTATACCATCATAGGAACAAATCATAAATTGAAGAAATTATATATATATTCTACATATGTAAACCTTAAATGTTTTCATCTTGATTTCACCTTTAACCAATCCCACTTTTGTCCCTGTTGCTGAAGGAAAAGTTGTCAACAGTCAAATGAGTGGATGGGTTCCTTGCCCCTGCACTCACCTGCCTTGATATTATATACCACTGGATCAGTAGTTTCTTTAGGTCTGTGTATCTTGGGAAACTGCAGTTTACTATCTTATTTTTGTGATTTTTGTTTTATACAGTAGCATAGCCAGAGATGATCCAGTTTCTTTGATTTTGTATTACTGTCATTGCAAAATTTCCTGAACTGACTAACTTTCTTGATTTGTATGTTAGTTACTTTACTTGATATATTTTGTACTCAGGATATCAAGCTATGCAGAATGAACTAATTACAATATCTGGTTTGGCTTTGTTCCAACAAAAATCCCATTAGTTTACATGAGCCTATTGGTGCAATCAAGCCTTATAAGAGAGACCCTGAATAAAGAACAACTGCAACATACTTATGTCAGCAACACATTGGGGAGCACCCAGTGCCACCAGTGATTGCCAGTAATTCCTTTATGCATCCAAAGCCTGAGTATACCTGTCATTGTAATTTCCAGTTTCAGATGGTACCTTTGTGCAAAGGTTTTCCCCCCCCTTTCATTCTTAGATCTTTATGATTTTTTATTTTGCTTTTCTGGATCTTTTTCTGTTGGAGAAGAGTCATGATAAATAGTTTTTCTACTGGAGCTTTTAAGTATCAATGTTGATGACCTGTAAATGCAACTGTTTTTGTAAACAAGTGCAGTTCGTTGTTTACCTTAGCTAGGTAGTTAATCCAAGTTTGTTTTACCTATTTTGCCTGGGTAGGTTTATCATTACAAGTTAAGAGTCTCATTTTCTTGTGGATTAATAAGTCTCTTATGTTGTGTATAGCACTTGACATTGGTAGCTAGGTATATTTTTCTCTCTTAGGTCTTGGCTTATCTTGTGGCTCCAGTTTTTCTCAGGAATCTAGGACTCATGTTGACATGTCATTTAATCAGTTTTGTGTTAAAACAAATGTTTATTTTTTTATTGAAAAATGAATGGTAATCTTTGATGTAGGGTTTATTAATAGTTTGCATCTCTTTTGAGTGCTGACTTCATATTTGGGCTTATTTAAACTGATGGGTTTGTATTATAAAATATTTTTACAAAAAATGTCTTTTCTGCAGCATCAGGAAAAAGTACAGCTTCAGATATACAGAAGAAAATCAGCAACATCATATCCGCTTTAGGAGTTCCAATGCAGGCATTAGTGTCCACAGGAAAAGGTCCATATAGGAAGCCAGCTACTGGAATGTGGGAATTTTTGAAAAAGGAGGTAATATCATTTGTGTGCACACATTGGTGTATCATGGTATACACCAATATATGCTGTAGTGCAGACATTGTGTATAATTAGTTTTGTATTTATTGTTGAGTGTTCATGTTTGCAGAATTTCCCTTCGCATTTTTTTCATTTTTTGTTTATTTAATTTTTGACATATCTGTACTTTTGACATTGTAGCCACTGACCATTCTCAAAGGAGTTACTCTTATGGTCCTGCTGGGAGCTCCATAAGAGACCAACCAATATCAAAGAATTGTCTCATAGTTGGTTTTGGCTAGAATACAGTAGTGCCATTTGACACAGTAAGAGTGCATAAAAGGACTCAAATCAGGAGGGCTTAATCCCCTTACAGCAACTGCCTGTCTCTCCATTCACCCTTTTCGCACAGATGTGGCAACACGTGCACAAGTCAGCCATGTTCTCCATTACTCTTAGGTCTGCCATGGAGAAAACATGATGTTGACTCCTAGTTTCCTACTTATTAGTACAGCTGCCTGCTAAGGAAAGTTAAGTGCATAGTCTTAAGCCCCTGTAAAAAGGTACAGTTTTTAATTTTTTAGCAGTTAGGCTTAATTGTCAAACATGCTAGCTGGTGCATCCTTCAATATGGGTTTTCTGGATTAGACTACTAGGCTGTCAGGTGTTTGGCACTTCCTTTTACCCTTGACATAACATTTTAAACCACAATAATTAGAAATTTTTATTTAAAGTCATGGGTCATTGGGTTTTCATTGTATGTTGATAATTTTTTCTTAAGGTATAAAGGAACAATGTTACAGACTAACATTCCATCCTGGGAGGAAGTGATAGCCTTAACTTGCTGTCCCCTGTCCCCTAAGTATTCAACTTCCTGGCTTGTTTTAAACCAGGTGTCCTTTTTTCTTGTTTAGAAACATTATAAAAAAGTTCATTATTACGATAATCTCCCAGTTTGGGGCTTTTCTTATAAATAAATAGGATGTGTGTTGTGCAGATCTACTATTAATGTGTATTACTCAGACAAAATATATGAACCTTTTATGGATCCTTCTCAGTAGATTGTAGCAATTACTTTTCTGTACTGGTGGTTATTAAACTAATAGTTTAAATGATTTAGTAGTTAAAAGTGTAAAAGAAGCGACCAAAATCCTTTAATCCTTGCAAGGTGTAGTTATTGATAAATTGAAGTATAATAACACCTGATATCATATAGCTTATATGTGGGGTATGTTAATGTTCCAACATCTGGCAGCAGTACTTACCAGTAAGGATCACACAACAGCCAGGAATGTTAAGAAGCTTTTTACCCCTCATTAAAAAGTTTTTAGTTTGCTTGGCTGAACTTTGTTTCTCTGGCTGTACTAACGCACCATCCTCATTCAATGTGGTAGTCAGCTAACTTCAACAGTAGGTAAGATTCATTCTAAATATTGAAAATTTTTAAGATAAAATTCATTATTTGGATACTTACGTACTGTTAAAGTGGAAACTCACCCAGCCTCCCCGCATCCTAGTGGGTGGTCTTGAAGAATTCTGACAAGAACATAAACATTCCAACTCCACCTGGTGGGAAACAGTTGATTACAGAGACAGTCCTAGTGGGTTAGCCAAGCGTTATTGTTTTTTTAATGCCAATCACACCTAATGGTGCGAAGATATAAACTAACTTTAACAGTAGGTAAGTATCTAAATAGAATTTTATCAAAAAAAAATTTCATTTTATAGTTTTTTTTACTGTAAACTATACTTTTACCTAACTTTTTATAGTATTCAATTTATGAATGAAGTGTTGCTGATATTTATTCTCTTTTCTATATCTTTATACAGTACTGTGTATTTTTTAATAAAATATATTTTGTAGAAAGGAAATATGTTTATTACAGTATCAGACACATGTTTTTATATGAATTTAATTGACTGCTTTCTTGAACATAGCAAACCAGTTTTGTCAGATTTTACTTTGACGTAAAATTTCTCCAGAAAACATTTTCACTTGTTTGCTTTTGAACTGATGGCATATTGTTAAGTTTGAATGTGGCGGAAAATCTCAAACCTTATGAATTAGAGTCTGTCTAAAGTGTTTGCTGATAATGATAGAACGTTTGATGCCAAGAATTTCATTAAAAGATGTGGTTTTTGGTATCTTTTAGGATCTTGCTGACAAACTTGGCTTCAAGCAGACAATGTTAGTAACAAAACTGAATTGTTTACTTAGTGCAGTTTGCAAGAAGTAAAAGGTGTTAGAAAAACTTGCTTGTGTGACAGTTCCTTAACCTGCATGCTTGGTGACAGACACTGTCACCCTTTAGTCAAGGGCTCCATACTGGGGGGTATGAGAATTTTTACATGTATTTTAGCTATTTTGTGACGGTTTAGTGCAGTACAGATGTCTTTAGTTGATCTTAATGTTTATTTTGAGAAAATGTTGATGGCATTAACTGGAACTAAGGAGGTTATTCCTATGAGGGTAATTCAAACAATTATTATTTTCTGTTATTTGAAAGGATTTTAATGTAAATTAAATCCAAACTGACTTTGCATTTTTGTAAATATATCTTATGGTTGTCAATAAGAGAATTTGAGAAGACTTAAAAAAATATGGAAAATATCAAATGAGCAGTATTTTTATAATATTTCATACAAAGAAATAAAATTTTAGAAGATATGCTAACTAGAACACTTAACCAAAAGTCTTTGTGCTCAATGAGCTGGCTGCAATCAAAGGGCTATTTGTATTAAATGAATATTCCGGTGCAATTACTTTAGCACTTGAGAAAGTTAGTCTGTATAATTGATAATTGTTCTTACAAGAATACAAACTCTTGCCTTTTATGTAGGAGTATTTCTAGCAGGAGCTGGAAACTTCTGTTGAAGCTATGTAACAAGGTTGATTAGTGGTGAGTAGTTGGACACTACCCACATGCCTGTCAATAACCCAGCTTTGCCTTTTTTTCTGTGGAGTCATTGTTCGCAAGTGGGCTGATATTTTTTGTGTAGGTAGTTAATATATGAGGGATACTGAAACAACTACCTTAACATTTTTTTTTCCTCTAGTGGCATCCTGAATCCATATATAAACATGCTGACATGAAGCCTTCAGATTTTCTTTATTGTGACAGTTACAAGTGTTCATACAGTGTATTAGCATTTGTCTTTGCTAATTTTTGATGTTCATTAAGGAGGTTTCCATTAAGAGTGATAGAGTGAATCAGAAGAGGAGAGGGCCTCCATGCTTGTGTGTTCATTAAGGAGGTTTCCATTAAGAGTGATAGAGTGATCAGACCTCCTTGCTTGGTGTAATAAGGTGAGCTTGGCACTTCTGAATGAAATCTCCTGTCTTTTAATGTGGAAGGGACATAGATTCTAGTAGTTTTAGTACATTAGACTTGGAGGTAACACATAACTCTGTTTAGGAAAAACTACACAACATTTGAGCAACCACAGGCTTACAGGTGTTCCTTTGTAGGAGGAGGAACACCTGTAGGCCTGTGGTTACTGAGCTGTTGTATATATAGTTTTTCAGATACTTTTGAACAAGATAGCATCTCACTTAAGGTCTTTCTGTTCACTGCACCCTTCTCACCAGTTGAAAATCCAACTCATGTTTGGGCTGGTTTGGTGGATACAGCATATATAACTGAGAACAACTTTTGACTTCAGTCTGATGATGTGTTCCTTCCATCCCCTCTGTAATGGGAGAAGAAGGGGATGCACCAGGGGAGCAAGTGTAGTGTTGTATCATTTCCTTCCCAGGTGGTGATATTACTACCCTCAAACTTTCTTTTCCTGCTCTTTGAATGGGAAAGATGGGATTTCCATGACTTTCTTAAGAGCATAATTTGACATGTTGACTTAAACTTTGGAGAAGGCCTTATCAGCATCTGCATTTCAATGCCAGGCTGCATAGAAGGTTACTGGGCAAGGTCTGCCTGCTCAAGTGCATGATTTGGGAATGTGACTGTCTCTTTACTTGCACTGTAAGTGCAGGCTCACGGGCTGCAGCAGAGGTTCACAACCTTGCATGTTATTCAGGTTTTGGAACTGCTAGTCAGTTTCATGAGATAACCCTGATGGTTTGTTTTTTTGTAGAAAAAAATACCAGATTTGAAAGTTGGTTTATGTTTTTCCTAGATATGCAAACCAGAGCCTTGTTATTATAATCCCACCTATCCCTGCATAGTCCCTATTGCTGAAGGGGTAAGTGTTGGGTTATCAACATGTGAATGGTTGGTACCCTGTCCTGCCTCACATACCTGCCAGTTAACTACCTCATTACCAAATCTCAAGGACTATTTCCAGCTTGTGCTGGGAACATTCTTCTGTAGATGGTTTTGGCTTGTATAATAAAGGAAAATAGAAATTATTTTTAAATATATTTGAACAGTGTTTAAAATAGTTGTGACTTTTTTACTCTTCAGGTATGCTCATGAAGTTCTAAATTTTCAGAGTAAATATTTCTTTACTTGACACTATTTGAGATTCAGTCTTTATTTAAGACATTTTAGATTTACAATTTTGCTGCAATTTCATCAGGCAAATGGAGGAATTGAAATTGACTTACAAAGCAGCATGTATGTGGGAGATGCAGCTGGAAGACCTGCTGAAGGGAAGAAGAAGAAAGACTTTTCCAGTGGTGATCGCTTATTTGCAATGAACATTGGCATTCCCTTCTTTACGCCAGAAGAACATTTCCTGGGTAAGTTTTTCTTGTAATTGCAAACTTGTTTACCAAGTGGTTTAGTATGCTGCTTTTTACAAAATTACTTTTAATTTAATTTGTAGGCAATTTTTAAAAACCACTAACAGTCAACTTGCTCAGAAATAGTACCAGTATATACTGTATTTTATTCCAGAAAATTATGTATTTGTTTTTTCTAGAATTTTATTGAAAAAAAGTGAAAATCTGTGAAAAGATTGAAATATTTAAGGTGAATCTTAACTTCATGGAATTAATTAGATCCTGAGAACAGCATGAAAAATTCTGTAGTTGGAGTTTATTCAACAAATATATTCCTCCCTTTGTGTCAGGGGTGAAAACTCAAAAGTTCAACATGCCTGAGTTTGATCCTCGCACTGTAAATGATTCAGTGTCATTATTTGACCCTCCATCCACCAAAGTGCCTAAACATGAATTGGAGGTAAGTTGTGCTTTTTATAGTGTTTTTATGTATTTTTTTGCATGGTTTGAATTCTGATTTTGACTTTAAACTAATGATAGTTATATTTTGTGAAGGACTAGTGACAGTTTTGTTGAATGATTATATGGCATGTACTGATTTTCACAGTAATTTGATTATAGTAATTTTTTGTAATGAACAAGTGATGTTTTCTTTCAAGAACATATGGGTTTTGTAAAGTGATTATATGGAATGTTAAGAACATATGGGTTTTGTAAAGTGACTATATGGAATGTTAAGTACATAGTAATTCAGGATTTGATGTTAAGATTTGGTTGAAATTTCTCATTCTCCCCAGATCTATCATATTTCTGTCATTTGAACCCATATACTTTAGTGTGGCTGGTTTTTTGAAGTGTTGGGCATTCAGGTGAAGGAAAAGGCTGAAGTCACTCAGCCGCAAGAGAGAGGGTGAAACTTAGGGCAGTATGAAAAGGTTTAATTAAATGCACATTGGTGTGGAGCCTTTGAACAAATAATTATGATAGTAGAGAGTGGAATTTAGA
The DNA here is from genome assembly GCF_040412425.1 of Macrobrachium rosenbergii. Taxonomy (NCBI): domain Eukaryota; kingdom Metazoa; phylum Arthropoda; class Malacostraca; order Decapoda; family Palaemonidae; genus Macrobrachium; species Macrobrachium rosenbergii. The sequence goes on from NC_089752.1 coordinate 103,382,143, forward strand.
GTTGAAAGAAAAAAAAAGGTTTGGAGTTAGAAAAAAAATGTTACTGTATTGAATACCAGATTTGTGAAGAAACAGATATGCTATTTTAATAACTTTTCAAAGATTACTTCTAGCGTCAAGAAAAGAAAAATTTTATTTACTCAACAGGTTATAGTGTTTGTTGGGTACCCTGGGAGTGGTAAGAGCTTTTTAGCATCGACACACTTTGCTGCTGCAGGGTATGTTCAAGCTAATCGCGATACTGTTGGCTCTTGGCAGAAATGTATCAGCGTAATGGAGAAGTCTTTACAGGTAATGTGTTGTTGTAATCATTTTAGGTAAATAAATATATTCTTAAATATGAACCACTTCAAATATTTCTTGTGGTATAATGGTAATACTGTAAACTATTAACAAGGTAAATGGGATAACTTGCATTATGCTGGCTTTAGTTAAATTGTTTTCACTAACAATATACACGGTGTAAGGGCACTGATGTAGTAACAATACTGTATGAAAGTTGAGATTATTGATGACATAAATACATTGTGGAAGTTCAAGTTATTGATTTAGCAACAATATTGAATGGAATTAAGGTCATTAAATTCTTTATTTTGGATATTTCTAACAGCAGATGACAGTAAATGTGCTTCAAGATCTTAGATCTTACATTGTTGTATTTTTGCAAGTTTCTTGTAACAGAAGTCATTGAGTTGAAATGTAGCAGAACAAGGGTCTTCCTCTTGAGGCCAGTCTAAAGGTCTTTGTTTTCTCTTTTTAAAATTTCATCATTCAGTAAATTACAACACTAAAAAATTAAAATCTGGGTTGGTAAATTGAAAGTGTTGAAGACTTTGAATCCATATATTTTTAGGTAATGGTTGACATTTGGCACTTAATATAACACATTATTGGACTGTATTTTATACTTTGATTAGATCCAGTAATTTCTCCATAAAATATCCAGTGTATAACAAACAAGTATAATTAATTCATTATTTCCAAAAATGTTATCAAACAAATCTTGAACTTCATTTCCTGTATTTTTGCAATATAGGCCATAATCTCTTTTCAAACAGGAAGGAAAAAATGTTGTCATAGATAACACAAATCCTGATGTAGAAAGTCGGCAGCGATATATTGTAGCTGCAAAGAAACTGAAGGTTCCTGTCAGATGTTTTGTGTTTAGTGTATCAAAGGATCACTGCAGGCATAATAATAAGGTATGATTTTCTTTCACCAGTTTTCATTACATATTTCTGAAGTATTGAAGTGAGGAAGATTCAGCAGCAAGCTAAAGCACATGAAACTGGTAATAGTTTGTGGGGGTTATGTGGTATAGATGAAGTTAGGCTAGTGTAGGGAAGATTTCTTGTGTTTACAGGACTGCACTAGACTTTTTATCAACCCTCTGTAAATTAACTATAAAAAATTTTAATACAGTAGCCTGGTTTTTGATAAAGTAATAGTCAGTCAGTTGATTTTGTATGCATTTATCACATTAGGGGTAAAGAACACTGATGCAAAGTAAGAACATGAGTTTTTCCCATTTAATGTTAGCGTGAAAATATTTTCCAAAAACATTTAATATAAAAAATTTAAAGCTAGGAATAAATTTTGTTTAGAGAACTCATTTGTAATCAAATTGATTCCAAGATAACTCATTCTTGAATCAGATTCTAAAAATAAATTTCATTAGAGAATAAAGTTGATTAGAGAACTCATTCCTTTAGGTTTTGTCTATATAAAAAAATAATTCTTTCAATATACAGTGCTTTTAGTAGCTATACAGTATTTTGAGTTGCTACACTTAGCTTCAAAAAATGCAAGGGTCTAATCTTTGGGCTGGTTGACTGTTGTTGGGTCACGGTCAAGTTGAAAAAAGACAAGCAGTTGCAGCATTGCTGTCCTATCATTATTTAGGTTTACAGTCATTGCAGTTGCTTAGATACAATATATATGATACAGGATTTTCTAGAGAGCAAATGCTTTTGATTTCCATATTGGTATTGTAGAAGTAGAATTTTAACCTGTTAGTTTGAGGGAAAACAAATATTCCATGTGATATTGGAAATGTAAGGGATGTTATGCAGTTACCCTGTCTAGCAAATTCTGATTGCTTTCAGTATCGGACCTTCAGTGGGGCCAACCATGAGAACATCAGTGACATGGTCTACAACATGTATAAGTAAGTGTTGGCTGTTTTGTTTTGAACTTTTTACTTCACCAACAAAGATACAAGAAGTCTTTAGTTTTTTTTTTATCCATGTTAGCAAGATATTTCAAAGAGTTGGTGAGCAGAAGGATGAAACTTGGAAAATACTGTTTAGGCATTAGGCAACTTTCTCAAGGATTAACTGTAGGGAGAATTTGGCTAGTGTATGTTTTGTTGCCATATAAAACCCCCTGAACACTGAGCTGATTTCTTCCCAAAGTTAAGCATCTCAAGTTCATTTATAAACATACCTGGTGGTTTCATGAAATTTTGTTCACTTGTTCCGTTAACAAATATTTTCTACCCCCACAAAGAGATATTTACTGTTTTCAAATGTTTCATAGCTGGCTATAGATTGGAGTGGCCTGGCTGGTGTCTCATTTGGTTACATGTAGATTTCATATACTGATAGACTTTACTAGCAAAACACAAAATAATCATCCCTGTGAGCGAGGAGTATGGGTGTTTGTGGGAGCCCATAGGTTTACCTGACTCGCTGGTTCTGGCAAGGGTTGAGAAGGCCTTGGGCTGCTGATAATGTTTACAATTGCTTTATCTGTAGGAAAATATGCACTAGTACAATGGTCTGTCCCTTGCCATTGTTGCTCAAGTGACACTTAAACCAGGTTTTTTTTTATGTTAGTTGGTATTGTGATTTTGTCCCAAATATCTCATTATATAATAATGTGTTACTTCTCAAACGATTAAGACCATTTGTTCCTATGGGGATACAAACACTGCTCCTTTCATACATGGAATGTCTTTCTGTGCAAGAGCTGGACTGACCGTGTACTGACTAAACAAGGGAGGTACCCAGGTGGAGATGGGGAAGAAGGGATGCCCAGTCCCACCCAACCAACAATACCCACTGATCTTTTGGCTGTAATACAGAGCAGACATGTCTCTTGTGTTCTGTTTTTTTTTCTGTGTATGGGCTATTCCTTTGTGGTACTTTTTGTGTTCATGTGGATAATACTTTATCAGTGCATATGCCTGCTATTGGTGCAGTTTTGTGTCCGAAAGTGCTAGTGCTTTGTGTTTTTTTCAGTACTTTGGTGCTTGTGCCTGGTTCTATGTCTCATGGAGAACAGACAAGACCAACATCATTGTGAAGGTCGTGGTGGAGCTGTTAGTTGTTCCGAAAGTGCTAGTGCTTCGTGTTTTTTTCAGTACTTTGGTGCTTGTGCCTGGTTCTATGTCTCATGGAGAACAGACAAGACCAACATCATTGTGAAGGTCGTGGTGGAGCTGTTAGTTGTTATATGTCACCTACAGCAGTAATGGGAGCATTATGGAAAGAGGAGGAGGAAGCCTAAGAGAGATGCTTCGTCTAGCAGGGACCCATGCCAAGTCCTTCCAGAACCTTCCTTCTCCCTATGTCCATCCCCCTTGCCCCCCCTTTCCCAGCACTTCTTCTTTGGAGAGGCTCAAGCCATAGTTCTTAAAACAGATTACTCAAAAGCAGGGGTGGCTATTAAGAGAAGATTCATGCAATGCCCTCATCTCTCGAGCAGCCACTTTGAAGTCCAGCCAAGGGAGTAGGTCCTTGACTTCAAAGATTTCTGCTCAGAACAAGGCTATCCACACAACTGAAAATCCCACAGATGAAATCAAGACAAGATCCCACTACCTGTACAAAGGGTATGGACACCTCTCAGCCCTTTCGACTCTCCTCCTCGAGTCAGCTGAAAAGAGGTGATAGGAGTAAGAAAAGAAGGGGTTTCTGTTTCCATAGGTGGGAGCAGCCTCTCAAATCTTTGGATGGCATGACAGCAACATAGGGTGGAATAGTTGGTATTGGCAGTCTTGAAGGATGGGTACGCTCCTTTTAAGGACCCCCCTCTCTCTCTCCCTGAACCCCATCCTGTCCCCAACTCGACCAAGTCTGAAGCTCTTCAGATAGAGGTCAAGACTGTTGCAGAAGGGAGCAATTGAGATGGCCTGGACCAGGTCTTCAGGCTTCTACAAACATCTCTTCCTTGTGGAATAAACTTCGGGAGGGTAGAAACCCATCTCAGACCTTTCTGCACTGAACAGCAACACCAGACAGAACCCCTTCATGATGGAATTGATTGTTCAGTGTTCAGATAGAGGTCAAGACTGTTGCAGAAGGGAGCGATTGAGATCACCTGGACCTGGTCTTCAGACTTCTACAGACATCTCTTCCTAATGGAATAAGCTTCAGGAGGGTAGAGGCCCATCTCAGATCTTTTTGCACTGGACAGCTACACCAGACAGACACCCTTCATGATGGAATTGCTTTTTCAGTGTTGCATTCTTTCAGAGAGGGTCATGATCACGCTTGATCTCCAGGATGCTTATCTTCATACCTGCATTCACGACGACTCAAGAGTTCCTTCGTTTCATGTGGCAAAGGGAGGCCTTCCAGATTATGACCCTCTGCTTCAGCCTGGCAACAGCCCAGCAGATATTCACCAGGGTCTTAACGCTGATCTAGGTTTGGGCACACCCCAAGGGAATCTGTTGGTTGTGTTATCTAGATGACTGGCTCATTCTCTTTTCCTGAGGAAGGAAGCTTCTACAGGATAGTCTGATGTCCCTTTGCCAGAGTCTGGGATTGTTATAAAAAGGCAGAAATCCAACTGAGTTCCCCAAGCATCTCAGAACGATCCTGGACACTGGCAGTGAAGGTGTTCCTGGGAACTCCCCCTTCTTTCCCCTCCCTAAATAGACAATCTCAAGGATGTTTCCAGGCACTTCCTGACGGGGAACAACCAGCTTGACAGTGGCAAGTGTTACTAGGCCATCTTATGTCCCTGGAGAAACATATCCTAAACAGAAGCCATCTTATTACAATGGCAACTGAAGTGTCATTGTTCATTTTGGAGAATCCTAGAGTGTTGACTGTTGGATCATACAATCTCCTTCAGGGAATCTCACTGAGAATTCCTCCCCCTGAACCACTACTGTTTGGAGGCGTGTCCTGCAGAGGTTGGGCAGCTCATCTGGGAGGAGAGTTCACTTCAGGGGCTTGGCCCCAAACATGAACAGAATGCACATCAGTGTGCTAGAGATGATAGTATCATGACTAGCAATCCAGACCTTCCATCAGCATCTGAAGGGGCACTTGGTAGTAGTCATGAGCAGCACCACCACCATAGTAGCCTACATCAACAAACAAGGGGAGGACAGTCTTCCCTTCATTGTGCCAACTAGCCATCCAGATGCATGAATGGGCATCAATGCACAGGACTAAGCCGAGAGCCAGGTGCATCCAGGGTAAAAAGAACACTGTGGCAGACCAACTGAACTGGTGGGACCAGGTTGTGGGGATGGAATGGCCCCTACAACAAGCAATGGTGGATAGACTGCTTGATCTGTGGGAACAGCTGATGCTTGATCTGTTTGCCACCATCCTGAAATGGAAACTTTCCATCTGTTCACAGATTCCAGACCCATGTGCAGCGATGCAAGATGCATTTCAATACCATTGGGACAACGTGGAGTCTACATCTTTCCTCCTCTGCCAGGTACTCAACAAAGTATTCGTGACCCCAGGTCTTTGCATGACACTAGTAGCCCACTCTGGCCACAAGCTCATTGGTACACAGACCTTCTATCACTCCTGATAAGACAGGAATCCTGAGAGCCCTGCCTCTGTGGTCTACTCTTCTATTACAACTGCACATCCTAAGATATTGAGCAGTGCAGTTGCTTCATTCTTTACAGGTTGAGGTTATCCAGCATCTCCTGTAAGAGGGAGGCTTTTCTCTCAGAACTGCAAGGCAGATGTCTGGCACCCTCTGCACATCCTTAGTGAATGTCTGCCAAGGGAATTGGGCCATCTTCTGCAATTGGTGTTGTAGAAGGAGTTACTTTCCAGTTAATCCCTCTCTTCAGTATGTAGCAGACTTCTTATGTCTTCCCATGTCTGTCTCAGCTGTTAAAGGGTATTGCTCAAGTGTTCTGCCCATGTGGCGTGGACAGGTCCATGCCACATAGGCAGTGTTTATTATGAGGAGCTTTAAATATCATGCCCTCAAGAGATCAGGCCCTCTGAGTCAGACCTGACATTGGTACTTTGAAGCCTCAGGACAGCCCTTCCAAACCCCTTCCCAGTCACTGGACAGGGATCTTATCCTCAAAATCAGTCTTCCTGCTCACCTTTGCCTTGGCTAAGGGAGTCGGGGAGTTGCTTGGATTTTCACACCTTGTTGGGCACTTGGAAGGGTGGTGGTCTCTCTTCTCTTTCATCCCCAACTTTGTGGCAAGACACAAAATCCTCTGTTCTGGGCCCAAGCCTCAAGTTTCTCAATTCACTCCCTCCAATACCTCATAGGTGGAGAGTCAGATGAAGTAATGTTGTGCCCAGTTTGCACCTTAAAATTTGACTTGAGAAGGAAGAACAACCTCAGACCAGAGTGCAAGTGCCTTTTATTGAGTACAAAATATCGCGATAGGGAGGTATCCAAGAACACCATCTTCTGGCTACAGGAAGTAATCTCCAGAGTTTAAGAGTTCCCCAGTAGCGTAGAGGACCCTCCGACCTGTCCATGAGCTCACAGCATAGGGGCGCTGGTCCCTCTCTTGCCTTCAGGAAGAACTTGGACCAACAAGTAATGAGGGAGGCAGTCTGGTGCTGTCTGACTACCTTCACCTCATTCTACTGTAGGGATGTCACCCACAAGCCCCTCAACATGTATTCATTAGGACCAGTGATGGCAGCTCAACAAGTAATGTAACTACTGGGAACCTTCCAGGTGTCCCATGGCTTATTCAAGAAGCAGAGGTGTGCACTTATCTGTTCTCCCTCTCACAACCCAATCCACCAGCATTTGTGCCTGAGTACAAGCTTACTAGCTGGGCCCGAATAAGCAGAGGTAAGTGGCACTATGATTCCCTGTTCTAGTAGTGTAGATTTTGCAAGCCCTCATCTCCCCTTCAATAACAAGAGGGGGGGGAGGCAAAGTAGAGCTTTCATCCAAACCCATCACAGTAATTGCAAAATCCATTCAAGGATGCTGATGAATGGTTCATGCTCCACGGAGATGGTATTAGGTTCTTCAGGATAAACGTGACATGACTTGGTCCATAACTTGCAGAGCAGGGATGTAGGGAAGCACAACCCTGCTTTCCAGGGCAGTGCCTGCAGAGCAGCTCTGCCTTGTCCTTGGGCACTGTCAGCAGTGCAGCAATGACTGCCCTCTCAGGGCAGTGTCAGCAGGAGGTACCGGTACTCCCCTTTTTTCCGGACGGTGGCATTCTGCTTCTCCACAAAGAAATTACTACCTCCCACCCAAGTAGTGCGGCTACATACATGAAAGGTGTAGTGTTTGTATCTCCATAGGAACAAATGCCAAATTTTTAAGGTACTTTATATTTTTCCTAGTTATACAAACCATAGTTTTATCCACCCTGCTTCATTATTTCCCTTCAGTTTTCCATTCCAAATGCAGGCAGAAAGAACAATGGGTAGCATTGGTTGGGTGAGAGTGGGCATCCCTTCTCCCCCATCTCCATCTCTCTTGTTTAGTCAGTATACCACCAGTCCAGCGCATGAACAATAAAATACTCCGTAAATGAACAGCTACTGTTTGTAACCTATGAAAATGCAAATTACTTTAAAAATATGGCATATTGGAAAGGTGATAAAAGGCAGTATTTGTAATGTTTATATTTTCCTTTCTAGATCAAAGTATGTTGAACCAACATTGAAAGAAGGCTTTGACGACATTGTGAAGGTCAATTTTGTTCCCAGCTTCAGGACAGCCAAAGATGAAAAAATGTACAAGATGTTTTTATTGGAAAAATAACTACAAGATCTACTGTCTGAAAAGTAAATGGCTCAGACTAACATATATTTACAATTTACCCATAAATAGTAATTTCTTAAAACCAAATATTTCTTAAATAGGACAAACAGCCATCTTAGATAGCAACAGTGCCTCCTCAAAAATGCAAACTACTGTGGAAATCTTATAACTTGAATAAATACGTTATGAAAATACTGATGTGCTTTATAAACCCTTGAGCAAATACAATCTCTTATTATTATCACTGGGCAAAAAACTTCTTTGAACATCTAATGAGAGGAAAATCATGATGCAACTTATTTCTATTAATGCAGCATATGGAAGCCTGTCAATTGTTAATGAGATCATTCAGTGCAAACAATTCATAAATAAAAAAAAATACAGAGAAGATACTTATATTTACATTATATACAAAACCTGAACTTCTAAAGAACCAGCAAAATTAAAAACAAAAAGATTTAACTGATTGAGCAACAACAAATTAAAAACACAGTGAAAATGTATCCATGATTCTAGGAATTGGTGTAATATTTAAGGTTTATAATTTTCCTCTTAAAAAGGAAGGACCTATTTGGTTATCTTACTTTTACAGATTCAAATTATGTTTCCAAAATTCACTTTAAGGTAATTTATCTCATTTTTACAAAAATTTCATAAAACATTTAAAAACCAAAATTGACAATTTTCTCTTTATACAGTATAGGCTTTCAACTTGAGTTTTTAATAATGTTTTACAGAATAACACAAACACAATAATGCATTTCACTGTACAACATTTGCCTCTTAACTGGCTGGCATTCAAGGGTGTGAAGAGTACTACATTTGAAACTACTAAATAATTTCCACACATTCTACTTTTAACCTTTAAAAACCTTGGGGCTACCCTTCAAAACAAAAGCCCGACATGCCAACATATGATGTTTACAATCAATGTATTGTTATAAAATGCAATTTTTACAAAGTTGATCCTTCAGTCCAGCCTACTGATATAAATTTTGGGATAATTTTAAGTATTTTTTATACACATCTGTAATCACTGCTAAGGAATGCTAAATCCAAAAATTTTATACAGAATTCAATTCTACCAAAAGTTCCTAAAATCATATGCAAAAGTGTACAGGTTAATGTAATATTGTACATGGCAGAAATAAAAAAAAAACTGTACTGCTGCATTCATGTATAATAAATAATAAATAGATAATAATGGCAAGCTACATTACCAACCATTCAAGTAAAATCAATATAAAAAATGACATTCCAGCTGATTGATATGGGGCTGCAATGGAAGTTATCAAATTGCACTCTTGGCACTAATCAACCACCCTGGACAGGTACAGCATGAGGAAGAATAAAAATATGATTTTCCAATTAACATCTAAACATTACATTTCAATTATTAACGGCTCAACACTTACGTATTAAGGTCATAATGTTCATTGTTTTGTGGGTGGAGACTGACAAACATTAATAGAGATAACAGGTATACTGTATGGATTTCTTAAGCAGACTAACATACTTTACATAATTTTAGTAATTACAAACACATTATTCTAGTGCTGAAATAAAAAAACCCCAAACTAAATTAAAAATAGTGTGCAACATTATCGGCATTACTAATAAATCAGGAATGTTTATCTAATACTTAACCAGTACACCAGAATTCACAACAAAACTGTCAAAACCACTGCAACTTCAAATTCTTACAACTAAGTCACTCAAAACAAAAAACCTAGTATAACTACCTAATATGAAATTTCTTTTCAGGTCACATTAAATCACAAAACTTAAACCATAAGGAAAATTTCTTAACTGCATACTTCAGCACTTATTGTTAATGTATTCCAGGTTATAGTGCATGTAATCAATATGCAGAAACCAACTTAAATTTATCTAAAAGACTTAAATTCATCAGATACTAATTAATAATTTCTGCTATATTTGAGTGTAGTTATTAAAACAATAAATTATTACAATATTGCAAGAACTAACAAAACTAAACTAGTCTCAAATTTTCATATTGTATTACATGGATACTAGTGTTGGCAAAGGGTCAAGAAACTGACGACACTTCTTTGATGTATCTTGACCAACACTTCTTTGAGGGATAAATGGCAGGATAAAGTGAAATGTAAAACCTTACGTATTTCTATAATAAGCCCTCACCCAAAGGAAGCTATTCATTATTACCTGAAAGTCATGTCTCAAAAAATTCTGGTTTGAAAATGTATTGCATTGCATACAATTAATTTTGTAATAATAAATGCAAAAATCGTATTTGAGGCTTCATTTGCTGTCAGATTCATCAATTCCAACACCAGTGCTTACTCATCAATATGGTTTCTGAAAGGCTGATTATGTGGGAACAATTCTTTTTCAGTATTTAGTAAAACCAAATATAATTGGTCACAAGTCTAAAACTATGGAAGATATATTACAGTATTTGGGATGCATCTCACCTACTGTTAAAGATAGCTTATACAGGCAAGTCGGCATCTAAACAAAAGAAAAGATCAAATGGCTGCCAGGATGACTGTCTAGTTCACCTGTTCTCCACCAGGTGTGTTTTGAATGTTTTAGCTTGGCAGAATTCTTGCTGCAGTTGTGTGTATAGGCACTACTGGTATTTCATGGTTTTGGCTATTTTCTGCTTTCACAGTACTGTACATTTAATTTTTCCTGAGATGCCTTCCACTGGAATCAAGGCTAAGAATATCAGGTACTGTAAGAATTATTAATGTGTTAGCAAAATGTTGATTTTTGAGGAGACAGACACACTGTTTGTGCTGGCTGCTGGGGTATGAAGTGTGATCCTGAAAATAGATGTGAGGAAAGTAGGGATTTTCAAAGGACTTTATGCTTAGTTCATTCTATAGGAAGAGAAGGGAAGCAGTTAGATTACGAAAGCAGATAGTTAGGTCAGGTCTTAAACCTGTTATTCCTCCCCCTTCTCCAGGTCCTTCATCTGCAGTTTTCTTTACTCAGTCTAAGGCTTTTTCCTCTGCTAATGCTTTAGCTATACCGAGACTTCCTCTTTAACTCTGCCTTCTGCTCCCCTTCAGTTCAGGAAAAGCATATTGAGAGGTTAGAAAAGGACACAAATGTTATTTTGGTCAGTAAAAGGTTTATCTGAATTTATGTTTGGGACTCATCCTGGTCCCTCCATGGTGTGTGATCATTTTCATGTTCCTCTGTAAGAGGTAAGGTGTCGGTGCCCTTGCCGTCTGTAAACTGCCCTGCAACAGTTGGAAGAGTCTGCTGAGTGTTGTTTAATGCACTGGCCAAAAGATCATTTTAGTATATGTTGATCTTTGCAACGTATTCATCATCAGCATCTAGTAGGTTGTTAGCACTGATAGGACTAATTATATAGGTACAGACAGTGTTATTACTAATAATGCATCTGTAGTGAGTTGTACTTATTCTGATGTTATGTTGATTCAATCAATTGTTAAAACAATCTCTTCTACATCTAATCATTCTAAATCCATGTCTGCTATTCCTCTTTCTCCTTCAAATACATCTGTTTGTTCAGGACATGCTGTTTCTTCGGCTATCAACAAGTTGCTTCTGCCTCTATTATACTTCCCTTTCCAATCCTACCATGGTTACAGTATGTTCTGTTGTTTCTAAGCTAGATATTATTCTAACTACTTAGCTTTCTAAGGATGTGTCATATGGGAATGCTCTCAAGTCTGTTAAGTCGCTTTCTGACAAAGGCGGAGTGTCAGCTATTGCTCCTCTCTTCAGTGCCTGTTGGCATGTTTTCTTTTGCTCAGCCAACTTGTGCTGACTCAGGTTAGTCGTTTCAGATGGTGTTTCCCTGTCACCCTTTCACTGCCATGGATTCACTGCGGTTTGTTGCCTGCTGTTGCCCACAGTAGCAGTAATTCCTCACTGGTGGAAGAAGATTTTGAATTGGTGGAATCCTCTTTGATTTGTCAGTGTATGCTGGAGAGCTGAGCTTCACTTTATCCTCACTTAGTGGAGGAAAGAGGCCATGTAGAGAATAGGCCTCAGTTATCTTTTGTAGGTTTTCTCTTACTCTGGTGCACAAAACTACTGTACTTCAAAGTCTGTCAGCACTTGGCTTCCTGTTTTTTCTTTTGAAGTTGCAGAAAACCACCTCTTATGACATAGGGACTTTACCTATACTTAAATAGTCTTAGGTCAAAGATTCGGTTTTCTTTGTCTGTTTTGTTCCTCTGAAGAGACATATTTGAGACCAATAAGAGATTTGGACATGCTGAGAGTTTGTTTTCCAGGTCTCTGTTTAGATTTTTGAAGCTTAAAGAGGAGGCTGAGGCACCAGCTTAGTGTGTTTGTGGCCAGCTTGGGGACTTTGAGGAACAAGTGGGATTTTAGCAAGGAAATGTGTTGGAGTTTTTGACTTGCATGGTCAAAGCCATTTCTGACACTGCAGGTGAATGTTCTCTTGCTGATACTAGCTCAAGTTTTGAAGAAGTGAGAACACTTAAGCTCCTGTTTTTGTTTCTCTGTCAGGTCGCCTTCTGAGCCTGACTCTCTTTAAGGCGATAAGGGAGTATATATTGATAAGTCATACCTCTTTCTCACACAGGTATTTTACACCTTTCAGGGATCCATTCAGCCCTCAGGTTCTGGTAGGAAGCCACTTGCACTGGCTTAGTTTCTTATAGGTGTTCCTTTGTATCTTCTCCAGCAGAAGTATCTCATTCTTCAGTGGGAGGTTGTAATTACAGAGAATGCAATGGAGCAGGTGTTGGAAATTCACTGGGATTTTACCTCTTGACTTTTTCCTGAAGCCATATGCAACCGGAGACTGGCACCCAATGTTTGATGTATTGAGACTGGACAACTTCATGTGTCTGTCCCCATTCTTTTTGTTTTTTTCAGCATGGTTTTAGTGACTTTCCAAAAGAATGATGGGATGTTTTGGTAGACATACAAAATACATCTTCCCCATACCAATACATCCTAAGTCATACAAGTTCCTTCGATGTGTATTTGCAGGGAAGGTATTGCTGTTCAAGACATTTTGTTTTGGTTCATGTACAATGCCTTAGGTATTCACTAGGAATTTGTTGCCCAAAAGTGGATGGTGTTGTCTTTCAGGAGCAAGAATTTTTTTCTAGTGAGTCGACCGGTTAAAGTTGGCCAACTCTGTCGACATTATTCCGAAGGTCAAGGATCTGTTGCTTCACCTGGCTCAGTCTCTGTGGATAATGATTTTCAGTCGACTTCCTAACTGATTTTAGAGGAGTTCTTATCTGTTAGATAAGAACTAATATCAGTAACAATTTCTGAGTATACAGTATTCAGGGTGAAATATTTAGATATTTACTGAAATGGGGAGATGCAGTACCCTTTAGTGAGTTATGCAAGTTTTTTCTAATATTCTTGGTACTTTAGTGTACAAAATTACCATTGTAGCTGACATACTATTGTAAAAGATAAGAACTAAAACTAACAGCAATCACTGGGTATGTTTATGGGCAAATATATGCAAGATGTACTGGGATGGGGAGATGTAGCACATTCCCCCATGAAATCTCAAGTCACACTAATTTCCCCCATATCCTGGACTGCAGTGTTAATGTTGCCATAAGAGTTGCCATAAATCATGTATGGTCCATTCAAGTGATTTGAACATTTTCCTTAAAATTCATTCAAACTGCATGGCATGAAATATAAATTCTCACTTGAGCAGTGCTGGATCGAATGTCTGGAATTATTATTACACCTCACATGATCATGCCTGGATGCAAGGGGTTAATCAAGTAGAGAAAACCCATGGCCTTGTATCAGAGGCATAGTATGTGTATTGCTCCGGGTGCTGCTCTTTAAGAATTTTCAGCATCTGTACCCCTGTAGACACCAAAGCTTGTGCACTTTCTTAGATACAGTATGAGCTTCTCGCTGTCTACTTTCCTCGGTATTGCATCATGTGCAGTTGGATCTGGCTAATGATCAGTACCTTAAGGTGTTGAGACTGAAGCCCCTACAACTCGGTATCAATCTTTCTCTGGAATTTAGCTGCAATTCTAAAATTGTATAGGCAAATCCTTTTGAGCCTCTGGAATGAGTTCCATGGAAGTATTTACTATGAAACTCTCTTTTTGTTATCACTGTCATTAGTTAACCTGTTAAGCATCACCAATAGCATATCTTGGTTGCCTGCCTCTCATATCACACTGCCTTTGGCAGAGTAACATGTTCTCCTTCTTTCAAGGCTGGTGCCGCAATAATCAATCTCATAATTACACTTAACTCTTATACAAATTGTAGGAACATCATTTGGCAACACACTGAATTAAATTATGGGTAAATGAGAACTTTTTTGCAAAGAAAAATCAGTCTGACAGAGGACCTACCTCTCGTCTCCCACTTTGCTTCAGGTGTTCACTAATAAACATATGATTTCTTTTTGCTTTGATCCCATTTATTTCCCATAATAATGAGTGTTCCAAAGCAAAAGAAAACCCTTTTGCCTGAAGAGATATCACTATTCTATGAAGAGACTGAAGATGAATATGAAACTCAGAGTAGCAGCTCAGAAGCCTCTAACATAGACGGTGAAGATTTATCTGATTCTAAAAAAAAAACCATAATCTAGGTTTGAGCACCGCATTGCCAAGTGGCTGGGCAGTAACCTACAAGGAGAGGAGTCCCTTTACTTTTCGTTAACCCAAAGGTGCGAAATTTATTGTTCAGAAGAAAAACCCTGTGGAGTTTTTTGAGAAGTTTTTTCATGACAAAGTCATGGAGCACACTGCACCAGAAATGAACATATTTGCCAACCAGTTTTCACATGAATATATAGAATTTGCCTAGAATATCAAGCACTAAAATGGTATAATACGAATGTGTTTCAGAGAATGGCATACAAAATAATTTTTTTCCCTTTCATGTTTCATGCCTGCAATCTTAGAATAAAAAATGCAAAATAAAATTTTTTGTCTTTTCTTATCTCGTATTTATCATCCTATTCATGTTTACACAACAAAACAATATCAATATAAAAATGAACACATAAAAAACCATAAAAACTATCAAAGATCAAATGACCGCTCTGTGAGCGAGAAAATGTGAGAACACAGGAGTAACGACGTTTCCCATGAGTGACACTTAACATGCTAAAAGATTAAGTTCATTGCCAGAACTCTCCTTAAGGCTGTCATAAAGGGAATGCTATTTTATCTTTTTACATAAGAGCTAAGAATGATGTTAAGGCTAAATTTTTCCCGGAGCTATAAAATTCCAAATTTAACCTCTTTGGTGGGGAAGAAGAGGAAACACTTCTTGGTCCTGTTAGGACAATTAAAATTTATTTAGGTAAGTTAAGCCTGGAAGAGGCAAAGTTAACCTTTCCTTTTGTGGTTTTAGAAAACCTAGATTGTCTTTGTCAAAGGTTAAGTCTCGAGGAGACAAAGTTAACCTTTTGTTTTGTGGTTTTAGAAAACCTAGAATGTCTCTGTCAAAGTTTAGGCCTGGAAGAGGTGAAGTTACCCTTTTGTTTTGTGGTTTTAGAAACCTAGAATGTCTTTGTTAAAGAACATGATGTTGTCTCTGAACTATTCGATTAGGCTGGCGCATGAGAACTAGTTCCATACCTTTTACCTTTACTGAAAACAAAGAATCATAATGTAAGAGCAGTTACAACTTCATTTAGTTTCATGAAAAATGTTGCTTGACAATGCGATTAATGTGGCGCAGTAGCAGTGCAATTCAGTTTTTATCGCTCACTACCTTAAGTATGCAGAATTGCATCTGAAAACAGTAAAGCCCTTAGTCTGCTGCTAGTAGCGGGTAAAGTCTTTTCCTGAACCAAAGAAGGAGCAATCTTTTAGGATCTTTGTTTTAAATCCTGGGTTCTGATATTTTGGGGAGCATAAGAGCATACCTGTATATCACTCTGGCTGAATTAAAGTGGTTTTCTCCACAAGGCTGCTCATCGCTGCGTACATACGAGAGCCTTGCTCCCTTAGAGAAATCAAACTTCTGGTGGCAGTAAGATCCAAAAAGGATTCCACATCAGGTAAGAAGATTTTGGGTTTCATGCAAGAAACCTTCAGCTCGATTGGCAGGGTAGATTTTGTTTAGCTGCATTACCCACCATCCTCTCCTCAATGTGGGAATCAGCTATCTTTAACAGTACATAAGATTCATCCCAAATGATAAACATTTTCATAATAAAATTTATCATTTGGATGCTTACCTACTGTTAAAGCAGACCCTGCCCAAACTCTCCACTACTTAGTGGGTTGCCAAGGAGAATTCTGACATGAGCTTAAACATTTGAAACATACCTGGTGGAGAACAGGTGTACTAGACAGTCATCCAAGCAGCCACGATCTCTTCTTTTCTTTTCTTTGAATGCCAACTCGTCTATCAGCGCTGAGATATAAGCTATCTTTCACAGTAGGCAAGTATCCAAATAATAAATTTCATAGAGAAAACTTATATTTTTGTAACAGTGACTTTGATAATAATCCCTGATTAAAATGCTGATGATTGCAAAGGTTAATGTTGGGTACAGGTGCTAGGGTATGTCGGTAATGAGGAAAAGGCTATATGATATGATGGTGGTCAATCTAAAAATGAAGATTTGATTCTATCACACAACTTGGATGTTTATATAGTATTCTCTATCCTCTTGTACTTCTAATTAATCAGACTGTATACGTTATGTAATCTGATAAGTACAGTGCTATGGAAAAGTCAAGTTTGAAATTGAGTAGTGGAGCTCTCATAGTGGAGGGACTGCTATGTGGAATGCAGAGGTATCTCATTAAACACGATTGTGCTGAATATAGGCAGTCCCCGGGTTACGACGTTCCGAGGTTACAACGCTTTTCAAATATATTCATTAGAAATTATTTCCCGGTTTACGACGCATGTTCCAGGGTTACGACGCGTCGTATGCTGATCCAAAGGAAGAAATATGGCTCCAAAACAGCAGAATAATAAAAATTTGGAGGTTTCTTTGATGAAAAACTCAATAAAAATGCAGTTTACATCATTTTCAATACACCCAGAGCATTAAAAGTAACGTTTTCTTAGGATTTTTGACGATTTTTTGGTTTACGACGATTTTCGGCTTACGACGTGGCGTAAGAACGGAACCCCCATCGTAAACCATTGACTGCCTACTCAACATCTGAAGATCAGATCTCTCTTAAGTGGATATGAGTCTTTGATTTTAAGATAACTGTAGTCATTTTTGGGCTCAAAAAGCCTTTTACTTGTATTACCCGGCCCACACACAAAATTATTTACTTTAATTAATATGCTCATTATGCATTATTTACTCTGAAGAGCCCATCTATAATATGTCTTGTATCGCACACTTTAAATGGTCCATTATTTAGAGATTTTCATCTGTTCCTTTTTTATCTTCTTCCACATAACTGTCTAACCACTTCAACTATATCTTACTCTGATTTTCCCCTCTCAGTTAGGAACAAATTATCTGGGTGAACCCCAATAAGTTCTAAGGGTAGGACTTCATGGCCTCATTAAATGACATCATATTACTGAAAGCTGATGCTGCAAATTTTTTCATAGTACAATTATTGATCTAACAATTTATTTTAAGGCAAAAATTAAATCTCCAAAAGTAAGTTTGGGAAACTTATCGGACCAACACTAATTTCTATATCAATACTGTAATTTTATTTTCATCCGGCAGCTATGACAATGATCATTTACACTTTACTCTACTTTTTCCAAAAAATGGCCCAAAACATCATGTTGCCCCACAGCTCTCGTTCCATTCTGGAATATGAGATTGGGCATGCTTTAATTCTATGTGGCTACATAAATAAAATACAAAAAACCAGTATTTTCTGCCATTTTTAATAATAACTTTTCAATTACAATAAATGTTTAGTAAAGGGCTTAGTGCTGGTCCTTGATAAGCATCAATATTTATCTCAAATTATTCTGACATCTGCCACTGTCTTCACTCTAGATCTAGTATTTTGGTTAAGTAATATCAATAGCTTAATGAGTCTTTCTGGTACCTTCTGCCGTTGTAATGCCATTTAATTGTCTTGTTACTTGACCAAATTTCTTTTCCAGATCTAAAAATATATGTATAATACCTTCCTTTTGTGAGGTACCTTTCTTGTGGTTGCCTTAATACAAACAACTACTTTTACTGTTGACTGATATGGCATGAAGCCAAACTGGCAATTACAGATTTTAACACCTTTATTCAGCCTTTCCTCCAGTGCCTTGTAATAGTATGCTCGAGCAATTTTACTATTTTACAGATTTTCCTTTATATGCCATTACTGGAAGGATCCTTTCCTGCTCTTCTGGCCATACCTCTCCCTTTAGGACATCCTTTTCTGCTACTTCTCTTTAGCTGCCAATTATTCTGGATGATCCTGGGGGTGTTCCACTTATCATCTTCCCAAGAGACCATGTATCCTCTTCAGCAGTTTATAAACTCTGCATTTCCCTCCATTATGCCAACATTCTCAAGTTCATATTCATTTTCTTCATAAATCAGATATAAACAATGCACAAGCCTTAAAACTTCAGACAACACATAAAAATGCACACTAATTATCTTGCAAACTTAATACAGGCAGTCCCCAGTTAACAGCGGGCTCGGTTAACCCCGATCCGGTTTTACGGCGCTTGTCTAGCGACGAAAATCACCGATTTCTGCTTATCGGTGCCAATAATTGGGTACTGGCACCAATACACACCTAACAGAGGCGCTGGTAACCGAAAATCCGCCGATAAGCCCCGAAATTCACCGAAAAAGCGCAAAAATCGCCGATTTTCGGTTATCATCACACCCTCAAAACAGAAACCCGCCAATAACCGAGGACTGCCTGTACTATTTATATATCATACCAACAAAACTTGCCAGTTTTCAAGTAACAAATGAAATGGAATGAAAATGAAATTTGGTGATGGAGATGAACTGACCATGTAATGGGCTAGAGATCTACGTATTGTGGGCAAAAGATGCTTTTTAGATACACTAAAAAAAAACCTTCCCATCCCACCTTAGGCATTTTGGTCTCAAATGAAAAATGATTGTCACTCAATATTTTTGCATGCTCCTGCATTTTTTGGGTAAGAACATGTTTTCCTATAGTCACCCTACAAATGTCATTTTCTGTGTACAACCAATGTAGTTTTCTATGACTTATATAACTAAAAAATTAATTAAAAAATTTTTCCTATATATAAATTCATATGACTGAACAGGTTAAAAGGAAAATTTTGAGAAATACTTTACAATTTCTAACAAATAAATTTATTAAAGAATACTCTGCACCTAAGCCAAAAATAAATTAATATATTAGGTAATCTTGAAAATGGAAAATTAATTTTGAAATTTGCTTTTGCGTAACTTTTTGTTTTTTAAAGAGTTGACATTGTTCCTTTGCAAATTTTACTAAAATATCTATGACCAGGAGCTCATCATCTTGAGTTATTTTATAATGAGCTCTTATGTGTTCTGTGCTTCTCTTAAGTTGGTTTCTTGTGTATAGTGGACATGGCGATATTGTTCTAAGAAACATCAATAGCATATTAAAAAAGTCCATTCTGGTACCTAATATAAGAAAAGGAAAATGTTTGGTCTTGCTTACTACCGTATGATACTTTCTAGGATATCTCCACTTGGGATTTCATACATTAATAATTTAAATAAATAATGTATATTTAATAATGAATCATTTCCTTTAGCATACTACACTGACTTGTACAGTACTCTCTAGCATTTCCATTCTATGAAAAAGTTTGAGATCCATTTGGCTGAAATGTCACAGTCATTCTTAATGACAAATGTGAAGTACAACAATAAATTTTCCATTGAGATTCCTTGCCAAAAACCACCAAATAAGTTTTAATCTGTCTTTAAAAAGAAATTTACATGTACTTTCACGAAGACCATGCTCATGAGGCCCATTTGAATGAATATTATTTAAAAATATTAAAGAGATGAAACCACTCAATAAAATAAGGAATTCAAAACTTACTTTGTCCCTAAAAGCTAATCAGTTACCAACTGACCCCTGAACAATGGCAGATAAACTTGAAACAACTCTAAAACTATGGAGGGAAATATCTACAATTCAACAATGAGTCTTTGACTGGCATAAACACTTACTGCTTTCAGAGGCAGTAACAAAGACCCCATAAAAATCAGTTTGACTATCTATCCAATGTCTTAAAACATTTAATGGCAAAGTTAATTCGTGTGAAACTGACAAACTTTGTCAACTTATCTACTCAACTTTGGGCAAATAAAAGTTCTTCATTGGAGGGGTGGGTACAGCTCTCGGCTAGCATGCTCTTGGCCCAGCGTTCGACTCTCCGATCGGCCAATGAAGAATTAGAGGAATTTATTTCTGGTGATATAAATTCATTTCTCGTCATAATGTGGTTCGGATTCCACAGTAAGCTGTAGGTCCCGTTGCTAGGTAACCAGTTGGTTCTTAGCCACGTAAAATAAATCTAATCCTTTGGGCCAGCCCTAGGAGAGCTGTTAATCAGCTCAGTGGTCTGGTTAAACTAAGCTATACTTACTTTTTTGGGCAAATAAAAGAAAATAAAACCAATACCATTAAAAATTATCATGATCCCTTAGTGGTCCCTTCTCTTATGAAAAATATAAGAGACATTTTCAATGCAGATAATAAGTTTCTTTGAGAATGTGACATGAGACAGCATGACATGATATAAGTACTCTACATCACATCAATGATCTAATTTCCTTTTTACTTTAGCTACGATTCCATTTGTCCAGCGACTAGACACCTATAACAAAAGAGCCAGAAATACCTTAAGAAATAAAATTATAAATAAGTTACAAAAAATATCTTCCATACAAGTAAGTACCAATAAATCACTTACACTTGTAAAGTTTACCACTCAACAGAGAGATTCCCTGCTAGCTATTTTCTGCTTGTAATAATCAGGATGCTTTACCTTTATATGGGCCTGGAGATTACGTTTCCGTTTTATGGTCATGTTACACACTGGACAAGGTAACCTCAAGTCTGCACCATTATGCTCCAAGAGATGTTCAGCAAGAACTTCACGTCTAGTGAAAGCTCTTGTGCAGATGTGGCAAACATACGGACGGAAATGGGCAAGATGATGTCGTTTCAGTATGGCAGCTTTTGCAAAGCACTTATGACATATGGGACATGAAAATGGTCTTCCATCACTAGATCCCATTTCCTGTGAAGAGTAAGAGATTTTGAATATACGGAAAACAGTATCTGACTTAATATCCGATTTAACATTCCTTAATGATCATATCACTCCCCCAATTATGACAGTACTCTATGCAACATTAAGCTGGTTTCTATCATTAATACAAACACTACTCACTTCATAACACAGCTCTTTAACAACTGCTCAGACATGCGACCACTCAGTATTATGTGCGGCATGAGAAATGTGTTCAAGTTGCAGGTTCCATAAGCAATAGTATGAATGTCTGTCTGTCTAGCCCCTCTCTCTCTTGCTCATGTATGGTTATTTTATTCCAAGTTTAAATAAAGTTAACATCCTTTGATAAAATGTGGTTAACATAACTGTGTTATCAGGAAACACATTGGATTACGTATTTATCCAAGGTTTCAACTTCTGTTACACATTTTCTCAACGCAAGGACTCTATGTTTGGAGAGTAAGAATTTTCTAAATTTTCACATGCCATGCCATATATAACAATATTTCTTTTGTATATTTAGATGGACAGCATTTTTTACTTTTACCTTTTTTAAGGGGGCAGACAGATCTACTGTAGGGTCTAATTCTACTGTTATTCCTATGTATATGTGTGTTCACGATGACAATGTCATCAGCGACTAAAATCTCAATCTTCCACTTCCTCTACTCACAAGCCCAAATCTGCCTCTGATGGATAACTCAAGAGGGCATCAAAGAGCTTGTGAATGCTTAAATTTACAAACAAAAAAGTAAATTGTAGATTGAATATAAGAAATTTATTTAAGGTTTGTGTATTAGAATAACATTTTAGTAAGTTTAAATAAAAGCAACATAAATGATTGTGTTTCTGTGATGTAAAGTCGTTGCATGAGTGTGTCTGTAATTAAAATGATGGACAACAAATGGACAATCTAGCAGGTAGTACTGGAATGTAATTAACAAATGAGCAACAGCCATGAAAATATGAAGTGATCAAACAGAATTTTTATAAATATATATTTGAAAAGTAGTATTTAATTTAGATATCAAGATTAATCAAAGGAATGCCTTGAAAGAGAAAAATAAAAAATTATTCTTACAGCTACAATGCACTTTAATAGGAATTGTCATTTTTCAGATTAATACAGTTCAAACATTGACTCTAAGACTCAGATTTTGGTAAAGAAAACTTCAAGAAGAATAACCAGCTGCACTGCATGAAAGTCCTTTATAACCAACAAAACAATCTCAAGTACCTGCGGTTCATCAAGGGGAACAGATTTATTCAAATTGGCACTTCTGGTAAAGGCATCCAGATATATACGGGTCTCTTCTTCAATGCTGTTGGTACTGAGTGGAATATTTTCACCATGCAAGCCTTCTGACAGTGCAGTATTGGTAAAATCTAAAGCTTCTTCCTTCACTTCAGCCTTCATCTGAAAAAGTTATGGGCTAAAATTAGAAAAATGAGGGAAAGTTAAAAAACCAATGCCAGAAATTTATTTTCCAAGTAATTAAAAAAAGACTAAGAAAATGCTAAGAAACCATGAATAACAAGCATTACAATTTTTTTTAAATATTTATTTTCCAAGTAATTAAAAAAAACTGAGAAAATGCTAAGAAACCATGAATAACAAGCATTACAATTTTTTTTTTTAAATCATTTTTATTTTTCCTAACATACAAACCTGAAGTCCTTCACATTAGGATTTAACTTGCAAACACAAGCTGGAACAGCCATTTAAACTTTACTGCCAGATGAGAGGGGTGGCTGGGGGGGAGGGAATTCATGTAGAGAACTTCAGGTTTGTATGTTAAGAAGAATTCAACTTATTGGGCAGCCATGACAGGATCCAAGGAAAACATTCCCAAAGACTTGTGGGCAATGTCCTGCAAGTAAAAAAGGAGGTGAAGGTGATCTGGTGCAACCACACCCCTGAATGCAACACCTATTGAACTAGCAGGTTCATACGGAATGCCAGAGTGGGGGCGATACCCTTACTTCATGAGGCGAGAACTCATGAAGTCAGGGGCATCTGGCACCCACCAGCCTTGCTGGAAGAGTCATATGCCCACTTGTATTCTTGAACACCTCTCTCTTGGTCTTGCTAGTATTAACAAGGCGTTGACATTCATGCAGAGATGATGAGTTCCCTTAAGATAGTACTGCAGCGCCCTAATGGGACACAGTAGCACCTCGTCCAAATCACTAAATGAAGTCCTTTAGGGAGGGGATTAAAAAGGACTTGAAGCTAACATCAGGAACCAACAGGTTCAGAGTCTTCACCATGAAATCCAGGACAAATTCCAGCAAGCGAGACTCCATCTCCTCGAGTGTTTAATGTTAAAGGAGAGGCCATGAAGTTCACCTACCCTTTAAGCCGATGCCAGGGCAAGAAGAAAAACAGTCTTTAGGGTCAGATCCCTGTCTGAACACTCTCTCAAAGGCTCATACGGGCAATGATCAAGACTCCTAAGAATGAGGGTCATGTCCCGCTTGGGGGGCCTGAATTCTCTGAGGGAACAACTCTATTCAAAGCTCCTCAGGAGCATGGTGATCTCTCACGACGAAGAGAGACCTACTGTTTCAAGCCTCAAGACTTGGCCTACAGCCAATCTATAGACCTTAATGGCCAAGATAGAGAGAAGCCTCTCTCAGCGAAAAAAAGACGAGAAAGCCCACTAAGTGCTGAAGAGTTGCTCTGCCTGGAGTGCTACCCTGCTGATGATAACAACCACAAAAGATGGCCCGTTTTCCCTGAAACACAGCTGCTGAGGATTTACCTGGGTCTCCAAACATCTCTTTCACCGTGTGGCAAGAAAAGCCTCTTGCTTGTAGAGACGTTGGATAGTCTCCAGATGTGAAGTGCCACTGCTTCTACAAGGCTGTGCCATGGAGGAATCTCTGTAAGGACCTCAGATAACAGAGCTAGCAGCTCTGGATACCACTCGGCATGTGGCAACTTGGGTGTCAACTGAGTTAGTTTGAGACTGCTGAAAGGCATTTTCCATCGCAGTCCATGTGTCTGGAGCTATTGAACTCAAGACTGGGAGTTTTCTGATGTATGAAGTGGAAAACAGATCAATACTTAGGGTCCTTCAAACCAAGAAAAGCCTTCCTGCTATACCTGGATGCAGGGACCACTTGTCCCTGTCACCTGTCTCTGGTGGCTGAGCTTGTTTGCCACTATATTCCAAGACTTCAGAATGTATCTGGCAGTCAGCTCTACTGAGTTGGCCAAAGCCCACTTATGCACCTGCATCATCAACTGGTGGAGAGGGAGAGAAACCAACCCTCCCTCCATGTTGATATATGCCACTACCATAGTGTTGTCGCTCATAAACACCACAGAGAGCCCCATCACTCAATCCTGAACTCCTTAAGAGCTAAAACAGCAGGCTTCAACTCCAGGATGCTGATGGAGTGGAATATAGAATTTTGGCTAAAGGCCAAGTGCTGGGACCTATGAGGTCATTCAATGCTGAAAGGAAAATAGAGTACAAAAGTTTGAAAACTGTAACAGGAGGAAAACCTTGCAGCTACACTATGAAACAATTAAGAGAGGGTGGAAAGTAAAATGGAAGAAGAGAATATGAACAAAGGTACAATAAAAGGAATGAAACAGGTTGCAGCTAGGGGCTGAAAGGATGCTGCAAAGAACCTCAAGTAATGCCCAGAGTGCACCGCACAACGTGCACTGATGTTACTATCCCCCTTCTGGACCAGGGCATTGATGTAGAGGTGCCAGTCATTTGGGTTCCACATACCTGATACCAACAACTCCTTCACTCGTTGCGTTTGAAAACAGAGGCATTTCTGGAGGACCAGTGCCAAGTGGCACTCCCAGCATAAGGTTCCTGTCATCTAACCACCATGGTAGGTCCTTCTTTACTTCCTCAGAGAGGAACTGGAACTTTTATACTATATAAATTAATGCAATGCACTATATAGGATATTGGCATAGTAACCTTCTCTATAAAGCAGATACTTAAAACCATCTCTACATTACTGTACATTGTAGTTAAAAACAATTCAGTATAAAAGCTATGTAAATACAGCAGCTGATGCCACCATCTTAACATTAATTAAGCACATAGTACACTTCAGCAGCAATATTATAACATTTTATTTACAATAATAGATTTTTTATTTTAATGTCTCTCTTAAATGATTTAATAAGCTTTAAAAACAAAAACATTATAATACATATAAATTTTATGTAGAGCTACAAAATAATTAAAACATTTAAATGGAAATAATACAGTATTACAAAATCATTAAGCATTTTAATATGACAAATTTTTAATTAATTTGTATTTTTCATAGCTAACAAACCTGCAGTCTTAACATAAGGATAAATCTTCTAGCACCGGCTGAAAACCGGTAAAAAGCAATTAAAATTGTAATGCAAGGAATTGGTGGCATCGGAGATTAGTCATCGGCATGAACAAGGAGGCAACCGCTGACCTCTTCTAATCCTGTGACACATTCAGTTTCTTCCAGCCCCAGGAATAACAAAGAGGAGTGACTAGAGGTGGGCAGTATACATTAAGACCGCAGGTTTGTTAACTACGAAAAATACAAATTAATTAAAAATTTGTCATTTGTTCATATGTGGATAAAACCTTGGTCTTAGCATAAGGATAGACTCACTTTTGGTGGGAGGAAAATAAGTCTTGAACCGACTGGAGGTTCATCACACCTGGTCTCACTTCCTGGATAAGTGAAAGCAAAGGATGGAAATGCAAGCCTCTGACTTGTTAGATAAATGGATATCAAATGGTCAGACTACTGGGATAACATACAATATGAAGGTTCACTGCAAAGTGGAAGTTAAAGATCTATGTCTGTTCAGATAACAAACCACAATAGCCACCAGACTTGTTTATTATTCTTCTTTCTCCTTGCTAGAGAGAGGAAGGACTTGCTACTGAAAGGTTATAGTGCTCATGTAGAATACAATATACTCAGACAGCAAGACTACTCACTTATCTGTATCCAACCAGTTCATTTGTATGATGGATCAACCTTCTCACTGCCCACTGGTAAAGAAGAAAGGGGAAAGGGAAAAGGAAAAAGACCAGTCATCTCAATCATTCTCACTTTCATACCATTATCTTAAGTAAGATACAAACTGTCCCACTAGGGGCACTGGATGAGTTACACAACTTGTTGAGCAGCCACCACCGGATCTAAGGAAAAAGTGTCCAAGGACCTGTGGGCAATGTTCCTTAGATAGAAGGATGTGAAGGTGGTCTGATGAAGTCAAGTACCAGCCTTCAAAACCCTCTGAACATTCAAGTTCTTTTTGAATGCCAAGGAGGGGCCTAATTCCCTAACATTATGTGCTCTTGCACGCACTGTGTTGGCATTAGAGGCTGAAGGAGAACTGTAGGCATGCCTAATTACTTCACTTAGCCAAAAGGAGATTGTATTCTTGGACACTTCTTTCTTGTTCCGGACTGTGATAAACAAAAAGTCTTCGACACCTCGGCCTGAGGTGATGAGCCTTTCTTAGATAACTATGCACTGCCCTGACGTGACAAAGTAGTAATTCATCCAGATCATTGTCAACAAAGTCCCCAAGGGAAGAGATAGAAAAGGATTCAACTCTTGTCATCAGGAACCATTTTGTGTCTTAGCCATGAATTCCGGGACAAATTCGAAGGCTACTGACCCCCAACCTCTTGTATGTTTAATATTAAAAGACAGACCGTGGAGTTCGTCCACTCTCTTTGGTGAAGCTAAGGCCAGTAGGAAGACTGTTTTCAGGGTCAAGTTTCTGCCCAAAGACTGTTGCAAAGGTTCATATGGAGTACGAGTGAGGCTACTTAGTACCAGAGTCAGGTCCCAGGTAGGAGGTTTAAGTTCTCTAGGAGAACATGACTGTTCAAAGCTTTTGAGGAGCACTGAGATTTCCCAAGAGCAGGACAGGTTCACGTTTTTTAAGCGAAGAACCACATCCAAGGCAGCCCTGTAGCCTTGATGGCACAAACAGAAAGATGTTTTTCTGTCTGGAGAAAAACAAGGAAATCAGCTATCTGTTGAACAGAAGTTACAACTTGAGAGAAACCCTGTCGATGACACAAATCACAGTAGACGGCCCATTTTCCCAGGTACATGGCTGAGGAAGACGTTCTGAGATAGCCAGACATCTCTGCCACTGTTCTGCGAGAAAAGCCTCTCACTCGCAGGAGATACTGGATAGTCTCCAGCCATGAAGAGATAGGGACTCTACTGATTGACGATCAGTACTCCAGCTGTGAAGAGATAGGAACTCTGCTGACTGACAATATCTCTTCATGAGGTTGGCAGAGTAGGTTGTGCCACGCAGGAATTTCTCTTGGAACCACCGATAGTAGAACTAGCAGATCTGGGAACCATTTTGCATGAGGCCACCTGGGAGCTACAAAGGTTATCCTGAGATTCTTACAAATCATCACTCTGTTCAAGGAATGACGAATCAGGCAAAAGGGGAACTACAGTGGTGGCTTCTGTAAACAAACGGGGGGCTAGTGTCACGCCTACATCACTTCCTGATGGTGCTTTTGCACCAGTGGGCAATTAATCACACAGTAGACCTCTCAGCCAGGTATATTCCAGGCAAAACGACTGTAATGGCAGACAAACTAAGTCGTCAGGGCCAGGTCCTAGGGACAGAGTGGTCTCTGCATCAGGAGTAGTGGACAAGCTCTTCCGTCTGTGGGGAAGAACAATGATAGACCTGTTCGCAACAAGATTCAACAGGAAGCTTGTTTGGTGGTTCTGGATTCCTTTGCCGTGGCAGAGGACACCCTGCAACATCCATGGGACTATCTGGAAGTCTACGCCTTCCCTCCCTTTTGCCTAATCCGTCATGTCTTGAACAGAATGATGTTTTCTCAGAATCTCAGGATGACCTTGGTAGCTCCCTGGTGGCCTCAAAAACTTACTTATGCCATTCAATGTTTGAGGTGAACTTCCAGGCCCAGATATAGAGAACAGAAAAAATTTCCCTTTACACACTTTAATACTAATAAAAACCTGGTGGGCAGAGGTGCACAAATCTGATGTTTTCAGTTCATCATATGGTTAGAGAACTTTAACAAATAATTTTACATGACCAAATAACTTATAAAATTATATTTGAATTTTCTAACTTTCTTATTTCTCAGTTGTATTTTAAAAAGAAAGCTTAATGAGCATATGAAGAACTAAAAATGTAAAATTTTCCAGAGTCCAAACTCAGTCATTTTATTCACATTTTTAGAGACAAAGTGGTCAATCTATATTTTCACTCTTTCTAAATCTGCCCAAGAGGCATGACTGACAGCTAGCTATGCAATCTCCTATCTTCTTGGCAAGATCTAACTACATCTTGGCTACAAAAACAAACCAATAAACAGGACTCCAAAACTTATAATAAAATAATCAGTAAAAATGTCCAAAATTTATACACAAAACAAAATGAGTATACTTCAATCTACATCACTATACATACATAATCATACCATCATTATAAAATTACAGTAAAGTATATCAAAATATTTTTGTCACTTTAGGAAAAAAACTTTTAAGGATATTAAGAATCGGATGGCAGGATAGAGTGAGAAATGACATCATAAGGGAAACTGCAAGTTCTATAAATGAATGAAATAATGATAAAGAACGGGGGAGAACAGTACTTAAGAGAGTCAAGTGGGTTTCTCTGGGTACTAGAAGAGCCTGAAGACCCAAACCTATTTAGAAGAGAATTGAGACAGGAGGCTGAATGCGAGTGGAGATTCGTAGAAGTGACAGCACTGGAAATATGGGAGCAGAAGAATATGACAGTGGTCCCTCATGTTGCACTGTGTTGGAGGGGATGCTGATGATGATGAGCAATCATGTTTATGAATTTGGTAAGTATAAATCGGTGAATCTGATTTTATCTGTTTATCCTATGCTTTAAGAGCTTTTTTATAAAGAGTGTACGGTACTTTAGGTTGAGAGTTACAAAATATTGAAAATTTAATTTACACTTTTCCTATTTCTTTACCTAAAAAGTCACATAAAAACTCTAATCTGTGGAGTATGTAGTAAATTAAATAAATAACCAGCTTTTTTTTCTCCTATGTGAAGTCTGCAATAAATAAAAGAAAATAGCTTTTTTCTCCTATCATTATTCTTCAGTCACTGGAATGCTGCTTTTCTAGGAAGCCAGATTTTCATAGAACTAGCATAAACCAAGAACTGACGTGTACCTCCTTTAATCTATGTCAATATAACAAAAACCCTGTGCAGATGATGTTTTAAATCTCAAAAACAATTGCAAGGATCAACCAGTTGTTGAGATCCAGTAATAGATTCCGAGCAAATTGGCCAAAGCAGCCACCAGAGTGGACACCTGTTTGATTACCTGTGATGCAGCCAACAGTCTGAAGCACAAGATCTTGTACTGGTAGACTGCCCTGTTGCAAATAAAGCAGTACTTCTGAGTCCTGATAGATGGGTACCTGGAAATATGCAACCTTCTGATCTATCAAAAGCATGAAACTACCCTCTCTGATTAAAGCCAACACAGAGCATGGGGTTTCCACACTGAAGGGACTTAGTAAAATAAACTTATAAGAGGTGAGAGGCTGACATGCTGTCTCCAACCCCAGTTACCTTTTCTACCAGGAAAGAAACATGTGTAGACCCCTGGAGAGTAGTTCTCTACAACTTCCTGAATGTCCTTCTCCTGCACTGTCCACACCTCAGCTGACAGAGCGAGAGATATGGATGATCCTGGAAAACAGGAAGAAAATGAGACTGATCTGGGGAGATGGGGAAGCATTGGTCCTTTAAGGGTAGTCTATAATTGTTTCAAAGGACACAGACTACCGATACCTTGTCACTGCCACATTGCCCAATAGCATAACAAGCATCTTCCTACTTGCAGCAGCAGGAAAGGGGGGATTGCTAATTTCACTGCCCTCCTCCATTCTTCTTGCTTCCCTTCATGGATGAAGTGTGGTTGGGAGACTCCTGACCCCTTCTCAATGAAGAATGCTGGAATCTGGATCATGCTTTGGAAAAGGTATGGTCTTTCCCCAAGCCCTATGTTAACAGGATACTCACTCTTGATGGTCTGGTTGCAGTACCCTTCATAGATCCCAAGAGAACTTAAATGGATACTGCATGGCAGATAACACAGAATCCTTGCTCTTTGGAAAGGAAGAACCCAGGACTGATCTGTTCCATAGTGCATAACTGCTCTCAGTTGTAACCTACCTTGACAAAGAGACTGTAGAAACTATTATTCCTCTTCAACACCATATCAACCTAGAGGTTAGCACTGGTGAGAGGTAGGTGAGCATCTGTCCTCATGACACTAAGTATTTTTGGAATCTCGCCTTTTACTCCTCAGTAGAAATAGGAAAGCAAAGTCTGTCATCATGTTGAGCTATAGACCCAACCACAATGCAGCTTGAAAGAAAGCCATAGCAATTTCAAAGCAAGGTTGTTCATTGAAGAACTCTTAGGTCCAAATGAATCTAACACTGACCACGAGAGACTGTCTATCAAAGTAGAGGGGAACACAATAGCCCGACCCTGCCCCTACTTGGATGATCAAGACAATTGCCTACAGCAAAGTCATGGTAAGAGGGCACTTAAGTGAATGCATATGACCATTTTAACTGTTTTCATGCCTTGAACCAGAAAAAACCAGCCAAGCTGGCCTCTCTACTAAATCAAGGCAGCATGAGCTAGCACTGCCTGTCCCATGGAGAGCAGTACTAAGCGATGCACAGGTTATGTTAACACTGGTGTGTATGCTCGCACAAGGACCATGGCTGGTACTAAACACTGGAGTACACCTACACTCATGACTGTCCAGGGACCAGTCTTGAGCACATCCACATCAGTTCCAAGGTACTGACACAGCCTAGAGCTTAGGGAAGCAAATATTCTTTTTTCTGTGCTTCTGAAGAAGTACAACACAGGAAGAGTCAGAACTGACCAACCTGCACCATCCTAGATCACCTGCCCTGGAATATGGGTACTGAGATCATCATCACTCTCAGCAAAAGAGTAATGGCACCAAGGAGTCAAACAGGTTAAATTCTTCAACCATTCAATCGAGGAGATACTCAGAAATCCTTACTCTATAAGCGTAGATTTTTTCAGCACATTCAGCACTGAAATGGAAACTGACAGTGAAAAGATTTTAAAGGCATAACAGGAGGAAAACATTACAGTTGCACTATGAATCAATTGTTAGGAGAGGGTGGAAACTAAGATGAAAGAAAGAGAATCTGAACAGAGGTACAGTAAAGGGAATGAAGGGGTTGGAGCTAGGAGCCAAAGGGATGTTGCAAAGAACTTCAAGCAATGCCTCCAGTGCACCACATGAGGTGCAGTGGTGGCACTAACCCCCTACGGGGGAACAACTGAAAGGTTTTTAAAGTTCATGGCTTTTTGGCTAGTTCCACATCACATAAACTCCTCATAAAATTAACCCTCTGGGATTCCTGGTGGTATCCAAAAACTGTCAGGTAAAACATTCAGTTCTGACTTGCAGCTTATGAGCTTGAGGAATTATTTTCTCTTATTGCTCAGTGCAAAATTCATTTTCATTATACAGTACTGCAATAATAATTATGGTCTCCTTTTGGAGTATGTTTAGAAATGAAAACAACTATAGTATAAACTCAGAATGATACTTCGCACCATGGAAAAAATACATTTCATTTTCAATCATGCAAACTGATAATATTGCTATCTATGCCTATTATTGCACATAACAAATGTAAGGAAAAATAAGTAAACATTTTAAAATTTTCCTCTTTGACACTGGTTTGGTGATGACTCTCTCACAAATGTCCTTACTGCTGGGAGAGATGCAATCAAACCATTCCCAACACACCCTAAGTGTCATCTCAGCGCTTTGTGACATCAAGATATTTGATTAATTTTGTTTTAAATTTTCTATGAATGATGTCAATTGATATACAGTCCCCTTGTGAACAGCACAAATGTAAATAACACATTTTCTAATACTGTATAATACTTTTGATTTAATACGATTTTACTCGTAAGCATTACTTTCCAATCAGACATGTGCTTGGGTTGATCCCAAGTGGTGATGATGTCACAGCCATACTACCTACTGGAAGGAGAAGGAAACCAAGCCAGGGTTCCTAGGGTCCCAGATGTAGAATTAGGAAAGAAGAAAACAACACAGACGAAACTAGAGCAATTTTTTATGAAGAAGGTATCACAGGAGCCAGAGAAAAAGGAAGAGGAAGCACAGACAAGCAAGTAGAGTGAGCAGAGTAAGGAGGGATGGCCAACAGCAAATGACAGTAGAGACAAGTAGCCAAAGTGAAGGTGAGAGTATTAGTAAAATAGGGATGTGCTTATGCTTTCGTCACTTTACTAATGTGACAATTCTTTATAAAGAAGACAAAGCACAGGCAGTCTCCGGTTTACAACGGGGGTTCCGTTTTTCTGCCACGTTGTAAATCAAAAAATCGTCGTAAACCAAAAAATCGTCGAAAATCATCAAAAATCCTAAGAAAACTTTACTTTTAATGCTTTGGGTGTATTGAAAACGATGTACACTGCATTTTTATTGAGTTTTTCATAAAAAGAAACTCCAAATTTTGGTTGTTCTATCGTTTTGGAGCCATATTTCTTCCGTCGGATCAGCGTACGACACGCGTCGTAACCCCGGAACATGCGTCGTAAACCGGGAAATAATTTCTGATGAATATATTTTAAAAACGTCGTAACCTCGGAACGTCGTAAGCCGGACCCGTCGTAAACCGGGGACTGCCTGTACTTAGGAGAGATTTTCTGTACAGCAGTTATCTTTTCTCCCAGCAGCACTGGAGTCAAAAGAAGAGGAAGAGGAGGAGTGGGATGAACGATGAGGAGGGAGAGCGGATTGAGAAGGGATGGACAGGAAGTAGCAAACAATGACCAGTCAAGCATAAACAACAAGCACGCACGCATAGTGCAAAATTTAAATAAAGTGAAAACTTGTCTTTTTACTGTTGTTTCTGCGACCTTCTAATGTATTAACAATGTTTCTTTAAACATAACATTCCTTTAAAAGTCATAGTACCATAATGCTCAAAATAAGCAAACTTTTTCAAGAGTCCAGGAAAACTATGTTTAAATAGCACAATTTTAAACAACGCAACCTCTCCAGGAACATATACCTCATGTTATTTCAGAGGTAACTGCAATCAGAATCTTAAATGGTTAATAATGATAATGCTAATAATAACATACACTAACGGTACGTCTGTATTCATTTCCTATGCAAGCCTCTAAGCTGGTATCAAATATGCAAAAAACTTAGATAAAATATGAAGCACACTGTTTCAAACAATATTCACAGTGTATCAAGTGGGACTTACCAAGTTTTCTGGTGTATCTGCAAGGCCAGCATTTGACTCTTCTAGTATATTAGCTAAAGATCCTGCACTATAGTCTTCCTTGTTTCCTCCCAGACCTGCTAATGTATAATTTAATGCTCGTGGTGATGCTGTCTTAGTCTCAGGCCTAGGATCATGTAGGGGTTCTTGGCTTGAAGTACTTCTTTTACTACAATCTACATGTGACTGATGGACTGGACTGTGACTGAGAGTGGAATAGGTTGATGTAGTAAGTGACAATGTAGAAGAAAATGATGGCTTGTTAGTTTCTGGCTCTCTCGCAGAGTATAGACCACTAATTTCTGTTCGAGGCACTACGTTACTTTCCCCATTCTCTTTCACAGTCATTGGTGAGGACGGCGCTACTGAGTGAGTTTTGTCAGAAATAGATGAACAAAGGGAAGGTGATGCAAAGTCTGGGCTTTTCAGCAAAGGCCTTTCTTCGGGTTTTCTTCTTTTTGGTGTAGACATTAGTGCATAATGATGGCTATAAAGATTTTCTAAAAAGTGGTTATCCAAAGTGGCATTATTTGAATTGGCACTTGCAGAATCCTCTTTCAGTCCACTGTGCACCAAAGGCTCTGACCGCCTTTTCCTGGAAACCCCTGAACTTCTTTCTTTTCTTGGTTCACACTTGTTTTTCTCTGGATCAGACCCTTCACCAGCACTAAAAACTCCTAAACCTTTGATTTGTAGAGCTTCAGCTGTTGACAGTAATAAGGGAACTTCTTTCTGAGGAATGTCTGTCTGTCCAGTGTACATGAAGTCTATCAGTGCTTGCATTTCTTTGGCTGCAATTCCTCGTAGGTATACAATTGGATGCTGGCATGGCACATCCCCTAGAATGTGACGGAAGTAATCGCTGCATGTTACTAACACTAGCTTGTGGGCAGCAAATGTTTTGCCATCACATGCGAGCGTAACATCAGTTAAGGTATTCTGAAACCAAAACAAATTACTCATTAAAAGTAACATATTGTGAAAGTCTACATACAATAATATACAAACAAAAAAAACACTGCATTCCATCCTGAAATTTCATGAAATATATACTATATATACCGGGTGTTTCGAAATTAGAGGCCTCCCCCTCCACAGAACAAATGGAAAGTTATTAAGTTTTCTGCTATAGTCTATCTCCAAGTACATTATTTTAAGTTTCTATTAAGCTATTTTTCATTTTACATTTCTTGTATTTTCAGACTGAGTGACGGAGTTAGATACAGCCATGGCTAACAACTCAGAGGAAATCAGATGGATTGACCGAATCCAGGCTATAACCTTCAGAGAGGCCAGGGATGCTGGCGCATCCTTCATTTCAAGTTCCTGGATAGCTAAATACATTAAAAGTAATGAATCCTTTGTTACAAGAAACTAGAACAAAAATCCATATGACTGTCATCGCAAAAAAAGTGAGAATCTTGGAAGGCCTGAAGTCCTTTCTCAGGAGTCAAAAGACATCATAGCTGAGGCAGTGGGTAGACCAAGAAAGTCTTTACGTAAATTGGTGCTTGAACTAGAAACAAAAAGGGGAAAGAAGAGAAGTTATAGTGCTGTATATCATGAGCTGAAAAAATCTGGTATCATGCTATTTCATGTTATCAGCAAGCCCAACATCACTCAGCAACAGAGAGAAGACCATGCATGGTTTTGTGGTTCATTTCTTAAAGACTGGGATGAAGCTGACTTTCTCCATGTTGCCATATCAGATGAATTCTTCATTTATATAGTCAGGAAGCCAAATCATCAAAATTACATAATTTGGGCTGCAAAGTTGGATGATATCAGCGATGATGTGCACTATCGCCAAGTTGTGAAATTTCCTGAATGTTTGGGAATTTTTCTCTGTTTCACAGCCAAATGGTTAATGTGGATCATCAAAGAAAAAGGACAGTCATGGAATGGCGAATACTTCAGAGAAACTGTGCTTAATGGTGGAGTATTTCCTTTCCTCAAAGATCCTGAAAATGTGTTATCTGTTGAAGAAGCCACATTTTTGCATGATAAAGCACCATGTTTCAAGGCTCTTCAGACACAGGAGCTGCTTTGAAACAGTGGTATCGATTTCTTCTCATCAAGTGAATTTCCAGGTAGCTCCCCTGACCTTAATGTGCCGAAGCGCGCACAGTGAACTATGATGGTATACCAAGCCTCAACGACCTGCGAAGAGAGGTGACCGAAGTGCTCAGGGAAATGGAGTTTGAGTCTCAGCTTTTTTCCGATTTGCTGAAATCATACCCCTCAAGAATGCAGGCTGTGGTACAGGCAGATGAAGGCCGCATAAAATATTAAATACTCAGAGAGAAACTTAAATGAATACCTGTTCTGAATTACTTTTGTTTTTGTCCATATCAATTTTAATTTATGCTGTAGAGGGGGGGGGCCTCTAATTTCAAAACACCTTGTATAATACTAAACATCAACAAGTAAACAAAATAACAAAATTTTAATTGCCATGATATAAGCGTAGTAAAAGTAACATCAAACTTAATATCATTTGCACTAACAGCTAAAAACAGTGTTGAGCTAATTTTACCGGACACTTACTTCTTCTCTCAAAACACTCAATGTACTTCTGTATGTAGCTCCATGATTATTCCAAGTAAGCGATAAACATTCATCATCCATAATGGAAGCTCTCACTTCTGCAAAAAAAAACCAGTATACAGTATATATATATATGCAAAATGTTGAAATGCTGAATAGCTATGGCTATTTCACAGTGTTTGGACACTTTCTTTACCAGATATCTACTTATACGACCACTGCTACACATCAATTAGAAACATCCATAATGAAGTCTGAGATAGAAGTCCTTAGTTGGGATGTGTTTTGGAAGGCAAAACCCTCTCTTCCCTTCTCAAGCAGTTCTGACTAATGAAACTGATGCTGTGGGGACAGGGTAGCAAGTTAACTTGTGCAGATGGAAAAGTGGTAACAGAAGAGAGAGAACTGCAATGACTCATACATCTGTCATTTCTTATTCCTGGTAGTTAATAGGGCATTTGATGTTCTAATCAGCTATCCATAGTTTTCAGTCAATGAATGAAAGCCAGCATGCACCTGAAGCATGATATAATATTTTAGTATTATTTGTGATTTCCCCCATAGTTGATTTTCTACACTGTGTGGAGTGGATAAAAATGTCACCTCTATGGGGGGTGGCATGAGAGGCAATTGCTGAGTTTTGCAGTCATTTTTCCCCACACAAGGGTGGGGCAAACTCCTCCAACAAGGCATAAAAAGAGGTATATTACATGGCACTTTTCAAGGTCCTCATAATTTGGTCTTGGTTTGTTTTTCATAATCAGGCTGAGGGTTTTACTATTTCATAGTAATGTACATAATCAGTTCTACTGTATTCTGGTGTTTCCTTGGTAGGTCTTACATCTCTTTTTATAATGTTTTGCATGGCAAGTTCTTCTTGTTTGTAGTTTGGATGTATTATTACACTGTAAAAAATTCTCTTTTTCAACAGCTGCTTCAGTTGGGGCATTACACTTTTTTCAAGTGCTTTCTTGAAATACTGATCAATATCAGCTTTGCTTAAGCTATTGTTAGCCTTTTAACTAGTTAATACACACATTTCTACAGCCCACCAATTTTACCTAAGTTACTCAGTATGTAAATATATGGAGAGCTGATATTTTGACAGTGGCAATAAGTACACATGTAAACAATTCCTTTTTCTCACTTACTTTCAAGACCAGCCCTCTTTAAAATGTATTATATAAGCATCAGTTGGTCTTGTGGATCATACCCAAACAATAACAAAGCCTCCTTTCCCTTCCACCCCAGTATGCCTCATTTTCCTCATCTAATGCATTGATCAGTTTACAAGAAGAATAGACGAGTGGACATCTAATGCACTGACCAGTTTATAAGAATGAATAGATGAGCGGACAAGTAAATAGGAAAAAAGCTGAAGATGAAATAAAATACACAAAAAGCTGAAGATAAAATAACTGTCATCAATCCCAGTTTTATTTTCATATGTGAGTATCAGAAAAAGGTAAGTTCAATATATATTCATACAAAGGGTAAGTAGTAAAAACGAGTTAAACAGATTAGAGAGACACTGATGAGAAATAAGTTTGATAAAGCACTCGAAAGGTCACAGACTTGTAAAGCAGTTGCCATGTTGTACATTTTCACTTTTGGCAGACAGTTTGAGTAGTACTCCTTATTTTTGCTGAGTGAATTCTCAGCTGACCTTTGGGCTCCAAAAGTTGTTTACCATAGGCAACAGTTAAAAAGGTAACTAAAATATGAGAGGTTCTACCCAGTTTTTGGTGGGTCTCATGCCAGGTGGTGTAATGTGGTAAAGCCCCAAGCACGTATGCATTACTATCACTGATCAAATATCCCTTGAGGCATTTGCTTTTTTTTCACATAAACATAATTCCACATTGGTGGGTTTGGTATAAATGGAGGTGATATGCTTATCCTCTTCTCACTTCACCAACACAATGAGAAATGGAAGCTTGCCATAGATGATAAAGTCATAAGTAAATTTAAGGTCAACTGTCCTCAAAACTACGTTGAAGTAACTGACAGAGACAATGTGTCGTCTACAAAAAAAAAAGTGAAAGAGTGGCTATGGGATGGCTGAGAAAACTCTCTCTTTTATTGTACCAATATCAATCTTTGCAAAGCACACCCCTAAAAGGTGAGCCCACAGCCTAACCATCCATTTGTACAAATAGATGTCCTTTGTGGTTAAATAAGGAGACTAACATAGTACAAATTTCTAAGAGGAACCAAAGACTAAGTCACATCCATCAGGGGAATTTCTACGGAAAAGACTACTGCAACTAGAAAGCCCTATTCCAATGCACCAGTCAATAAAGTCGAGACCACCTATACTGCCTCTAGAGATCGTGAAGGCCACCTTCCTCTGCCATGTTGAATTAAGAAGGCAACGACAGAAAGACTACCTAATCTTGGTAGCCCAAACCCCATGGGCATGGACACCTTAAAAGTCTATATTATCAGGGATACCTTAAAAGTCTATATTATTAGAGATAAGTTACAGAATGACACAGCTGCTTATGAACCATTCATTAGAAGCTGCTATATTCCTGGCAAATCCCACACAACTGTACCATGGAAAAGTCTACTGTAAAAAGAAATTCCCTTGCAACACAATTAATTACAGATGTAAAATCATTACTGGAAACATAACTGGCAACAAAGTTCATGTTTTGCTGACAACAGTGTTATTTTCATTCCATAAGAATACAATGCAGGAAGCCACAATAATGTAATTAAACAAAAGAGAATAGCACTGTGAGAATGCCCATCCAAAATCTAAGTTCTCAACTGGCAGTCAGGATAAGACAGGGTAGCACATCTTTATTGCAGCCAAAAGAAGACTGCGACGGTCAGTGAGTGAGGGATACTCCCCCACTCACCCCTTCTTGTTACAAAGTGTCAACTTGTTTCCAGCTCAAGATGAGATACTATACAAAAGGTGAAGCTTTGTATTTAGGCTACATAAGAACAAATATGTTCTACATCCAAACCATTTCCCAACCATCGTCTGTCATCCCATTCAACTAAGCAGTAAATTTTGTCAAATGTGGAAAAGTCCTTGCTATTTACACCAAATACTGCATGATACCAGCACTTGGGAGTAGTAGTCATAGAAGTTGGAAAGCAAGATTACAGAAACTTTTGAAATATAGAAGTAATAATGGAAAAGAGAAAGATAAAGACATTCCAATTCGAACGGGGGGAATCTCTTTCATAACACTTCAGGAGCACTCTCCCCTATCACACCATTTTCAACAAATATTTTATACTGAAAGCCATGTGACATCATTTAAACAATCTCTCATTGATAGGGAATGCAGAGAAAACAAGAAAGAAGAGTAATAGAAGGGAAAAGATGATCCAGGTTTGTTTTGCTATACCTTACTCCATCCACTAGCCTTGCTCTCCTCAGCTACAGCAGAAGACATGGTCAAAGCAGGTACTGTAGTTGCATCACAGAAATACTGGTTGCAATCAATGCTGCTGGGGTCAACGATAGTTACAAGAGGCTCAATAGAACTGAATTCCTTTAAGGAAACAGCTGCAAAAGACAAGTTGCTTGGAATGCTGAGTGACAGCCAAGTCTGCAAGTACTCAGCAAAGCTGCCAGTGAAGCACGATAGGTAGTGGTGACCAAGACTACATGATGCTTCTCACCTGGGGAGAGCCTGGCACTGTAAGAGGGCTTGTGTTGCTCCGTCATGTGCATACCCATCTCAGAATAAGTCAGAGGAGAACATGCAAAAGGGGTAGGGATAGATGACAGGTAGTGCAGGAGGAGGTACCAAAACAGTTTGGCATTATCAAAGATGGAGTAATTTCTACATACTACCCCCAGGAAGACAATGGTGAACATAGGAGGCGGAGCAGAAGGAGGGGGAAAAATATGTGAAGGATCAGTTGTCCCTTACAGTGAAGGGGTGCAGCTAGAACAAGCGTCCTTCTTTTTTCAACTCCGCCTTCTCTCATAGTGCTCCAACTGAGACCATGAAACACATTCACAGCAAGGAGAACACGCTTTTACTCTGCATTAAATACAAAATGAATGTGGACCTACAGTCGCAGGAGTCATATAGCAATTAGAGCCCATGATATCCTACAAAATGACACTGATCTTGTCCACATTCCTGAAAATATAGTCCCAAAGAAACACTCAAAAACATAAAACAAGAGCATGAGTGCTTTATTATACAAAAGCATGAGTGCTTTATTATACAAAACACAAAGGTAGGAAACATGGGGATAAAAAATGAAGCACAAAAAGGCACGAATAAGGTACACAAAACATGAGAGCACATGAGCAATACTACTAATTATGAACACAGCCAAAAGGACAATGAGGAAAGTTGCATGAAGGGGCAAATCCTTCCCCAACCTTCGTGGACATCTCCCTTGTTAGTACATGGACCAGTACATCATATGTGCACAAAGAGTGCTCTGAATATGAATGGTGTTGATTTGTGTCCCTGTAGGAACAACTGATAAACAAAGAGACCATCTGTCAATGATCCAAGTCATAAGTGTTAGGGTTAACGCTCGGAGCGTGAGACACTGCGACATTCGTCCGCTGTTTGGACACTTCCAGAAAATGCATCAGTGAGACTTGTGTCCCCTCTACATAGCCTAACACACTGAGACCTCTACGTTCCTATCAAAGTAACAGTTTTCTCCTAAATTACAAAATAATGGCATATTTCCGATTAAACAGAGGTTCGTTAAGATTTA
The DNA here is from genome assembly GCF_040412425.1 of Macrobrachium rosenbergii. Classification (NCBI taxonomy): domain Eukaryota; kingdom Metazoa; phylum Arthropoda; class Malacostraca; order Decapoda; family Palaemonidae; genus Macrobrachium; species Macrobrachium rosenbergii. Next base: position 103,422,927 of record NC_089752.1, read on the forward strand.
GGCGTGTGCAGTGCTAACTTACCAGCCATGATGCTCTCAGTACTTTTACTTAAAACACTTTACAAGTGGAAGAGTGACACCATCTTGATATTTGCCAAGTCACTCGTATAAACAAAATGCCCATTTCCTGTGTTAAATCTGCAAAATATTTGTACCCATAGACGCTGACACTGTTTCCTTGACATCAGTGGTAAACGCTGGTGTGTTTCGGGGATTAGACAGGGAGCTCTAGCAAATTTTCGGGATGCCAGAGTGCGAGATAATATTTAAATAACTAGATAGCTAAACACCAGAATAAGGTTATAAATTGAGTATATGAAAATACTTATTGTTGGAGCAAACCAGATTCCTGAAACAAATTTCAAAGCTTTTGCTGTGAACATTACGATGTAGCTATTTTTCACGTTTTCCTATTTTTTTATTTATAAATACCCTATATACTACATACAGTGTAATATATGTATATCACATACACACTGTAAGTTTTGTCAAATATAATGGTGTTTTAAGTAATAATTTTGGATATAAAACCTTTATTTCAGTCCTGTGTTTTGACGTCAAGGCATCTTGACTCGCGTACCAGTGCTGCATTTTCGCAAAAGTGGTAACACTCATATGTACACATTACATGTCTCAGAAGTATCCATAGTAATATGGACTTAAATAAATGAAAAGTCCTAACAACAAAATACTATATTTCTATCGTAAACAGTTCACTAATGCGTCGTCCGCTCTCGGGTGTTTGTGGCAACCAGATGTACAATAAGGCTGGAAAATTGCTCCCGCTACAATTTCACCACTTTGATGGAGTAAAGTTCTGTAAACAAACGTTCTCACATATTTTAAGTGGTATTGTGAGTGAATTAAGAACAAAATGTGCATAATTACAATAAAATAAGCACTGTGGAGCTTCAGATGTGATGTCAGTAAGGATAAAACCAAGGATTAAGGGTAAAAATGCATTTCAGCTCAACCACATGACAGGCAGGAATTCCATGTCTCATACTTTCACTAGTATACTCAACAAAATGTTTTATCATGCTGATTACAACTAAAATCTTGAGTAATATCTATAAACATTACATATATACGGAATTATGTCAGTACACCGTTAAATGAGCGCTGGGAAGGAAGAGTTCAATCGCCTCTCAGTTTTGTCTCAGCATTTGGGAAGACACCATATTGGATTCAAAATTGCCTTCAACACCTATTTTACGAAGACTTCACTTGCTTACTTTAGTTCGTATGGCAGTTTCCCATAGCTCATTTTGTTAATGAAGCTTCAATCTTTTGAAAGATTTTCTTAAAGATTTAATTTTTTTGTTATTTCTCCAATTAAATATCCAGTGAAAAGTGAAAATTCAGTCATGCATGTGTCTAAACCCGGATCATTTACCCTAGTGTTAGGTAACAAAAACCTAACACCACAAGCCACTATCTACAAAGACATAAATCTCTGACAGAAGCGGGCATCCACACTGGAGAACAGTATTCTAGTGAAGGAAGGCTAAATGACCTAAACCGTCTGCACTGATTTTATCATTGTTATAAAAATGAGGCCTTACTTATAATACCTAACTTCCAAATAGCATTTGCTGACACTTTCAAATCAATCTGATGTTTCTGAAATGTAAGCTGTATAGGAACAAATATATTTTAATAAATCAACTCATTTTAATCTTATTTCATTAAAGAATATTAACTTTTTCAAGACTTGGAATAAAATGATACACAATGCAAGAGAGAAAGGGGGTAAACACAGGTGGACACTTATATGACTGTTTACATATGCTACAGATATATGCAACCAACAAATAAACTAAAAACATTTGCGTGTACGCCTGATGAATCACTCCACAGTGTTAATGAGAGAGAGAGAGAGAGATTCCATACATTTGCCAATCACAATATACAGATTTTACCCTTTATGTGATGTTCATACTACACATACAGAAGAATACCCCTAAGACTTAATTGTGCAACTGACAAGATAAAAGGAATTTGATGAGATGATGTTGGTAATAAGTACATGGGGAACTACAAAATCATGGAAAATTTAGTGGTAAAACTTAGACTACTACTGTACTGCAGCCTGGTTCCCACCAGTCGCTGACCAGAATATTTATTGCCTTTTCCTTAAATATTATTCATGTTTAGGCCTTCTGTTTATTTTTATGGTAATTGCCATCATTTGCTATGTTTTCAAGTTCATCGCCAAAGGGGCTGGTACTAAAAATGGTGTCCATTTTCCACGCAAACTGGTAGTTACCAAAACCAGAGGGAAGTGGTAGTAGCCTTCAGTTTTCCCAATTTTACTGCCAAGGCATATCAGTGTGCTAAAATGACACCGTGTACCATCCAACAACCCAAACTACTTGTGATAAAAGTAGAAGAGCTTTTCTAGACTTGGCCCATTGAAGTCATGCAGTGGGCTAGCCAAACCAGGCCAAAACAGAAAAAAATAGCGCAAATGAAATTTGATAATCGTAATTGTAGGTATTCTTAGTCAAGATATAAATGGTTCCGCTTGCACAGTCAGCAATGTAAAATGAAAGGAAACTGGACAAGCCTGCTTAACCTAAGCAAGTAAGGAAAGCCTATGTCTGGAAGCAAGTTAGAACATTAACGTACCTTGAAAACTATACCATAAACCGTCACAAAAACTCAACAAACCACCATTCGATAACAAGTAGCACTAATATCGTTTCACGTTCGCACCCGGGCAAGCGTTACCACCTGCCTGTTGCTGAGTGACAGCTGGACGCGTCAAACTATCCCTGTTGACCCATGACGCGGCAACCTGACTCAGCGTACTTTAAGATTACTCACATATAGTACACTTTGCTTCAAAAATAACAGAGAAACTTATATATGTACCTCTGGCACTACGGATATACAAGTAAACAAGCAGAGCATAACCTAGCAGAAATTTTAAATACGGCCGGAAGTGGATGCGTCCTTTGTGGCGGCCGCTCTATTGGTTCCACTCCACACACCTGCGCCAGATGTCAACAAACAAAGATGCATTTGCTAGATATTTAAAAATTCTTTCAGATTACAAGTAATTTACAAAGTATACCTTTCTGTTATTAAAGATAATAATCTAAATCCAAAAAAATTACTTTCTTTCTAATATATCAATTATATCGGCCTTTCATCAATTTGGAAAATTATTCCCAAGTGAAAATTTTTTAGAATTTCATCATGCTAAAAGATATATCTTTATCCGTGATATATAAAGAATTAATTAATCTGCCATTTATTATCCAATAGCGAAAGAAATTCTTTTATTTATAAATATATTTCAGATGCGTCAAGTATTTTCGCACGTTCTTAATTTCTAAGCGTTAGAACATCCAAACAAAAGGTTTTCTATAGGAGTTGAAACTCCAACGCTACAGAGATAGTGTCTCTCATATCATCAACAGCTACGCGCCTGAAATATGGAGAATGATCTCGCATCAAGCATATTTCGAAGTAATTTTGGCATAAGATGAATTAATTTATCATTAAATATATCAAACAGGTCATGTTTTTGTACTTTTACAACTAAACGGACAATGAACGCTCTGCATAAAACGAAGCTGAATTGTTTTATTGCACTGGAAAGCATCGTCTTCACGTCGTAGTCTGACACGTGCCTACCTCGATGAGTCGATCACTTATTCTCATACAGAGAGAACCATATAAACTTTGGTTATGTTAATATCATACAATCTGGCTTGGCAGTATAACTGGTGCACATGAGATTTTTATATATTTCATAGATGTATGTAGTTTATTTATTACGTTGTTATGCATGAGCCCCATCTCTGTGCATGAAGTGTGTGTGTGTGTGTGTGTGTGTGTGTGTGAGAGAGAGAGAGAGAGAGAGAGAGAGAGAGAGAGAGAATTAGTTTATATTTAGAATAGACTGATAAATAAGATGTGAAAACCGACCACAGTTGTGTTATATATACTGTGTGTGTGTGTATATATATATATATATATATATATATATATATATATATATATATATATATATATATATATATATATATGTGTATGTGTGTGTGTGTGTGTGTGTGTGTGTGTGTGTGTGTGTGAGAGAGTGTGAGAGAGAGAGAGAGAGAGAGAGAGAAATGAATTTATATTTAGAACAGACTGATAAATAAGACGTGAAAACCGACCGGCAGTTATGTTTTATATATATATGTGTAATGTTTTTATTGTTCCTTTTTACGTCCTTCGTTATATGTTTGCATAGATTTTAGTCTTTCTCTTCTTACCTTGGTTTCTTTTCGAGGTGTCCTTCAGATCCTTCATGGATGATGTGCTATCTTTGTATATTTATTCCTTTTAAATATTGATATCTCTCAGAAAGGCGTATAGAGACGAGATCAGTAATTTCTTCACTTTAATTAGTACTTAATATTATAAAGATCAGTACAAATTTTACAAGTTACAATGATAGAAACGAATCACTCTTGAATCAGTCTATATGGGGAACACGGAAGCGATTGGGAGAAGTACTCTCCTTGAAGGACACAGTTCTGACTCTCGTCTCCTCGTCGGTCTCTCACTCGTTGAACCCTCAGGAAACTTGCTATCTGTAAATCTCACCTCCTTCTAGCCTTATTGGAAGGATTAATCAGCAAGGCCTCCCCTTCAAGTAGCTGATTGGAAGGACTGTAGTGGGTGTGATTCAAATCTCTCCTTAGAGGACTTGATAGGAGGTGATCTTAGGAGGGTGTGGGAAAGACCCCTCCACATAATTGATTGGAGGTTGAAGAAGTATATCACTTGGGTCAACCCCAAATTCCTGGAACTTCCACGAAAACACCTTCCGGAGAAAGGGGGCTATAGAATCAGCTGTTGTAAGCATTTAGACTGTGCTGACTCATGTTTTGCTTGGCTTCAATCACAGGCCATTATTTCCCATTTTACGACTGTTTTTATGGCTTAAACACGATATACTGCAATGTAAACATCTCGCGTGATTGATAACACGACACAACAGCATTTGGCCGTTATCACTGTGTTCTTTGCCTCTCTCTTTACTCTTATTTCTCTCTCCTTCTCTCTCTAACTTTTTCTTTTCTATCTCTCTCTCTCTCTCTCTCTCTTTTCTATTTAATTTCCCTATCTATTCTACACCACAACATCACTCGGTCACGCTACCTCACACTGCCCTCAGTGTGACAAAAAGAATATATTTCAATGGATGATTGCAAAATCACAAATAAAATAAAGCATTTATATGATTGCCCATCAAGTCAATTCTCAAAAAATATTTAAATTGCACAAACTGTGTCAATGCACTAATGCAAAAAAAATCAATTAAGAATATATGGTAGAAAATTCACATATATTATATCATGAATCAAAAGAGATACATATACATACATATATATATATACATAATGAATTGTTATACTGTAAAAATGGTTAATTGTTTTAACACACAATGCAAACAATAATACATAAAGAATTCAGCTAAAATTATTTGTATAAGATCATTTTACTCTTCATTGGTCCTCTTTATTTCTGTTATAATCTGCTCAACATTTGAAATTACCACACGTTTGACCAAAATTGCAAACACTATTATTACAATAATGATTATGACCAAATTGAACAGAGACAGAATTGGTGAAACATTTTCTTTGTAATAGAAAAATTCATCTACTAAAGCCAACTCATTTATTTGTTTTAACTCTAACTGAGACAGTTTAAATTCTTTAACTTCACTAGAGTAGTTCATGTAGGGCTTATTTTTATGGATTGTGATTTCTGTGAAGAAGACATGAGGTTCATAATATAATTTATTAGGAATAACTAACTTGCAAGTCTTATCAAAAGCATGGACATTATTGAAATTAATTTCAGTACTTATATTATGGCAATTAATAGTTGCTGTTACTGAACTTAGTGAAAACACAAAAACTGACTGTTCTACTATAATGGAAACAAAATCATGTTTGGATAATTGTGTACACAGTACTGTCTCTTGATTCTTGTTTTCAATTATTTCTTGAACACAAGGATAGGCATTAGTAGTTTCATACAGGTTGTCAAGGTTGCAAATATACTCTTTATCTTTCAAAAGTATACAATCTCTTAATTGAGCATCAGTAATAAATGACATCATTAGTCCATGTTCTTCTAATGCAAAATTGATGTGGTTGACATTTGAGATAATTACGTTTTCCTTTATCAACATGGGAAAAGGATGTATGGACATCAGTACATCTGCCTCTTTTTGATTAAAAGGTAGAATTAGAAGGATCTTATTCTTAACTACCTTGGTGGTTATCAAATTATAATAGACCATTATATCCTTTACCATAGGGTATAATGTCCTTCTACCAAAAATCACTAATTATGCCCTCTAATTCTCTTGGGTTTATTAATGTTGGACTTAATATTCCTTTATAGGCTAACAAAATGGCATTTAATAGATCTTTATGGTCTTGCAATACAATTCTAACATTGTTCATAAATGTACTTAAATGTTGTTCATCTGTTATTATCTTAATCTCTTTGGTAATGTTTGTGTTCACTTGATTAATAAATTCCTTTATTTTTTCAATTCATTACTGTTTAAGTTTTGAGAGTTTATAATCTTATTTAACACAATGCCTCTAGTTGCTGCCCATTTCTCCAGTTTGTCTATACGGGCACTTTCTTTTTCTACATTAGAGTCTGTCGCGACTCCAAATAATTGATTAAGTGCTGTTCCTATTAAAGGTAAGAGGGATCGTTTGGATCTTGTATTTAACACACTTCCTATGTCATTATCTAGTTTTTCCAACAATGGTAAAACACTGTTATTTTCACTTTTCCTAATTAATGATTTTAATTCCCTTTGGACATCTTTCAATGTCATTTCATTGATAAGCACTGATGTAATGTCAATACTCACTATGCCCAAGTCCTTTATTAATTTCACAGATCCCTTTTTCTCTAGTAGTGCACCCTTCCGGATCACCACCTCAGATGACACATAAAGCAGTGTTATGATAACCAAGAAGAACCGCATGTTTGTATCTGTAAGAATAAGCCTTATCAGATATTCTGTATACATGAGGTATTTTAATGCCTACACATTGTTTATATCTAATAGTTCAACACTTTACATAAATTTATCTTTTTCTTAAATTGTATTTGTTATTTATTGGTTCCTGTTCAACTTCTTTCAATAATTCAACTATTCTCTTATTGGACCAAGAGTCTGTTTTTATTACCTTTACATGATTGGTATGAACAATTCTTTCCTTTAGATCACTCACTTATAATCTTTAGCTTATTTAACTTCAACACTTCTAATACCCTGTAAGGACCTTGGAACTTTGCGGATACTTTTACATTAGGACCTTCTGGAACATGATTCTGAACATATACCTGAGCACCTACTACAATTTTTGGTTTAGCTGTATTTTTGTCATAGTACTTTGCTTGGACACTCTGAGCTTCCTTAAGTCTAGTCCTCGTCTGTTTGATCGTTTCATATGTACGTCTAGTTTTCCAGGCAATATAGTCATCGTAGTTATAAGTATGTCGGGGTGGTGTTGCATCATCTAGTAACGTATTTGGTAGTCTCTTCTCGTATCCGTATAACAAGTAGTGTGGTGATTCTCCTACTGTCTCATTTACAGTATTGTTTATAGTAAACTGTACGTCTTCCAAAGCTAAATCCCAGTCTTCTGTATTAGGTTTAACTAAAGTTTTCAGGATATCCTTTATCTTACGATTCGTTCTTTCTACTGCTCCATTTGAACTTGGTTTATATGCTGTGATTTGACATTTATTTATCTCATAAAATTCACATAATTTTCTTAAAAAGTTCACTAGTAAATTCTGCTGCGTTATCAGAAAGAAGAACTTGGGGACATGAATGTCTCGTAATAATTCTAGATTTAAGAGCTTCTGCTACTGTAATTGCATCTCTATTTCTTACTGGTACAATCTCTACATATCTTGTTAGATAGTCTAAAAAGACTAATATTTGTTTATTCCCCTAACAGTTGTTGGAAATGGACCTAAAAAGTCCATGGATACGACCTGAAATGGATTCAACTCTGATGGGTATTTTTCAAGTGGAGCTTTTGGATTTACGTTACCTTTATTTCTATTACAAACTACACAATTTTGTACAAAGTTCTTGGCATCCTCACTACAATGGGGCCAAAAATAGTTTCTGGTTAGGATTCTAGTTGTCTTTTGATTCCTGGATGTCCTGCTAACTTGTATGAGTGTGTTAGTTCTAAAACTTCTCTGATTAGTGTTTTTAGGATGTATAGTCGAGAATAACCATTCTTCTCTGTTGGTCTTTTATACAGTAATCCATTGATTAAAACAAAATCAGGTTTTAAAGATTCATCTGTCATTAGTTGTCCTATTATATGCCTGATTTCTGTATCCATTCCTTGTTGTATTTGTACTCTTTCCAAATCTAAATCTACCACTTGACAGCTAAAACAAAAAGTATTAGTGGTAATACATTTCTCTGTTTCTTCTTGGGCTCTGGATAATGCATCTGCTAGTGTATTAAATTTTCCTGGGATATATCTGAATTCTGGTGCAAATTCTAACACACTAATGAACCATCTATTGAACTTCATGTTATTTGTAAAAGTTCTCTTCTTAAACAAATCACAAATTGGTTTGTGATCAGTAAGTACATTGACTTTATGTCCTAAAATTATGTGTCTAAATTTCCTTAGACCCCAGTATAATGCTAAACATTCTCTTTCTATTGTGCTATAATTTTTCTCTGCAGCATTCAAAACTCTACTGGCATAATATACTGCTCTCATTCTTGTTTTGTCCTTTTGTAATAATACAGCCCCTAGCCCGGTACTTGATGCATCACAGGCTAAGTAAAAGTCCTTCGAGAAATCTGGGTAGACTAGTACGGGGATTCCTGGTCATTTTACTCTTTTAGTGTTTGGAAAGCTGTCTCTTGTTCTTTATTCCATTCATATTTGACATCTTTCTTTGTTAATTCTGTTAATGGTTTGGCTAATGTAGCAAAGCCTTTAATGAAAGGTCTATAGTAGCCTACCATTCCTAGGAATCTTCTCAATGCTTTCAAATTGGTAGGAGCTGGATATTCAACTATTGCTTTTATCTTGCCTGCTTGCATTCGCAGACCATCTTCACTAATTACATGTCCTAGGTATTCCAAAGATTTCATTAAGAATTGACATTTCTTTAATTTGATTTTTAATCCTGCTCTTCTTAATCTTTCCAAGACTATTTCTAATGTTTTGAGGTGACTTTCTAAATCTTTTGCTAAAAATGATAACATCATCTAAGTAAACTGCAACATTTTCTATATCCCCTAATATTTGAAGCATTAATCTAACAAACGTTAAAGGAGCCGAAGTGAGTCCAAATGGCATGACTTCAAATTGCAAGTGTTCCTTGTGTGTGCTGAAGGCTGTGAATGGTTTCGACTCTTCGTCTAAAGGTACTTGCCAGTATCCACTAAGTAAATCTAAAGATGAAAATATCCTTGCACCTCCTAACTGAGCTAACATATCTTGAATCACTGGCATTGGCATTCTATCGGGGATGGTGTTGGAATTTAACTTTCTATAGTCTATCACAAGTCTCCAATTTCCATCTTTCTTTGGAACAAGTAGTAATGGAGAATTATATGGAGATTTAGAAGGAATGACTACCCCATCTTTCTTCATTTCTTCTATCAAATTATCAACTATGGGTCTTTGGCTTATTGGTAATCTGTAATTAGGAATAAAGAATGGTTTTGTTCCATCATCTAATACAATTTTATGCCTTAGGACATTTGTTCTACCTAATTTATCTCCTTCTATTGCTATTACATCTCTGTATTTTTCTAATACTTGAATTAATCTATCTTTGTTTTCTGGAAAATCTGTTTTATTCACTTCTTTGCTTAATTCAGATGTTTGACCAGTTACAGAGAAAAATGCTTCTTCTTCTAATGTTAGTAATGGATTGTTAATAGGTATTCCTTTACAAAAGATAATGCCTGCATAAAGTGTTAGTTTGTTATCTGAGTAGTTCTGGACATAAACTTCACAAGTATCACCCTTCATGTGGACTAAAGAATTATCCATTCTGACAAATTCTGGTAACTCTTCATTTAGTAAAAGAACATCTTTAACTCCTATCTCTTCTTTTCCCCTAAGATGTATTTTTGTTAAACACTTTGGATGCAAAATTACCTGTCTGTTTAGTATTAACTGTACTTTATTATCATCAGCAGTGCTTACACAACATACTTCCTCATCTTTTGTTTCTGCAAAGTAACAATGTTCTGCATCTATACTAGTTTCTTCAGTTACTGCTATTATATCATTTATATCTACTTTATTTATTTTCTTTAACAACAGTACCTCATTTACTAATTTCCTTCATTATCATAGCTGATTACTACATTGCTATAATGTTCTGTATTTATCTCTGCATAATTATCCTCATAAATGTCTTGTTCCTTGTCATATTCAGAACACTGGAGATCACCTTTATTTATTTCTGGGTCACTTCTTTTGTTGGAGGGTATAATTTCTGGATGTGCACATCTTATCTTTCTAGTCTGTAATTTTGGAAATTCCTCCTTTCCGTTACCATTCATTTTAATTTGATTGTTCTCTTGATGATAAGTTATTTTCTGTATGTCTTTGTCGCTTGTTGAAGTCGTCTCAGACAAATTGATCAGATTTGGGTGAAACTTTTCTTCTTCAAGCGTAAAGCACACGCTCTTTTTTTATTATCTTGTGTAACGTTAATCCTTCCTTCTCAGCAATTCAGTATAATTCCACATTTCTTCATTAATTTATATGAGAACAACACCTGTGCGGGAAAGAACCTGTCTTCTAGAACTATAAAACTTTCAACAGTTTTATGTGACGAAAGGTCTATTTCTAAGTTCACATTGCCTAAACTTTTTATCTGTTTACCCGCTACTCCTTTTATTATCTTGCCTTGACCCTGAATTAGCGTTTCTTTAACGCCTAAGTAACTTGTTAATGTGTGTTTATCTATTATGCTTACAGTACTACCTGAATCCATAAGGACAGTACATAATTTATTCTGTATTGGAATTTTAATGATAGGTAAATCCTTTCTGATTATTTCTTCTTCATCCATGGAAAATACTACTTCTTTACTCTGCAATATGGATAGTGCGGATGAACCTTCACTTCTCCTATTTGCTAATTCTTCTCTTAATTTATCTTCTTGAAGGGACTTTCTTGTGGTATTCTGTGTAGGGATAAATTGTCATTGATTTGAAGACTTATTTGATGCTGAGCGGTTACTACTTAATTCAACTATTTTTATTTCCTTCTTGTGTTTTAAACCAGCAATTCTTTGTTAAATGTCCTATTTTCTTACAAACCGTGCAGATTCTAGGTTTTCTACACTCATTTGTAAAATGATTTGTATACCCGCAGTTTTCGCAGGCTGTCTTGGGTCTCGCCCCTTGAGCGGAATAGTTCACTTGGGTTGAAGTGTTTGTGTTTGAGTTTTGACCATATCTATAAGGTTTGTGTGGTCCACTCTTTGTTAGATTGTTTCTTCCCCTTTGATCTGGATTCCATTTTCTTTTAGTATTTTGGGCATATTTCCCTTGGAAGGTATTTGGTCTATTTCCTGCTTGTCTGGAATTATCATAGAATTTATTATTCAGTTTAAAAATTAGGATTATTATTTCTGACTTTCCTTTCATTTTGTGCTTCTGTTGTTCCCACGAATTCCTTGGATAGATTTATCTCTTTCCTTTGGATTTCTTCTCTCATTGTCTTCAATGTTTGAAGGCTTGTTTTTCTGGGATCAAGTTTTATTTTTCTGAAAGCTTTCTTTTTCCTCTTCTCCAAGAATATTATATATGTTTCCAAATGACAGGTAATTTAATACATGCCGTAGCTCAACTAATTTCTGGGCACTAGCCCCAAACTGATCCTTGTCTCCTATAGTAATACCTGTCTTCTCTAAATCTTCGCTTATTTTCTCTATTGCATTCTCCACGCTTGCGTACAAATTAGCAATTGTTTTATATTGTGGGTTAAGAAATCTAGTTAGGTTATATAAACCGTCAGTCTGATTTACTGGTTCCCAGAGTGATAAACAAATTTCTTTAAATTCTACATAGTTATTAAGTTTGCTAAAACTTGTGGAATTCAAAGTTTTATGTGCGTCTCCATGTTCTGAGCTGACGAGCAACAAGGCTTCATTTATCTTAGCTCTTTCATCTGTTATTCCCCCTGAAATTATACGACTATCTGCATCTGCTAGCCAATGATTTACAGTATAGGCTTCGAGTCTGCTTTTGTCAGGATTGGAATCATCCACCTGTCCACAGAAGCGTGTGGCGGTTGTTATGACGGCCGCCTGGTTCATATTAAAAAATTGTAATGTGCGAGTATTGTTACTATTATTATTATTGTTAGTAGTATTAGAATGATTAACACTATTTTGGTTCTGGTTATTTGTGTTATTATTGTTAGTATTTCCTTGCACTACAGCGGAGTGGGAATTTAGTCTTGAAATTCGACTTCGTCTAATTGTCGACGGTCTTAAATCGTAATGTGAATGTCTAACAGTGTTCAGTAATTCATCAAATACTCGTTGCATGTCCACACACAAAAAAATTTTTCACTCAGAGTACATCAATCAAAAAAAATTTTCGTTATATTGTACCAAGATTAAAAACAATTTGTCAAATTGTCACACAAAAAAATTAAATTCTCTATTGAGTTCAAGTGCACAATTAAAACCTTTTTCAATACTCAAAATAAATTCTTATATGAAATTGGGCATCATATCATTAAAATTCATTATAATAAGTACACAAAATTACATATATAACTTCTCAAATAATCATCACCAACCGAGTAAAAATAGCTAATTCCCTATCTAAATTATTTACTAAATAATTAATTTATCATAGAGAGAGTAATGCTGGTATTTATGCAAAAGAATTTTATTCACTAGAGAGAGTTTTCTTAATTTTCAATCTTATAGCAAGATGCAAAAAAAAAAATATATCTTCACTTATTTATTAAGAGAGAGAGGACAGTAAATTCCTTACTGTGTTGTGTTGTTGATATCGTGATATCGCTAAATGTTGTTCATTCGGCGGTGAATGTTTCGCTGTCGGATCACTACGCTCTCGTTGTTTTTCCGCTGTGGTTTTCCGCTTTCGAATCTTGTTGAAAGTTTGTACGTTGTTTTTCTTCAATCACTGATGCAATGTCGCTAACACTGGGCTTATTATCGCTGTCATGTCTTGCTCAATTTGTTGACGGTAACAGTTCAAAATGTTTTTGGCTTCGGGACGCACTAAACTGTTTTATTCACACTTCGACATTCTTGTTGTAAGCTGCTATTCGCTGGAGTATTTTTATTTCTTCTGATATATTTTGTTCGTCGTCAAAAAAATCTAAGTTCGTTTTTTTTGTAGAATTTCGTTTCACTGTAACTTAAATAATTGCACTGATAATTTCATTAATGTTCGTTTGTTTCGTCTCGCCTTCTGGATCCACTTTTAGCTGCCACCAATTGTAATGTTTTTATTGTTCCTTTTTCGTCCTTCGTTATATGTTTGCATAGATTTTAGTCTTTCTCTTCTTACCTTGGTTTCTTTCGAGGTGTCCTTCAGATTATCATGGGATGATGTGCTATCTTTGTATATTTATTCCCTTTAAATATTGATATCTCTCAGAAAGGCGTATAGAGACGAGATCGGTAATTTCTTCACTTTAATTATTACTTAATGTTATAAAGATCAGTACAAATTTTAACAAGTTACAATGATAGAAACGAATCACTCTTGAATCAGTCTAATTGGGGAACACGGAAGCGATTGGGAGAAGTACTCTCCCTTGAAGGACACAGTTCTGACTCTCTCTCCTCGTCGGTCTCTCACTCGTTGAACCCTCAGGAAACTTGCTATCTGTAAATCTCCACCTCCTTCTAGCCTTATTGGAAGGATTAATCAGCAAGGCCTCCCCTTCAAGTAGCTGATTGGAAGGACTGTAGTGGGTGTGATTCAAATCTCTCCTTAGAGGACTTGATAGGAGGTGATCTTAGGAGGGTGTGGGAAAGACCCTCCCACACATAATTGATTGGAGGTTGAAGAAGTATATCACTTGGGTCAACCCCAAATTCCTGGAACTTCCACGAAAACACCTTCCGGAGAAGGCGGGCTATAGAATCAGCTGTTGTAAGCATTTAGACTGTGCTGACTCATGTTTTGCTTGGCTTCAATCATTTTAGGCCATTATTTCCCATTTTTACGACTGTTTTTATGGCTTAAACACGATATACTGCAATGTAAACATCTCGCGTATTGATAACACGACACAACAGCATTTGGCCGTTATCACTGTGTTCTTTGCCTCTCTCTTTACTCTTATTTCTCTCTCCTTCTCTCTCTAACTTTTTCTCTTTCTATCTCTCTCTCTCTCTCTCTCTCTCTTTTTCTATTTAATTTCCCTATCTATTCTACACCACAACATATGTGTGTGTGTGTGTGTGCGTGTATAACATAACTGCCGGTCGGTTTTCACGTCTTATTTATTAGTCTGTTCTAAATATAAACTCATCTCTCTCTCTCTCACGCACACACTCTCTCTCTCTCTCTGTGCGCGCTTGTGTGTGTGTGTGTGTGTGTGTGTGTGTGTGTGTGTGTGTGTGTGTGTGTGCTAGCGATGGGGCAGTTGAGAATAAATTATCGTTGATATAAATGAGAATCACTACTCAAAGTTAACCTCTAGAAAACGCCTCATCCTATCGTAAGTTGGATAAGGAGAGCGAGAAATTACGAAGTGTCAAATTTCGGCAAAACTTCAAATGTCATAATTTGTGGCTGTGTGGTTCGTGTTGCGCGCATATACAATTTGGAAATGTATTGTATGTATTTTAGTACTTTGTGTCGTACGTATTTGAACTGTCATCCGTTTCTTTAGAAGTAATTAATTAACAAAGAACTAAGGTTACCTCAGTGGAGTCACAAAGGTCCAAATCTTATAAATTTCTGGAATTTTGGTTTAGCCTAGGCAGACCGTGCAGGGCAAATAGCTTACTGTCATACTCTGATTTCTCCCCAAAATCACTATCTATAGATTTTTCCCACTTTGTAAGTCGTATTCTATGTACTTTCTGTATTAGTCTAATGTTAGGCCCAGTGCAAACCATTTGTGTTTCGTTTCCCCAGCTCGTTCTACCCGATAGTTTATAACAGTTAGCCAGTGGGGCATACCCCAGTTGAAAATGCGTCAGATACTTACGAGGTTTATGTCAATAATGAGGGTAGATCTAATTAGTAGTCCTGTGGCGGCGATTTCCTTCTAACTTGACTTTTTGTACAGTTATTTGGTTGCTAATTATGGATTTACCCTCAACTTTTGTCTCACGAATGTAATTAACCTGTAATTAACCCCTGAATTCCATCCAACAAGGGGTTTCCATACGCGATCTTCACAAGTCAGAGCATGGGTACGTCTGTTTGGAACGGTTCACATCCCGTCTGGCAATTGCAATAACTTGTTTAATGTATGGGTACCTGCCCCCCCAGGCCAGTACTAAACATGGTGAAGGGACATTCCATTTGGCCAACAACAAACAAATGCACCGCCAGTATCAGATGCCCTAAAAGTGTAGAAAAATCAGTTTCCAAGGTAAAAACAGGCGCGGAGCTAATAATTAGAATTACCATAATTAGTATCAGTTAACCTATAAAATGATAAAATTTTACATGTTGCTGATATAAAAAATTCCACGTATGCTAGGGGTGTTTAGCCTACTGGTTACAATTTTGCCTTATTAGCTATGGAGGGTGGGGCACCTGGTATTGTCATACCCTATAAGTCATAATTTGATGAAGAGCTCTTTTCAGAAATGTAGGTTGTAGTTTCATTTTGCGTATTGGCAACTTATAAGATAATACTTAGCCTGTTGGCAACTTATAAGATAATACTTAGCCTGTGTAAAAACAATAGGCTATAAAGGACATAATTATCACAAAGCCAATTGCACTGATGCATCTGAACCTTACCCTCTTGGACATATTTTACTGCAGGTCACTGGGTCCTTACAAGGCCAGGATTTGAATTTCTTACTCCATGGTGCCTAGCGTGCAAGGTCCTTACCTGGTCACCACCCTCCTAACCTGAGCTGGGCTTAGTGTTGTAAAATCCCTGAAAGTGAAATACTAGGTCCTATTTAGTAAGGATACCACTCCAGCATCTCTCCCTCAGCATTGCACACAGCAGATTCCTTTCCTTCTTGTCTCATTCCTGTTATTTATTTGTGGATGTGATTATGGTACTTTCTGATGGATAAAGTGGTGTTTTCCTCCAGGTTTTGCATGTAAAATGTAATTATTGTCTGTGCCTTTGCCACTTGCAACTTTTTCACAAAAGGTAGTGTCTCTTAAACTGAGTGTTGGGTGATGAAAACACATCTGACCACTTTGAGCATAATATAATGTAGGGACAATTGGTGGAAAAGGGTTGGTAATTATTAGTCTACAAAGGCTAAAAGAAATCCAAAAAACTTGCATTTGTACTCAAAACAATAACATTGGGCTTTGAAAATGATCCAAGCCTCCCTATTTTTATTGGTTTCTGCACATAGCATTATTTGCCTGTTCCCTGTCTTCCATAAGGATAAAATGCCAAAATTACTGTTATTCTAAAATTCCTGATATTGAATTTGGTTGTGGTGATGAGTTAGAGTAGCCTATCATAGTACTTTGTTATCTATTTGCCATTCAAGTTAATCTAATTTTACCTTGCCCTACAATAACCCTGACTCAGTCAGAGTTGCCTAGACAAGCCTAGTTTGTTTCTGAATATCTGTTGAGGTCCATCTAACCTAACCTTAGCGGTCTTGCCCAAGGCTATAGTTTGGTTTTAAAATGCCAAACTAACAGCATTCCAGGGAGATGTATATGCCTTGGCTGTAGTATTTTAGTTTTAAACAGAACTGGAAATTATAAATTTTGACTTTGTGGTATTACCTGTACCTCTTACCTCTAACAATAACTTTTCTCTTCAGCATTGATATTTACTGATGTACTGTATAGGCATGATGTAAAAATTATAATTATTGCTTATTTTAATATGTTGTCTTATTCATTGCAAATTGTTTTTTATTTTTCATTTAGTTCAATATATCACCATCTATCATTTTTTACCATACCATTTACTATACTTTTTAGCCAGCTGACCATTTACCATACTTTTTAGCCAGCTTACCATTTACCATACTTTTTAGCTAGCTTACCATTTGCCATACTTTTTAGCAACAATTAATGGCCTATAGTTTAGGTAGGACACTATTCCTGCTTAAGGTTAAGTAGGATTCTATGCCCTACAAGGTTAGGTTAGGTTGTCACCCTTTAGTTATTTGTTGATTAGGATGTACTCTTCACTGGCTTTTTCTGTTGATTTGCTTCAGTTTGGTATAGTATATCTGTTTGTGTGATTCTTTTTTTTTATAGTTCATCCTGTGTTACCTTTAAATACAGTAGTAGAGTCTTTAATCTTAAATTGCTACTTTTCATGAAAAATTATACTGTATCCTATTTGCACAAACCTTATTATTATCAGTCAGAAATGTTTCAATTTAATGTCATAATTCAGATACTGATGACAACATTAGACTAGATAAAACATGAAAAATATTCCGTAAACAAATATAATTCCCTCATCATACTTGTAGCTTATTAGACTTACTGTACTTTGTATGTGACAAAACCGAATAGAAGGAAATTTAGTTATTTTTAGTATCTAACGCATTTAAAGTTAGTCCAGATCAGTTTTCTAGTTTTATTATGAACTAAAAATGATTTTGTGGGCATCTTAGTTACAGTACAATTTAGTTAATGTTTTTCTTCACTTTATGCATTTAAGATAGATATCATAAGTTTGGATTTCTTTGTTATTTTAGTGTGTGTATTTCTTGTAAGAATAAATAAAAGAGCCCTTTTATGCCAGCTCCTAAGCTAAGGGCAACCTAGCTCAAACTATTATTGTAGAATTTATCAAATTAGTATTGTAGGCTAGCCTATTGTATCAGTTTTTGTTAGTTAAACCATTGTGTACTGTGTTTTAAGCAAATTCATGTTTTTATGCCCCACATTGAAGTGTACGTGTTGACTTCTGTTGTTTTTCTGTTGAATGACTTGTGTTTCTTCTTTTTCATATGGTAGTGATATACTGTTTATGGAATGGCTAATGTTTTTTGTCTGTTTTCAGAAAGTTCAAGATTGCCTTTATGATAAGAAGTTAGTTTTGTCTTGACATTTTTTCTTATCTCATTTTGTTAATTTCATGCTCTTTACTTATTCATGATTAAAATATTCTTCTTGAATTGTTTTCCCTATTCAGCCTCCATGTTTGTTTTAGATAGAAATTTTGCTTCCAGTCTCCAACTTTATAATACAGTATTGCATTTTAAGAGAGTACAGAACAGTAATATCTATTCTTTGGTCTTTCTCATGCTTGTGTTAATAGTCTTTTATTCTGGCTTTGAGCACCAGTGAGTGAGAATTGCAAATCAGCTGATACAAATGTTATGAAATACAGGTCTGCTATGCAAGAAGTTGAGCAAACTTGTGTCTTGAATCCCTCTTTTTTTGTAACAAAGCAGTAGTGGTGGTGATATGCTAGCATCGTATTGGCCCTGTACTCGAAAGAGCAGCTTCTACTTCTCATGGGAGATTTCTTCTTTCTGGGATTTTGGACAGCCTTTTTTGCTTCCAAGCTTTGCCCAAATTATGTACAGAATCATGCCTCAGCGTAAGTGTGATGGATATCCTAGTATGGTGATGCAAATAAGAATCCCGTTTTACATTATACAGCCATTGCAAACACTTTTGTACATTAAACAAGTTGATCTCAGTTGCACAGTTTAAAATACTTTGGATCATACTGTATGTAATAGTCTACACTGGTGATGCCCTCTATGGGATATGTTATTGACCCACATGAGGAATTTCAGTTCTGTTAAAATACCTTTTGCCATTGGTGTACATATCATGAAGGGTTAAAATAAGAATGATTTTACTTCCAGCAATCTCAGCTTCTGCTTATTTGTTAAAAGATTTATTATGGTTGTCAAAAGCTAATCATTAGTGTTTTTTTACTGATATTTCAGCAGGAGTGTATTGCATGTTGCAGACTGTAATACATGAGTTTATTGATTTTTTATAATTTCTCCTACCTATAGTAATTAAATACAATAATTACTTTAGATTTAGAAAAAGGCTATAAAATTTAGCAATATATTGAAATAAGATTAGCGTAGCTACCAGTGGGATAACAAATTAAAATAAGATTAGCATAGCTACCAGTGGGATAATAAGTTAAAAAAAACCACATGCATGGTACTGATAAAATTTTGATGTCTTTACTGAGCAAGGTGTAAATATTTATGTAGTCTGTATCATGTCTTTTGTGTTTTGAGAAGATAGTGAACATATGGCAGCGTAAGACTTATCACTTTAAAGAGTGAGTATCATTCTTTTAAAAATATTTTATTTTTAGTGGTTACTCATAATTGCCTTGCTTGTTTATGGAGAGATCTTCCTCCCTCCTTTTTATGAGTCTCCTATCACATGATGTTGATGTTGTGGTGTTTGTATCAGTATCGGAACAAATGACAAATTCAACAATAATTTGTATTTTTCCTAACATACAAACCCACAGCATCATGTGAGTTTTTAATTTCCCACCTCATGCCTCCCATCTTTCCCTGTCTCTCTCTCATGCATCCTGAGCAAAATATCATGGTTCCCTTTGGCTATTCACAAATTGGGGGATGCTGGTCCTGCAGGCCCCTTTTATAATTAATGCTACTCTCTAAAAGCAAGTCATAGCCATCTGCGCATGCGCGCCTAAGGATACTCGTGTCACATGATGTTGTGGGTTTGTATGTTAGGAAAAATACAAACTATTGATGAATTTGTGTTATTTTCAGTTGAGATTTTATAAAGACCAAAATTCATGTGTGGTGAGTTATATAATAGGAAGTTTGCAATTCTGCAGTTTATGTTAAACATGATTAATTCATAAATTGAAACTTTGAGGCAAATTATTATATTGTTTGACCTTAGAAAATTCCTCTTGCTGGAAGTATCTGTATTTTTCGCATGACCGATGAAAAGATATTATGTATTTAAATTATAATTACAACTTCACTTTTTATAATTTGGAGTCTTGGTTTTCAGGTATGAAATCTTGTACATGGATTTGAATACAAACAGTAATTAGATTTAGGGATGTATCATGCACATCCCACTGTATTTATCATGCGATACCCTCAACAAGGCAAAGAGACCATGGTCAAATGTTTGCTGGATTGGACAGGTAAGCAACGTTAATTTTGAGATCATGTTGCAAAGTTTTAACAGTTGATATTGTTTCCTCGATTATTGACTGTAGGGTTATTTTTTTTATGTGTTAATACTGCACAATGTGAACATTAGTTCTACAGATAGATTTTTTGATAACTCAGTCATTTTTGTAACATTTTAGGACTAAGATTTTACAGAATGCATTTAGTTTGGTGCACTCAATAATTTTGTATATTTTGCAGGAAACAGGCACTGTATATTCCTTTACAAATGGATATGTGAATCAGGTACAATTACAGACAAGCAGTTCTCATGGAATTTCCAAGTTAAATAAGCTTGCCAAGAATGTGTCTGTTATTAACACCACATTTCAGGGTAAGTTAGTTTTTTAAATTCATAATTCTGGTTGTGTTATAAATGTTGTAATGTCAGTCAAGGCACTGAAGTGGTGAATGACTAATTAGAAAGAATCAAGTACAGGCAGCCCCCAATTATCGGAGATCTGGTTTTACGGGGCTTGTCTGCCGACAAAAATTGGCAATTTTTGGCACCGAAAATTGCAGATTTCTGCTTATTGGTGCTGATAGTTGGGTATTGGTGTGATACGTATCTAACAGAGGCACTGATAACCGAAAATCGCCACTTTTCGGTGCCAAAAATCACTGATGTTCGGTTATCGTCACGCCATCAGAACAGAGCCCCCGCTGATAACCGGGGACTGCCTGTAAAGAAGTGATTTGAAAGAAATTTGGTACAGGGGTTCCCTGTTTTACTGACAGTAACTCCCTCTTCTCTACATAGTCTTGTCTGGTGCAGATGTATTTTTTCTCCATTTATCCTTATAATAATTTGGGTTTAGGTCATTTGATTTATTATTTTTTCTGTTAGGATTACAGAATAAATACAATAAATATCACGGTGTTGCAGTGCTTTGATGTTTGTAGGTAATGAGTTTGTGTATGTAATCTTGGTTAGATTTGCTACTGTTTTACTCAGCCTGAATTTCAAATTGGTGGATGGTATTAATGATTGAGAACATTACTTAGGATTTTTAATTTTGTTTTGTTTTCTTTTGGAGGATCAGACTATCATGCATATCTTCTTGAAATGTTGTTTAAGCTGAACCTCTTGGCCCTTTAGTGTCAACATAAGAGATCCTTTTGCTCTGATGGGCTTCAGACATTATTAATGAGAGGTTTGTTTATGATATTCCCATGGCACAGTGCTAGCCCAGTCCTAGAACTTTTGTTAGTGCTTGAACACTTCACAAAATACCTCTCTTTGTCCCTCCTCTGATAGAGCTTCTGGGTATTAAGATTCTTGGTTATACATTGTCACATTGTTCTGCATATTCATGGTGTTCCCATGCAGTGCATACTCCTTGAGCTTATTACGTTATATGTGGTTTGGCAAGGCACCACCCATATTTTTGGGTTGGAATCTTAATGGAAAAATGGATGACACTTTCTCATGGCCTTGTCTCTGTCCCAAAGATTCAGCTTGTGTCACACAGCTCTCTTCAAGCATCTCTGTTTCTATAATAGGTGTAAAACTAAGCAGGATGTTTTGGTTCTGCACTTCCCAATTGCTTTTTTAAGAAGATACGTCAAGTGGATATAATGGGACTCCAAAAATAAGGATTTGCAAGGCACAGAATCTCACTTTAAGGCTGCCAATGTTTCCTTGCATAAACCTTCCGGAAATGAAATTGCAGTCCATGGCAACAAGTCTCAGTAAAGGAGTTGTATACCATAGCAACTCTTCTAGAGGTTCCAGTTTGATGCATAGCTCACCTGTAAGGTGACACTTGCCACTACCCACATTACTCAGTTGGTCTTTACCCCATAACTCTCTCCCATCTTCCATGTGCATCGCTCAGTCCTTGCCTCTAGCGCTAACCTACTAATGGTGTGTGTGTGTAGAAACCTCTCAGAAAATACAGTACATACAGTAATTCATCCGTAGAGGGCTTACGTAGTTCTGGGCGAGTACTTGGTTTGCCATGTTGATCTTCTTGTTGGGATTTGGTTTTTGATAAGGTGCCTATAGGAATCACTCTTCTTCTCAGGAGAGACTATAGTGTTACCCTCTTAGAGACTTCAGGACTTTGAGGACATGGTTAAAATCTCATCATATATGGAAGTTTATGAATTGTGTATTCTCATAAGGGGTGTTACATTCTTTCCCTATCCTCAGCCATTGAAATAGTTCTCATGACACTTCTTCAAAGTTAAGTATACCTTAGTTTAACCAGACCACTAAGCTGATTAACAGCTCTCCTAGGGCACAGCTTATTGTGGAATCCGAACCACATTATGACAAGAAATGAATTTCTATCACCAGAAATAAATTCCTCTAATTCTTCATTGGCTGGTCGGAGAGTCGAATGCTGGGCCAACAGCGTGCTAGCCAGGAGCTCTACCCACCCCACCAATGAAGAACTTGACAAGCACTTTCCTGTTGAGTGTAGGGCATGAGGCAAGTTTTGATTATTAAATGCTGAAACCATTGTCTGGGAAAAAGAGCCCCTAAAAGTTCAGTCTTTCTATGAACAGGCTTTATATACCCCTGCTGGGAGGCCACCTCAAGGATAGGAGAAACCAAAGTGATCTTTGATAGTCTAATGACAACTCTGCATACCTTTTCCTTTACTTGGAGCTTGTGCCAGTTGCTTCTAAAAATGGGTTATTTTTTCCTCAAGCCAGTGTCTTTCCTCCAGGTCAGAGGCTTTAGTGAGAGACCACACCTCTCTTCATATACCATCAGTCATACTGCTTCCTTCAGGTGCAGGAAAAGTGCATACATCAACTGGTGTAGTTTTCCCAACTTTGGATGGGATCCAGAGGCACCATGAGATTCTGTAGCAGTTTCTCAGTTTTGGCAGAAAGTGACAGGCTATCCCTCCTTAGTAGAAAAGTTAAGTGACCCATAATTGCATCCAGCTAAGTTCCCTAGAACTCCAACAGAACACAACTGGTCAGCAACTTGAGTATTCAAATGACTTTCCAGTCAAGATCTCACAAGAAATCTTGTTAGAGACCTCAGATGGTGACAAGATGCAGTCAACTGTCACATGAGTTGTTGTAGTGCCACCTGCTCCAGAGCTGTTGCTGTCCTTGGATGCTTCAAAGGAGGGCTGGGGCACACACATATCAGATGTGGTGGTATTATGTCTTTGGGCAACAGATGAATCCAAGAGCTACTGTAACCTTTTGGAGCTAGATAAAATTTTTCCAAGCTTCTAGGCATTTGCAAAGCAGATAGCAGGTAATGTCGTCATTGTGATGCTGACACCTCTACTACAGGAAACTTTTACAATATTGGAAACTTGAGAATGCCTACCATGTGGTTGTGAATCCCATGGTTTTCCCAGGGAGATTTAATTGGTTGTCAGACTCCCTCAGTCATGGAGGTCAAGTCTGACCATCAGAGTAATCTTTACACCTCAGAATGTTGTGGAGGCTTTGGGCACACATAGGGTCAATTGTTTGTGACTAACAAGAACAGTTGACCTCCAAATAACTGCTTAGTAAATTCCATACCTTTGTAACTAGGTATCTTCCTCCAAGAGCTGGCAGAATATTTGCTTATGTGCCTGTTTTTGTAGCCCAAAACTTGAGCAACTCCCTTACTTCCCCAAGCAATACCTAAAATTGTCACATCTGCACAGAGCCTTTGCAGCTGTCTAACATGAGAGATCCTACTCTGAGCTTTGTCAGAGCTCAAGCATTTAATCTAAAAGCTAAAGGTCATGAAGTCAGTGCCATGGCAATTTTGGTTGCCTGTAAATTTAACATTTCGGCTTAATCCCTGGCTGGGATCTTGGTTTTTAATCTGTCATCTGATCCTTTGTCTCATGGTTTGAATGCAATCTCTCTATCTTCTCTATGGCCTTCCTCTCCTTGTGCCCCTAGCACTTCCATTTTTGTGATCTCTCCCGCAACATCGTCATGTGCCCAAACCATCTCAGTCTTGATTCTTAGGCTTTCTTAGGTACTTCAGTGACTTTTGCTAATCTCCTGAAGTATTCATTTCTTCTGTCTTTCTTTAAATCTTCAGCTGAAGACCCTTATGGACAGTGTCAACAGACTATAAAGCCAAGAGGGCTCCAGAGAGAGAGGCAAGTTATAGGAAAAGGTGATAAATAAATTCAGGAGGCATCAGCAGAGCACAGGAATGAATTTGCTCTTCTCTTAAATATTTGGAAGTCAGACGACAACTGTGCTAGGCAAACTATTTCACAATTTAAGTGTAGCCAAGATGAAACTCCTAGCAAACTGAGAAGTATTAAATCTGATGCTAGAAAACAACACACTGATACCAGCAGCAGCCAGCCTGATGTTACAAGTAAATATGGCTAGGCCAGGTCAAGAAGA
This sequence comes from Macrobrachium rosenbergii, assembly GCF_040412425.1. Taxonomy (NCBI): domain Eukaryota; kingdom Metazoa; phylum Arthropoda; class Malacostraca; order Decapoda; family Palaemonidae; genus Macrobrachium; species Macrobrachium rosenbergii. The sequence goes on from NC_089752.1 coordinate 103,447,638, forward strand.
GTGCTGAGGATGTTTATTGTTGTGGTACATTTTATTCAATAAACAGAATGAACTCACTATGTCTATGCCATAAGTCAATTTTAAGAGTTGGCAAAATAAACTTAACTGGTGACATAACTCTATCCAAGAGTTTAAGATGCGAGTCAGCGCTGGAAGACCACACTGAGTAACAGTACTCCAAACAAGGAAGAAGAAAAGAATTCAAATACTTAGATATAAAACCTTCATCACAAAATATTAAAAAACATTTCCACAATATACCAACTTTTTGAGAAACAGAGGAAGCAATATTTTACATACATGCTTCTCAAAAGTCAATTTCTTATTCAAAGTTACACCTAAGATCTTAAAAAGAGTCACTGACATTTAAAATTGTACCATTTAAATGTAAATCAGGATGCAAAGGCAAAAGTGTTCTGGATTGTCCAACTATCATACTTTGAGACATAGTAGCAAGATCTCCTTCATGCCCCAAAGCCTATTCAGGAATATGTGCCAGATCTCTGTTCAAGGATTCAGCAACAACAGACCTTAGGTTCAGAGGAGAGGCATCAGCTAGAAGGGTAGCATTATTGGTGTATGCAATCTGTTTGTTTTTCAGACCTTGCCACATGTCACAAGTATAGATAATAAATAGCAAAGATACAAGAACACCACCTTGACATCAATAAAGTTTGTGTACTGGCTATCAACACAAACCCTTGGTTCTGCATATTAAAAATTCATTTGAAATATTAATAAAAGAGTCATCAATTCTAGACCATCCATGTGTGCCTCTGCACCCTTATCAAGAGCACTCTATAAGATGGTAGATATTAACAAGAGAGCATCACAAGTACCAAGGCCTTTATAAAACCCAAACTGTGATGCTGGTAGCAGGTTTTTATCTTTAGCAACCTACAAAGATCTTTAGAGAGCAGCTTCTCAAAATCTTTAGATAAAATAAAGGTACTGTTATTGAATCAACCTGTATTCAGGGGGACACAAGGACAGACTTAGGGTACAGCCGAACTGAAAGTGATGAGCAGTGCGGGTTGAGTGGCACAGCTTGCCATTAATCATGAAACTTAATGATTCTTATGTGGGTGGCCACACTGGTGAAGCAGGGAGATTTGACGCGTTGCTAAACCTCACCACTAGTTAAACATGATACAGCATCATGTTTCAAAAAAACGCTGAGTTCCTAGCAGCTTCCTTCAGGAGAATTGGGTTCTCTAAAGTTTGTTACAGGCTTATTCAGCCTCTTTTCAAGTTTGCTGAGCAATAAATCGAATGATCATAAATCAAATGATCCTTGGCTTACATGTAAATATTCGTAAAATTTGTCATCGTACATTTGAGACTGTTGATATAGATTATAAAATTTACTTCGTTCCATTCTTCTCTTGTTAGTCCTGAGTCCAGGCTTTTTTTCACAGAAGTATTATCAAATGAAAATAATTTTCTTAAATTTGATGATGACATGTCTGCACTGATGATCAGCTTCAACTAACGTGTTTCATGTGATTTTGGCAGCTCCAATGTGGCCATGCAATGTGTGTGCTGCTGTTCTTCAGTACATCTACCTCACTGCTTGCCACCTGTAGTGTGGCCATAGCCTTAGTCCCTTAGGTAATGCAGCAAAGTTTCCCCTTTCTCCAAACAGAAGGAAAACTTGCACGTCCAACTAATCTTCTGTAAATAGTTGTAATCCTAGGAGCAATGAAAACTGCAGTCTTCATAAAATAGATGGGAGAGATCCCTTTAGGGTCTTTGCAACTTTAACTGTCAAGGCCTGGAAGCAAAATTTTAACTTCTGGACCTGAAGGACATTGAACACAACTTAGGCTTTGGAAAGCATGATTGAGGCAACACCATGGACTCCACACAGTTTGCTTACAAAGACTTAAGCCAAAAGATCTGCCTTCTTTTTAAGGCAATTTACAGCAGTTTCATCAGTTCCTTCAAAGGGAGGCATGCTTGAATCAACTTCAATGAGTGTTGAGTTGAGGGCAGACCACCATTGATGGTCATCACCACAGGAGAGCACGGTCTCCTTCACACCCGCATTATAAGCTTTCCCAGTTCTCACATAGACCACCTGAGCTTCACTTCTAAGCTCAATGAAATTACGCCACAAAAAGTCTGATCGATTGTTCCTCCTTAAATGATAAGCTTGTTTTTCATGGTAGGCAAGCTTACATATAGCATTAAACCATGGCTTAAAATTGTCACTCCACTTCTCCATCTGAACATCCTCATTTCTGCCACATCTTTCTTCAGTTGTGCTGCTTTTAGCCTATACAACATGGAAGATTTTACTACCAGCTCATGTACCTTGCCTTTAGCCTAGTAAGGATTGTCTTGTTGCAGAGTACGCCTGAAATCCCCATCCATTTATTCAGTCTGGCTTGATTTTGATTGTTAACCTCATTATCTGTAACAGCCTCTGCATGTAGTGTTGAGCCCAGGTGCTTAAACGCTCTCCTGATGCTTACTTCTCCCAGCTTAATTGTGGCTGGTCATATATTCGGCATTTCTTTGATTTACTTTCATCCCTCTACTCTCTAATGCATGCCTCCATCTCTAGAAGCTACTAATCATCCATACTGTTCCTCTCTTGGTAGCTGATTGGTTTCTGTACCTTTCACTGATGACTCACATATTTTTCTGGTGCCTCCTGCTCCCTCAAACTTCTCCCCCCCTTGTTGTCTAGGTACTCTGTAATATACCTTTTCTAGGTCTATTTGGACCATATGAAGAGGCCTCTGCTTCTCTGTACTTCTCCATTACCTGCATAAGGAAAATATTCCGTCAGTGATACAAATTCCTTTCATAAAGCCTAATTGCTGTCTTCCAATCTTGACCTCCAGTCTAAGCCTTTGGTCTGTAATTCTTTCAAATATTTCAGGGTATGGATCAAAGAATTCAAAGACTGTATTATAAACTTTAGTGATCCCTTTTGGGGTATGAGAGTACATTCAAAATTGCAAAATATATCTGAAATACATCAAGATGAACGAAGACAACATACACAGACTCAAATGTCTTACACTACAGTATTTAGAAAAAAAGTCAATGACTAATAGTGCATTTGTGCCTATGTAAGGTTTTACAAATTACTTACAAGAGAAGATTATAATTCTTATTTATGACCCAGATGGAGTGGATACATTACCAACATTATGATTTTTACAAATTTGGCAAGATTGCATATCTCTCTCTGGCTTTTCACATTCAAAACCTGCTTAAACCTCATACTGTTTGGCCAAGTAAAATAATATCTTTTTATACACATTTCTCTCAGCCCACTAAAGGCTGGACATACCAGGATATAGTGGTACAGTGAACCCCCCGTATTCGCGGGGGATGCGTCTCACACCCCCCTGCGAATGGGTCAAATCCGCGAATGCTTAAAACCCCTCTAAAAACACTTAGAACTGCCCATTTTGATAGCTTAAACACAGAAATACCCTGTAAAAATGCTTATACCTGAATATTTTAATAGTTTTATCACAAAAAGTGCATTTATTCATGAAAATTATATGAAAATACAGTAATTAGTGAATATTTCTCAGTGAAAAATACCGCGAATCGGCGAATTTTCCGCGAATGATGGCTAGATATGTTCCACAGAGAAACCCGTGAATGCGTGAGTCCGCTGAACGTTGACAACGCGAATACGGGGGTTCACTGTATTCGTCAATATGTTCCTGGGTGTTACACATTGTGCAAATTACTGGGCACTGAGAGTTTTAAGTAACTGTTATGAGTAGCAGGAAGCTTATGATTACCACATCTAAATCTAGTGAGATTCTTTCTATCACAGTAATCTAGTTCAACAAAGTATTTACTTAAACCCATTTCTTGCTTAAATATTCTATAGTGTGAGCATGATATATTTTCATTAATTTCACACACTAAGTTCTGTTTTTCTATATCACTTAGTCAGAGTCAGCACATTTTTAATCCAACTAACATTAAAAGCACTTGGACTAATCCAAATGTTTGAAAGACCACATTTGTCAAGAGTTGATTTTATTTTAGCAATCCACTTTGATTTGTATTTGTACGTGGTATGTGATAACTTACTTTGCCGTGGTAAACCTTTAACCAAAAATTTATCATTCTCATTTCAACCTTGCAGGCCAAGTTAAATTGGCCCAGTTCGCCATAAGCCATGCAATCTGCTGAGCTTTTCCTTATTTGAAGGAGCTCTTTCAGAAATTTCCTGTGGAAAACTTCAACGTGATCTAACTTTTGAAAGCGCAAAATTTCACTTTTATAAAGAAGACAGGCCATTAATTTAATTCCTATATAGTTCTTGCAACTTTACACATCACACGCTTTGAAAATTGGTATCACTGTGCTCTTTCTAAATTTTCCTGGTTCAAATTCCTTTTCCATAGTTTCCTTCATTAGTTCCCAAAGTATCTGTTCCCTCCTCGCCCAGTGTCTTCCATGCCTCAGCAGGTATGTCATCTGGCCTATCAGTGGTATCACTCTTCATCTTTTTTAGAACTTTCTTTACCTCTCCTTCATTACCTTTTTAACCATTCCAAATTTTGGATGTTCATCTCCCATTATGACTCTCATTTTCTTCATTAACCCTTAAACGCCGACTGGACGTATCATACGTCGACTAAAATTGTCTGTTGGGTGCCGAGTGGACTAACTGTACGTCGACTACAAAAAATTTCAACCTTCGGTCAACATTGACTCGACCGAAATGGTCGAAAAACGCAATTGTAAGCTAAAACTCTTACATTCTTGTAATATTCAATCATTTACCTTCATTTTGCAACAAATTGGAAGTCTCTAGCACAATATTTTGATTTATGGTGAATTTTTAAAATAAACTTTTCCTTCGTCCGCAGAAAATTCTTTTGTCACGTTGTCGTAATGTTTGCACCGTTTTATATTAGTCGTTACATAAAGTTTTATATATGGAAATGTGCGCAATTTCATGTAAATACAACAGAAAATAACTTATGGTTGTAGCTTTTATCAGTTTTGAAATATTTTCATTTAAATCACGATAACTGCCAAAATTTCAACCTTCGGTCAACTTTAACTCGACCGAAATGGTAAAAAAACGCAATTATAAGCTAAAACTCTTACATTCTAGTAATATTCAATCATGTACCTTCATTTTGCAACAAACTGGAAGTCTCTAGCACAATATTTCGATTTATGGTGAATTTCTAAAAAAAAAACTTTTTCCTTACGTCTGCGCGCTGTAACTCGGCCGAACATCTCGGAAATTCTTTCGTCACGTTGTCGTAATGTTTGCATCATTTTACATTGGTCGATACATAAACTTTTATATATGAAAATGTGCGCAATTTCATGTAGAATACAACAGAAAATAACTCATGGTTGTAGCTATTATCAGTTTTGAAATATTTTCACATAAATCACGATAACTGCCAAAATTTCAACCTTCGGTCAACTTTAACTTAACCGAAATGATCGAAAAACGTAATTATAAGCTAAAACTCTTACATTCTAGTAATATTCAATCATTTACCTTCATTTTGCAATAAATTGGAAGTCTCTAGCACAATTTTTCGATTTATGGTGAATTTTGAAAAAACATTTTCCTTACGTCCGCACGCTGTAACTCGGCAACATCTCAGAAATTCTTTCGTCACGTTGTCGTAATGTTTGCACCGTTTTATATTAGTCATTACATAAATTTTATATATGAAATTGTGCACAATTTCATGTAGAATACAACAGAAAATAACTCATGGTTGTAGCTTTTATTAGTTTTGAAATATTTTCATATAAATCACGATGAATAGAAAAAATTCTACTTTTGGTCAACTTTAACTCGACCGAAATGGTCGAAAACTGCAATTGTAAGCTAAAACACTTACATTCTAGTAATATTCAATCAATTAGCTTCATTTTTCAACAAACTGGAAGTCTCTAGCACAATATTTCGATTTATGGTGAATTTTAAAAAAACATTTTTATGTCCGAAATTCTTTCGTTAGTTCATGCATCATTTTGTGATAATATTTTCTCTGTTTTGCTTTGATCGTTTTACAATTTGTTATACACCAAAAAATCATCGCAATTTAGTATACAATACAGTGAAAAAACTAACAATATTTCGATTTATGGTTAGCTTTAACCGTTTTGCTCTCGTTTACAATTTGTTATACGATTTGTATAAAATTATATATGAAAATTTTTTTTGTGCTGTCATATATTTCAATATTTATATATGATAATGATATTTTTTTCATTTCTGATGGTTGCATACTAAACTTCAGGCAATGACCAAAAAAGGAGCCAAAATGAACTCTTAATCTTAAAAACTAAGCGTGCTGTGATTTTTGAAAAAACTTTTTCCTCTTGGCGCTAACTCCCCTAACGCCGGCATACGGGAGATGTTTTTGTAAATAGAGGCTCGGCGTTAGAGGGTTAAGTACTTTTTCAAAATATTCCTTCCATAGCTTTATAATGCCCGCTTCTTTCCTTCCATTCCCTTGGTTTGCTTTATGTGGGCTATGTCTTTTTAATTTTTGTTTCTTGCTTTGGCTATCTGTAGAATTATTCCTTTGCTGTTTTTTGTGTCTAAATCTTGGTGTAACTGATTATATGCTATATCAGTGGCTTTTGCCATGGCCCTCTTGGCTTCCTTATTACTTTCCTTGTAGATTATTTTATTCCTCATAGTTGTCTCTTCCCATATTTGCCTCTTTCCTGCGTTTTTCTCTTTGTTGCATATTGTAGCTCCTCGGTAAACCATCAAATTTCCTTATTTTCCCATATTTTACCAATACATTCTCCTAAGACATCTTTACTGTCTTAATGTGATTTCCACTGCCTGGTTCAACCATTCATTGATGTTATATATCTCCTGAGTAATCTCTTCCAATACCCTTTTTTTAAAACTGTCTTCCAGGGTCGGGCTCTTTAAGCTTGAACAACCTGGTTTCTTGGGGTCATGCATTTAGCTCTTAGATTCTTCTTTATTCTCAGTTAAAAATCCATAACTATTAAAGATGTGCAACTACACAGTCTCCAGTGATGACTTTGCAGGTTTTCAGTTCCATCAGACCTTATCTTTGGTACAAGATGTAGTCAATTTGACTAAATCATGTAGCCTTCTGGTATATGATAGGTGTTCTGTTTACTTACTTAAGAATTTGTTTGCTATTCTCATATCAAATTATACTGCAAAGTTAGTTATATTTTCACCTTTGCTATTTCAGTCCTTGTAGCCATGTCCTCCATGGATGTGACTTTTAGCATCGCTACTTCAATCAATGTCTCTGTTAAGGTCCCCTCTGATTCCATTTCCTCATTCAAGTCTGCCTACAAACTTTCTGTGTCCTCTTTAGCAAATCCTATGTGAAGAGCATAAACACTCATAGTGTTAAGTGTGCATTCCTTTGCACATAGCCTTAATCATCGTGGTTCTTTTGTTCTTCCTATGTACCTCAGTCACACCATTTTTAAGGTCTTCAGACTTCCTTCCCTACTTGAACAGTTGTATAAAAGTTTGTAACTATCTCTTGTTTCTTCTGCTTTACTAACTTTCATTAATCTGCAATCACATATTCCCTCCTTGTCATGGTGCTTATTACTAACATTCCAAATCTCAGGTGTTAAGGTTGCTTATTTAGCCACACCCCTTCTTGATGTGGTAGACCTTGTACAGCCACAGAGTTAGGTCGATTTATCAGTGGGTCACTTTCGGGCTGTTTTGTAGCATTTGTAACACTCATTCAGCATCTTACTGCATAATTTGTTTTGCTATTTAACTTGGATTCAAATACTGTTGTAAACCATTGTTATACCTTCACAACACACAATTAGAGTACTGCCAGTCCTTGTTAGCCTTAAGATACCTGCTTTGTCCTTTAACGTTTATCCAAGAGGTTCCTTTGGTCAGCTACCGTGCAGGTTCCAGGTGTTGTGATAATTTTCTAGTAATGAGGCCTCCGACTTAAGTAGCTATTCAAGCTTAAGTAAATTAATGGGATAGGTGGTAACACATTTAGGTTATAAAACTAAAGTTAGTTTTTTCAAATTCAAACACATTACTTATTTAATAAACATTTGTCCTTCTCTGAACCCCTCCAAGCTGCAAGTGGTTCAGAGTATGTTAAGTATAATCAGGTTTCACCAATATAGTTTCTCAGTGAATTAATCTGCATGCTTAGATAGGTGGAAGGAAATAGTCTTCTTCTTGGTCATGTGTGGCAATGACTGCTACTTCAGATGAATAAAAAAAATAATGGGTTTGTATCTGGAAAGATTAATTTTAGTGTGAAAAATTTAATTTTTTTCTGCTGTATATTATTAAGTAGTTTGACCAGATATCCAGATTACCTCTTTTACCTCATAGGGTTTACCTGATAGATTTATTTTGAATGGAAGTATAAAAAATGGAGCTAGACAAATGAGTGTAGAAAGCAGTGCAGGTTTGGGCTGAAGGGGTGATATAAAGGATCTTGATACTGCCTAAAGTGCTTTGTCATGAGGGATTTAATCACTGATAGTATTTGAGGGGATCCTGGCAGAGGAACTCGGGCCTTATTTGTTCAGTAAGAGTTAGTTGATGTCTTTTTTGTTATGAATGATATTAGTTTAGGCAAGATTCAGAACTTCTTTGCATTAGTGTTTCAACACCAGTGAGTGGATTTCAGGCAGACACAAGATAAGATTCTCTGAATCCCCAAAAAGGAGTTTTAGTCACTCGTCATTATCAAATGGTGCAGCATTCAATTTCAGAACTGACAAGGGCAGTTCTTGAGGTTGGAAATGCTGTGCTTTCCACATATCATTGGAGGATGGGAAATAGAAGAGGTTGGAAATGCTGTGCTTTCCACATATCATTAGAGGATAGGAAATAGAAGATATAGAACGGACAAGAGGCTTAGGTATCCTGAGTGAGCTGAAACAGTAATCCCCATTAGGAAGATATTGTCCTTGTCAGAGGGAGTCAGTGAGGAAATTAATCGTCTGAAATCTGTATTTTTAATTATTATAATTTTTTTTTTTTTTTTTTTTTTGCTATTCTGTATAATTACTGTCATTACCATTATCATGAATTCTATTTTTTCCTTCTTCAGCAACTGTGTGGATACTGCTGATTATTATTTTTGTCATGTTATTTTATGTATCTAGATTGTGTGTGTTGTATTTGTATATTCCATGTATATGGCCCTGAGCTGATATAAATTATATTATTTCCATGTATATGGCCCTGAGCTGAAATAAATGATTATTATTATTATTATTATTATTATTATTATTATTATTATTATTATTATTATTATTATTATTATTATAAATAAGCTGATAAATAGTGAGACAAGAGAGTCATTAGCCTCCACTTGGGAGAGGTCAATGAGACCAGATATTTTATTTCCCCTGTAAAACTGATTATGGTTAGAGTGAAAAGCAGCCAGGGCCGTGACCTGACAGGTGGCTGGAAACAAACCTGCAAAAGCTAACACACTTCTGCATTTGAGGATAGCTTGACAGATGAGCTAAGGCAATGGTGAACAGGGAAGGCCTGAGCTAGATAAATGTCACAGGCAGTCAGGACTAAAATGGCTGACATAGAGGAGACAGATGTAACAATCAAGAAGATTGGAGACTGGATATTAACCTGGTTGGAGAGACTTTGGTCATGCTCAAGGCTCAGGTTGTATCTGAGACCTGGATACTGTGCGAGACTTGAGTCATATCCAAGAATGAGAATGATTTTTAAGAGTACAGAAGGAAAGAGGAGTGTGTGCATGTGTGAAACTCATGTCACATGGATAGTGTTTGTCATTCTGGGATAGGTCATGGAAGGATCTGCTCAAGTGGTGTGTGGAAGAAGTTTGCTTTTGCTGTTTGATTCCACTATGGGACTGAGGTTCATTCTACTGTACACCCAATAAGCAGGCATGAAAACTGGATGAGTTAAGACAGATGAAATGGAGAAATTCATGGAAATGCAGGAATTCTTGCCCAGTATAACGACCATTTTGCTAAATTATACGTATAGAAAGTAAGCATGTGGTTCTCCATGTCTATGGTTGTTATGGCATTAGTTAAGTAAATGGATTTTGAGGGAACGGTATAAATATTGTAAATTTTGTATATTTAATCAGGTTTTTGTACATGCAGTTCACAACATTCGTCTATACTCAACCCCTCTTTCCGCTCCTGAAGGAGCACCTGTATGAGAGTTAAGCATTTTAGTTTACTGGTGTTATTAAACTACTTCACAGTAGGCTTAGATTGACATTTCAGAAAATGTTGACTAACTTAGTGAAGGTATTCAAATGCTCTCTTAAAATTATATTCTTAAGTAGCAAGTTTCATTTTTTTATTGGAAGTAGGTCACATATAAAAATGAGTTGCCCGGTATTAAGTTTTTGTAAGTGTTGATGAGTGACTATTTTCCTTGGATTAAGTACAATGCAGTCTGCACACTTATAGATAGATAATATTTTTCATAAGTTATGTTGTACCTTTCATGAATTAATTAGGACCATAAAAAGACACCTATGTATATTTCTTGCAAAACAGACAATTGTTTTTATTCTGACTTGAGAGGCTCATATACTTTTCATTTTTTCAGGAACTATTGTGTATGGGGTACTCCTCTCAGGAGACATATTTTTCTGGGACCAAAAAACAAATAGAGTGAATTATGTTAGAGGACTTCCAGAACTTAGTTCTCACTCATCTTTGACAAATGTTGATGATTATGGTAAGTGTGGAGATAAAGGTTCTTTTGAAGTAAAATGTTCTTGTAGTTTTTAGGTCAGTTTTCTATTGTGTTAATGAGAGGTCAGTTTTCTATTGTCTTAATCTTAACCTCATATTTGCAGATAAAAACTTATACCACATTAAAACTTAAGATTTTTGTAAATAATTATCATAGGCATGTCAGTCATCATTTTATGTTTGGAAGAGATAATCATAAAACACCATTCTAACACAAAGTTTTGATCATGTTTATGAGCTTCACTGTATTTCAGTTGGACCTTTCCATGGTATTTTAGACAAGCTTAAACAACTTCATCAAGAAGGCCATGAAGGTGTTGAGTTAAAGGAGAGTGGCGAACAGGGTTCTCACTGTGAAGTTCCACTGCATCAGCGGCCAAAGATATTTGCATCCGACGACTGTTCAAAAGTTATTGTTGTGGTTGGTGCTAGTCAGGTGGGTGAAAATCTTATTCCTTAAACTTTAACTGCAATCTGTCATTTTTCCACTTATTTCTGTTTGCCTTCCTAGTCAGCCTGAAGACTTCTTAATTTTTCTTTTTTCTTTTTGCATTATGATGTAAACCAGGCTCTTATACATTATAGTTAAAAATTAAAATAACACTTCATCTGCCAAAGAACAAACAATGAGTGAAGTTTCTGAAAGCTATGAAAATGTTTCTTGTTCTTAGAACATACAGTGTAAAATGATTTGTGAAGGTCATTTAGAATGTGATCATTGCTTCCATTTACTTTTTTGCAGATTTATGTTTGGGTGAAAGATATCACACAACATAATGAACACCAAGAATTTTTGTCTGGGGTGTGGTCCGTGGCAGCGTGTCCTAGTGATGTTTTCTTACCAAGTCAGTCTTCAAAAGAAACTGAAATATCATCCTGCTTCTGTAATGAGGCTGTAAGTTATGGGAATATTTTGTTTTTGGTTTATTATGGTATTACTTGCTTGTAAGTTTTTTACATCTATATTACTTGCTTGTAAGTTTTTTACACCTATGTAAGTTTCTTTTCTTAGGACAGTATAAGTTATCCAAAGGTTGGTATTTCTGTGTGGTTTTATCTGTGGTATTTTGATAATAGAGACATTCACATTTTGTGTATTGTTAGGTAATACAGAATTAATTATTCTAGCCAGTTGATCTCTATAACACATGGCGTACCTATAATGGGAGATTACAAAAATATCTGGTTAAACTATCTAAATAATGATCTAAAAAATAAATATTTTTTGTTTGTGCGATTGAAGTTGTTGTAACCATAAATTTATGTTATTTCTTTCAACCTCAGCCAGGTGGGCAGCAGTGCCTCATAACATTTAGCTTTTTTGATGCCTCATCTCTCTTGAACACCACACTGTCTTTACGATGGGGAACCAGCAACTGTAGAATCCTGTCAGCGTCATGGTACACTGTTCATACTGCATTTAAGTGTATGGGAATTCGAGAGGAGGAAATCATTCAAAAAAAAGGATCCTTAATTTCTCGGTAGGTGATTTACAGATTTCTGTCAATGTTTTATTTTATTTGTTAGTTTTTTTTTTTTTTAATCATTTGCTGTAAAGAACTACTGAAGGAAGAATTTCTGAAGTTGTACAGAAACCTTCAATGACCTTTCAAATCTTTGGTTATAGGTCCATCAGTTTGAGGAAATTATCTTGTTTGCAAAGAAAATGCATTTAAGAAAAGTTTCCTCATTCCTTCCACATTTGCAATTTGTATTACAGAATGAAGATAGCATGTTATCTGAACTCTGAACATATTGGTAAATGTCTTGCTTCTCTTGTGTCAAGTGAGGTCTTGTAAGGGCTTTTGCAGGAAATAACCTACAGTTGGTTATGTGTTATTTACTTCAAACATAATGCATTGTGTATATTCTGTTTTCAAGCATATGCTGTAAAACTTGCGTTTTGTTATCTGATACACTTTTAAGGCAGTCAGTCTTCATTTAAATTACCTGGGGCTGTACTTTACATCAAATGTCAGATAAGCTGATTAAAACCAGCTTGTAATCATCAGTCATTTGTCATTGTTGCCATGATGTATGTGCTGCCATTGTGTGGAACAGCCACTGCAACCTCTTGATGAATATTAGGTACTTTAATCTAAATTGCTTCAGTGTGCTAATTTGGCATGTTTGAAGTATATTGTACACATGATTGAGATTTTACTAAACTAGTAAAGCAATCTAATTGCTTAATAGCATAAAAACTCATTTTATGTGTCTCATAACCCCAAGGTTGCTATGAATTTGGCAGCTTCAGTAAGGTAGAAATAGGACCATAGTAAATTGGTTTACCCATGAGCTCATGTTATTTGCAGGTAACTCATTTTATGTGTCTCATAACCCCAAGGTTGCTATGAATTTGGCAGCTTCAGTAAGGTAGAAATAGGACCATAGTAAATTGGTTTACCCATGAGCTCATGTTATTTGCAGGTAACTGCAAATCAGCTAAGTATCATAATGGCTCATAGTTCATCCTCTACCAGCCTCATTTCTAACTAGCATTAACCAGAAAGGCTTATTGTACTGAGGCAAATTACTTGAAAGGTTTCATATGTGTATGAATAATAATTATACAATGCATTTAAAGAACTCTTAATACATCTTGTGTATTTTTGTAGTCACTGTTGTGATATTTGTGTTATATTGTTACTTCCTTAAGATGTTTGGAGTTTGATTTTAAGATGTTTCTGATATTTTTATCTTGCAGGTACACCAACAATCAATCTTTCATGTGTATTGCCCTTAACTCTCCAGTAAGATTCAATTCAAGGCTGGTGTATTTACACCCATTAAGTGAGACCATAGCCACTGAGAGTATTGAGAGGTCAAATAGTAATTTCAGGTTGAAGCAATCAGAGTAAGTATTTTTCACTTTTACTTGAAAGCATTGAAGTACTTTTGAAGTGTGAGAAATCTTCAGTGATTTAATGAGTTATTTAATTTTGAAGTCTTTAGTTTCAAACATTTTTTGTATAGTAGATTAGCTCATGAATAATTTTAATGTATGGGATATTTCTGAAATGTGATTATTGATAAAGTAGAGAAAGGGTTAAAGGAGTGGAACTTATCCTTTTTGTCAAGTGTATGATTTATTTATTCAGTTAACAGATTTTACTTTAGAGTAATACATGGAGAGGTAGATAGGCACAGTCATGTTTCTTGAGACCTATTGCAGTATATTTTGCAGTCTTGCATAATGTAAAATGCTGATATTACCATATTTGATGGCATATGAGACCCTTGGGCATATACGAACCCCCCAGTTTCCAAGAGAAATATTAAGAAAAAAAAATTTTTTAACTTGTAAGCATTTAATGTCATCAGAATATATAGCAAGAGTGTGGCAAAAAACTTGGACAATGCATACAACTAGGACAGCGGGTAAAATCTTTTTAATAGTCATTCTGTTGTAAATCACAAGAGAAAACAAAAGCAGCTGAGGCATAGTAGAAAACATTTTATGACAATCCTCTCCATTACCTCTGCCTCTGATGGATGACTCCAACAGCGACAGTGAATTTATGAGCACTTAAATTTCTAAACAAATGGACAAGAACAAAATAGTATGTTAAATATAAGAGAGAGAGAGAGAGAGAGAGAGAGAGAGAGAGAGAGAGAGAGAGAGAGAGAGAGAGAGAGAGAGAGAGAGAGAGAGCTGTTGGAGTTAGGTGATCAGTGGATAATGTTCAGTTTAAGATGTCTGGAATTATTTAATAATAATACTAAAAAAAATTAGGTATTGCTTATTGGGAATGAATGTTGAAATGATAATTCCTGATACACATATGACATTATAAAACGATATGTCTGGCAGTGGGCAAATTCAAATAACTGACAACCCTTTGGTCCCAAGACATTTTAATTTAATAATAATAGCAGTAGTAATAATACTGATATTTGAGTAAATACCAGTACAGTAATATGACAGTATTTGGCTAAGTACTAACGTCTCAGTAAACATTAGCTTACAGATACTCCAACTTCATTTATAAGACTTTAGTGTATATTTCAAGCTGAATTTTGGGAAGAAAGGGTCTTGCATACTGTCAATTACAGTACTTGGTAGATTCTTACACAATTTTATCAAGTTCATTTGTGTTCATATTTCCCAAAAATTCATTTTTTCATTACTAAACATTTATCCATATCAATTGCAATGGTTAAGAAATATTTAAGAAATACATATATTAAAAATTGGTCTTTCGTTTTCTAATAATGATCAGGTAGAGGTACATGATTGTGGTTTTTAATTTATGGTATCCAAGGGTCAACACCCCGTAATGTCTTCAGTTAAAGAATTAGAAGTGGTTAATTCTTCACTTTTTTTCAAATAAGGGATCATATACTTACACCAATAATTAGTAGGTTGTTCTCAGAGCATCTCTATGTTGGAGGATGTACACCAACTTCTGAAACTTGATGGGCATTGCATTTTTTTTATACTTTTGTTGAGCATCATTCTATATTTTAAAATGAATTCATGGTCAATGGATTATTTGCTTCATGCAGAACAAATTTCCATCATCACTTATCATGTAGCAAGAACTTATTTCATGTCTAAAGAGAATATCTGTCTGATGTAAATAGTCTTGATGGTTTTATTATGAGGAATCACTTATTAAGATTGATTGCTGATGTAGGTAAAACTATTATGTACAGTACTTCATTTGATTACTGATGTAGATAAAACTATTATATACAGTACTTAATTTTATTGACAGTGATCTCGAACACTCTGTAGTTTAGTTAACGTGCAAGATGCATTTATAAGCTATAGAGACAAATACAGTGGTATATAGGACTTTAATAATGAGTGGCTGTAAGTTATTCTGTTAAGGTAATTTACATTTATGTTTAAAGTACTGGGGTCCTTGACTCTGTTCTAACATTTTAAATGAAACGTGATATTTTGTCTAATTTTCTACATTCCTTTCCCTCAGAAATGGAGAGAGACATTGGGTTGCTGATATGGCTTGGTCAAGGGATAATTCATATGTCGCTGGTTGCCTTAAAACAGGTGCCATTTTCCTGGCTACGAGAATGGGACCTATTGTGAAAATATCATGTACAGGAGAGAATTTAGTTCTTCAGCCTTCATCTCTACTAGACCTTCATCCACATTCACATCGAGAGAGAAAAATGTAAGGTATTTCATTTTGAGTAAGGTTATAATAATACAAAACTTGATCATTGCAGAAAAAAGTCATAAGCATATTCTTTAGGAAGATTACAATAAGTAAGGTTATAATAGTACAAAGATTTGATCATTGCAAAAAACTCCGTAAGTATAGTTTTTTAGGAGGATTACAATACTTTGCTGTTATTGTACTGGTACCATAACCAAGAAATGTAAATTGTAATATTTTTTCAGTATTGTTAGAATGTTATATTTTCATGTTATACTGTATAGTAATTATTCAGCTATCCAAATTTACATTAGCCGGAGCTCAACATTATCCGGACACAGCCAGACCCTAGGGACCGAAGATATACTTGTATACACATACAGGCGGTCCCTGGTTATTGGTGATCTGGTTTTCTGCGCTTGCCTAGCGACGAAAATTGGTAATTTTCAGTGCTGATTTGCATCCATTTCTGCTTACCGATGCCAATAATTGCATATTGGCACTGATACAAACCTAACAGAGGTGCTGATAACCAGAAATTGACGATTTTCAGTTATTGGCAATTTTCAGTTATCGTCCACGCCGTCAGAACGGAACCCCACCAAGAACTGGAGTTCTAAGTGTTTTTAGAAGGGTTCTAAGTATTTGCGGATTTTAGCTACTTGTGAGGGGTATGGTATGCATCCCCCACGAATACGGGGGTTTACTGTACACATATAAATTGATATACAAGGCATGACTGAAGCTATGGTACATACGGCTGAAATGCTGACATTGTAATGCGTATGGTAATAGAAATACATTTAACATGACAATAATATGAATGGAGATACAGTGGACCCCTGCCTTTTGCGGTTCTGGATTTGTGGCTTCACCTATTCGCGGATTTCTCTGTGGAACATATATACTGTACACACTATTCGCGCTGAAAATTCACCTGTTCACAGTATTTTTTGTAGAGAAATATTCACAAATTGTTGTATTTTATAATTTTCGTGACTAACTGCACTTTTTGTGATAAAACTATTAAAATGTTGAGGTATAAGCATTTTTAGAGGGTATTTTTGGTGTTTTGAACTGTGAAAATAGGCAGTTACTGTTACATTTTTAGAGGGTATTTTTGGTTTTTGTGAAAATAGGCAGTTACTGTATAAGCATTTTTAGAGGGGTTTTAAGTATTCACGGATTTGAGATATTTGCAGGGTGTAGTGGTATGCATTCCCCGCGAATACCTGGGGTCGACCATATATGTATAAAAGATGCGTGACTTATGCTGTGTTTCTTGTGTCTATGTGTGAAACACATGGAGATGTTGTTGTGAGGAGATTAGCAAGCTAGGTGAGATGATGGTGTGCAGTGTCCACATGGGACCCTATAAGACTCCCCCCCTTGGAGAGGCTTATGGTTGTAGGCCTGTGTCTGGGATGTATGTTGGTTTTAGGCAGTTGATGGAGACCCATATCGTCCTGCCGTCCACTTCATCTGGTAGGCTTTGTGTCATCTCTGGATGATACTGTATGGTCCCGAGTAGGCTGGGGGGAGGGGGGCTCTGTGTGCGTCTACCTGGATGAATGCATATTTTGCATTCTGCAACTCGCTGGGGATGTACACTTTTCTGGTCACGTGGTAGGTCATCTTGGCTGTCATTATCCATTCTATTGCTTTTCAGGTGTCAGATGGGGATGTTGGGCTTGTTTGATCTTGAAAGATATCTGCTGGCAATGTCAGTGCTTGGCTGTATAGGACTTCTGCTGGAGATGTTAGTTAAATGCTGCATGCAGTGTCGTTCTTAGGTCCTGTAAGACCCATGGTAACTCCTTTCTCCAGCTCCTGCCTTGGCATCTGGTGGTGATTGATGCTTTCAACGACCAGTGTAGCCTTTCGATGATGCTGTTGAGGGTGTTCCACAGGGCGGATTTGAAGTTGACTCCCGTTGCTCGTGATAATCTGCAGGACTCCATGTCTGCTGACCCATCCGACAAGGGCTTTTACGCAGCTTTCCGCCATCTGTTGCCGTATCAGTATTTCTGTCAATGATTGTGAACAGGTATCTGTACCCCTCGGAGGGTGGGTAGGGGTCCCACTATGTTGATGTGGATGTGGGTGAGTCGGGGGTGTGTTGTGTGGAACTCTCCTATCCCACTCTCTACGTGTCTTGTGATTTTTGACATCTGACATGGGATGCATTCTCTCGTCCAGTTTTTATGTCCTTTTTCATTCCCCACCAGATGTACTGTGCCGCTCTGCTATGATTTGGGCAGTTGCCCGGCCTGATGGGTGGGACAGATTGTGGACGAGTGTGAAGGCTTTTCTTCTGAGGCCTTCTGGCAGGTAAGGGCAAGGGCGTCTAGTACTCGTTTCACAGGCAATGGTGGTCTCTCCACTGTTGATTGAAAGGTTGCTCTATGTAAGGGTGGGGTTGTCCCACCACAGTCGCTGTAGGTCTGCATCATCTCTTTGTGCTTCTGCTATTTCGGGATAGGCTATCCCGAGCTGGATGGTGTTGACGCAGTTTCTTGATGTTGCATCTGCCACGGTGTTTGCTGAGCCCTTCAAGTACTTGATGGTTAAGGAGTGTTCAGCTATTGCCATGCTGACTTTGTGAAGGCATGCATCAAGGGTTGGTGGTCTGTTTGCACAACGAACTGTTGTCCCTCGAGCATGTGGTGGAAGTGGCGGATGGCTTTGTAGGCTGCTAGAAGCTGCCTGTTGAAAGTGGAGTATTTCTGTTCTGCTGTCGTTAGCTTCTTGTTGAAGAACACCAGCGGACAATGACCATCATCTGTGTCCTGCTCTAGTACAGCGCCAATTGCCAGGTTACTTGTGTCTGTTGTCAACATGGGGGACCTATGGGGTAGATGAAAAATTAATGTGGTTGCAGAGGCTAACACTTGTTTTGCTAAAAGAAATGCTTTTCTGTATCTTGATTTTCTGACCAAATTAACTTTTTCTGTTTTCCTTGTAGGCATTGATATATTGGGCTCATAATTTTAGCAATGTCAGGGATGAATCTATGGTAATAGTTGATTAGTCCTGAAAATTCTTGTACTGTTTTAATTGTTGTTGGTTTTGGGAAGTTGGTGATTGCTTTTACTTTTTTCTGGTTGGGGTTTAGTGCCCTCTGGGCTTACTTGCTTTAATTTTTGGTTGGTTTTGCCCTCTGGAAGTTGAATGATTGTTTGTCCACTTTTGTCTTCTTTAATTGTTGTTTTTTTTACTTTTTTCTGGTTAGGGTTTAGTGCCCTCTGGGCTTACTTGCTTTTACTTTTTCTGGTTGGGGTTTAGTGCCCTCTGGGCTTACTTGATGTCCCAGGAATTCCACCGTTTTGTTTGTCCACTCGCATTTGTCTTCCATTACTATTAGTCCATTTTCTTTGAGCATTTGCAGTACTTTTTTGACATCTTTAAGGTGCTGCTTGAGGTTGGGGCTAAATATGAGGATATCAGACCTCACAAAATGGAAGGTTGCCAAGCAGTTTGTCCATGAATCTTTGGAAGGTTGCCCCTGCGTTGCGAAGGCTGAAACAGCTGTAGTTGAACGTGTAGGTGCCGAAAGGGGTGATGATCATGGTCTTCTCTGCATCTTCCTTCGCTACTGGAACTTGGAAGTATCCCTGCAACAAGTCTATTTTGGTGAAGATCTTTTCTCCGTTCATCTGGTTGTTTATGTCTGCTATGTTCGGCAACGGGTATCTATCTGGCTTCGTTTTGACATTTAGTCACCGGTAGTCTCCGCACGGGCGCCATGCTCTGTTGGGTTTTGGCACCATGTGAAGAGGGGATGCCCATGGGCTGGGGCTTTTGGCATATTCCCATGTTCTCCATCTCCTTGAACACTTGTTTGTCATAGACAAGCTTCTTGGGCTAAACATCTGAAATGTGAGTGGATTGGGGGCCTTCGGTTTCTATATATTGCTGGATGTTGTGTTTTGCTGCTTTGGTTAAGTCGTGCTGCAGGTTGTCTTTGAAGACCTCTTGGTAGTTGTAGAATTTGTTGTATTTCCAGTGATGGGGCACATTTGTTGTCTCTGTTGCTGCAGTGGCGGTGTGGTGGCGGTTCCTCTGTGTGGTTGTTGACTAGGTGATGATGGAGTTGTTTTCGTGGTCAGTTGTTTTGATGCTACGTCCATTAACAGGTTGTGTGCTGTTAGTAAGTCTGCTCCTAACAGTGCTATCGTCACATCTGCCGTGATGAAGGTCCAACTGTAGTCTTTCCCATTGAATGACACATTTGTATCCCACCTCCTGTGCATCTTGAGTGGTGCTCCACTGGCGGTGGATATGTGGAGGTTGGGAGGTGGAGCTGGGTTGAGTCATTCATTCAGACTAGCAAACACAAATGACCTGCATGCTCCGGTGTTGATGAGAAATTCTGTGTCTGACCTTTTGTCCCTGATGAATAAGCATGTGGAGCCTCTTAAGAGGCAACTGGTCTGCTCACCACTGATGTTTAGTTGGATGGGTCACGAGGTGCAGCCCCTTGCATGTTTTTCTAAAACAGGCATCCTTTGTCACATTTATGGGCTTTCTTCCCAAATCTCCAGTGGAAGTAGCACATCCCCTCTGGTGGTTTGTCTTTCTTCTGTCTGGTCTTTCCTTTGAAGAATTGTTTGGGGAAGTTTTGTTTTTGGATGGGGGCAGCTGGTCCCTCTGGGTCGCTGTCGGTTTCCGTACTTAATAAAAAAGATAATTTTTCCTCTTTGTACAGTCATGGGTGCTTGTTTAAATTATTTGTGGGTGTTTGTGATATAGGCAATGCTTCTCCCCAAACGTGACTTTTGTTGCAGTGCCTGCAGCATTGCAGGTACTGTTAGTTGTGTGTTTGTGTTGCTGCATATTATTTGTATGACCCCACCTCATCCTAAGAGAGCGAGGAAGGTTCTAATCCTCTACAGAAAGCTTGAAATCTTTGAGAGAATCAAGGCAGGATGGTCTATGGTACATATCATGGATGAGTATGGAATTGCACTGTCAACCTTGCATGATATTAAGACTTCCCAGGACAAGCTGAAGAAGTATGTGACGGACTTAGGGAAGAAGACTTCCATGAGTCAGGTCCACAAAGTCATGGCAAAATGATGACATGAGGACATTGAACAGTCGCCCTTGATTTGGTTTTGTCAGGAAAGGGCAGCTGGTGAGCACATTGGTGGTGCTGAGTTGAAGGCTGGAGCTATGAAGTTCCCAGGCCTGCGTAAGGTTGCAGACTTTAAGGAGTCTGAAGGTTGGCTGTTTTGATTCAAAGTTCGATATGGGATTTCTGACAAGACTCTTGGCAAAACTTTGGATGCTCCTGATGAGGAAACCGAGGAATTTCGCCAGACGGAAATTTACTTTGTTGGTGTTGATGTTGACGTGCCAGGTTCATCCAGGCAAGAATCTGATGTCTCTTTGCCATCTCTCAGTGACCAGGACCCACTAGGTATCAAAGAGTTACAGGAGATACAGGACCTTGATGATACAGTGGTGTTGGATGAGGGGGAGGAGGAGGAGGAGGAGGACTTGTAAACCTCCTTGCAAGTTTTTAAAAGGCTGGCCAACATACTACTTTGTACAGTTGTGGCACTGCACACAGGTAAGTGAGATAGAAAAGTTTTTAAATTTTTAAGTTTGTTATTATTTGAGTCTGTTATTGTTTGTATGTTATTCTTTAAGTCTGTTATTATTTAAGCTGTTGTTATTTATTTACAGGCAAAATTAGAAAAAGAAATTGATAACTGTTACTGTATTCGATGGTGTTACGTGCAAGAAAAAAAACTGGTTCACTTTCTTTTTGCAAAGTTTACTTTTACAGTATATTTTGTAAAAAATCTGGGAAAATAAGCTAGCTAATTGCTTTTTGTATCAAGCTTTCAGTTTAAAGTGTGACGGTTGTCATTTACAAGCATATTATATTTACTGTTTATGGTTATACGGTTGTATTGACAGGGTAGGGGGAGTAAGGGCACAGAGTTGCTGTTTTATTCCCATAGAGTTTTATTTGACCTAATCTGACAGGGCCTTGGCTCTATTAATTTGGATAGTTGAGAGGTTACTGTATTGTTCTGTAATGTGTTTGGTACCCTAATTGGTAAAGGATTCTAATTGTATATCTTGATTTTTTTTGGATGTGAGGATTTTGAGAAGAATGACAGCTGATTTTAGATATTTGGTTCCTTCCAGGATGTACATCATTTTGAGCTGTAATTTTAATGTTTCATTTATGATAATGCATTTTATATAATTTATTTTTCTTCCAGGCATGTGGAAGACAAGAAGGCAAATAAATACTCTTATTGTGAGGAAGGATTTTCAGTTAACTTTCACCCATATTGCAACAAATTTCTGTTTTCATCTGGCCACCGAATATCTGTTCTGTCACTTCCAGAAAATTGCAGTCAGTAAGTTAATGTTTGGTCATTTTCCTTCATGATGTTGTACTTATTTGCTTCTGACAGATTATTTGCTTCTGACAGAATATTAAGTGACCAAAATTGCCACATTTATTGTTAACTGTTCTGTTTATTTTCTAGTAATTTTTTTTTTATCTTACTCATGAAGCTAGAGTAACATTATATTCCTCTTGTCTTAGCATAGTAGTAAACTAAAATTAGAAGTGCAGTTCTCAGCAGGACTGACTGTTTTGTGACCTATTATGACCTAGCAGTGTCACATTTATATAACTCATAACTATTAATTAGCAGATCTTGTATAGATTTCCCACCCCATCCTCCCCTTCAGGTGGATGGAACTTTGCTGAACGAGTCTGAAGATTTAATTATTCTAGGTGTAACTTTTGACTCACATCTAACTTTTGAGAAACATCTAATGCAAGGCTTCAGCAAATGCCACAAGAAAGTTAGGTATTGTTTGTAAGGCCTTATGTATTTATAACAGTGATAAAATCAGTGCAACCTGTTTTAAGTCACTTGTATTTCCTTTACTAGATTACTGTTCTCTGGTGTGGATGTCTGCTTCTGCCAGAGATTTATCTCTTGTAGATAGAATGGTTCATGGTGGTAGGTTCCTTTTTCCTGATAGCAGCAGTTATGACTTATCGACGGATTGTCTCGTTTGTCACTTTTTCATAAGTTGTATTTCAACAGAGATCTTTCACATTCACAATTGATCCCTGATCCCCTTCACCTGTCGAGAGCAAACAGATTTGCTGAACAGCAGCACCAGTATGCAGTAAATGTGCCTCACTGTCAAGCTTCTCAGTTCCAGAGGTCCTTTATTCCTCACACTGTTGGACTGTGGAACAACCTCCCAGAGGATGTCATGGAGTTGGAACTTCAGAAGTTCAAGTGAAAATGCAATGTACTACTACTCTAATATTATTCTCCTTGTATTTTAATACATTTTTTATTTATTAATTTATTAATGTATTTTTCTTTTTTAATAAGAGGGATCTCTTCCTTTTGTATTTCCCTTTACCTTCTCTTACTTCTTACTAATGAACATCATATTCTTTGGGAGCTTGAATTTCAAGTCATTGGCCCCTGTGGTCTTGTTTCATATGAATAGCGTTCATCTTCTGAATAATAATAATAATATACAGTAGTAATATTTTGTGAATAACTCATATGACTTAGTCTGTTCAATATGTAGAGAATTTGGTCAACATTAATGGTTATTGTATTTGCCAGGATGTGAGGCACACTTTTATTTTTACCCCACAAAATATATGGTAAAGGTCATTGTTTTTCAAAAGTATTTGTTGAAACTATGTTATACTCAGACTTCATTGAGCATGATCATGCCAAAAGAAGAGAGTAGACTGATCTGCAATGATGGGTTTGGCTCCTTATATACAAGATGGTTGGCAGGATGCAGGATGCTTGCATGGCCATTGGTTGGCTGAGAACAAAATCTTTCACTGTGATTTGTGGATGAGATTTCCTTGTAAACAAATTTTAACTTCAGTGGTTACACTGCTGCAAGCTTGCTAAGCAGTGGGGATGGTGTGAAGATTTAGCTGCTGGTATTTTCCAGTGAATATTTTGATTGGTTGACAGGTGGCTGTCAATTTCTCAGTCATTCTGTTGTTGTTCACACCTAGGAATGCTTGTTCTGTGTTAGAGTTATTATCAGGCACAGTCTTGTTAGGTTCTGATTAAAAAAGTGCCTGATGTTGGTGGGCAGGAGGAACATTTCTTTCATTGTGTACAGGGAGAGTTTCTCTAGCTGGAATAGGAGCACCTTGAGCAGCCATAGGCACATCAGATCTGGGACCCTTCCAGTTATTTCTGTATTCCCCTCTGTTGTATCTCTCTCAACATCAGTTCGGTGCAGCTTTTGCATTTGGTCAATGAAACTGGCTGAAGGATATCCTGTCATGGTCAAGAATGGGCTATAAAGAACCATGTGTAAGAGGCATACTGAATTTACATCATGAGAAATCGTGTGGTTGGGAATACAGAAATATCAGAAGGGTCCCAGAATCGAGGTGCCAAAGGCTTCTTGATGTGCTCATACTGCAACACTAAGAGAGATGACAGAACAAGCATTCCCAGGTATGAACAATACCAGTGTGACCAAGAACTGAATAGCCGCCTGTTGACCATTCAAAGTACTTGCCTTGAAATACCAACAGCTGAGTCTTCACACCATCCCCACTAATCAGCAAGGCTGTGGCAGCATAACCATTGAAGCAAAAATACAGCTTACAAACAACTCTCCCCAGTCAATCAGAGGGAGAGATTTTATTCTCAGCCAGTCAGTGGCCAGCAAGCATCCTGCCCCCTGCCTACCATCTTGTATATATAAGGAACAAAATTCACCATTACAGATCCATCCACTCTTGTTATTTGGTGTGATCATGTCAGTAGTGCCTGAGTAGAATGTGGCTAAGAAATGCAAGAAATTACTTACAACAAGGAGTAAAATCCTATTGATGACCCTCACCTTATTTCTATACTACTGGCTCAACACTTCCTTACAAACATTTAAGTTACTCTGCTAGGTAACCAGTTGGTTCTTTGCCACGTAAAATAAGTCTAATCCTTCAGGCCAGCCCTAGGAGAGCTGCTAATCAGCTCAGTGGTCTGGTTAAACTAAGCTATACTTAACTTTTTGCAACGTAAATGGAATTTTTTTTATTAAAAGAATTCCAGTCATTGAATGTTTACATCTTCATTCATGAAAGAATGGCAACTATAGGAGTTGCTGGTAGAAAGAAAGATTGAAAAAACTTTATATAATTGAATGCAACTGACACAGCAACCATGTTTTTGATAGAGGGCCTTCTACTGACTTATTATTATTATTTTTTTTTATTTACTTATTTATTTTTATTTTTTTGTCTATCACAGCCATCCTATTCAACTGGGTGGTTTTTATAGTGTGGGGTTCCGGGTTGCATCCTGCCTCCTTTTCCATCACTTTTCTCAGTGTGCTGTTTCTAGTAGCACACTCTCTGCATGAGTCCTGGAGCTACTTCAGCATCTAGTTTTTCCAAATTCCTTTTCAGGGATCTTGGGATCATGCCTAGTGTTCCTATGATTATGGGTGCAATTTCCACTGGCATATCCCATATCCCTCTTATTTCTATTTTCAGGTCTTGATACTTATCAATTTTTTCTCTTTCTTTCTCATCTACTCTGGTGTCCCATGGTATTGCCACATCAATGAGTGGTACTTTCTTCTTGATTTTGTCAATCAATGTCACGTCTGCTCTGTTGGCACTTATCACCTATCTGTTCTGATACCATAGTCCCAGAGGATCTTTGCCTGATCGTTTTCTATCACTCCCTCAGGTTGGTGTTCGTACCACTTATTACTGCAAGCTAGCTGGTGTTTCTTGCACAGGCTCCAGTGGAGGGCTTTTGCTAATGAATCATGCCTCTTTTTGTACTGGTTCTGTGCAAGTGCCGGACATTCGCTTGCTATGTGGTTTATGGTCTTGTCTTGCATATTGCACTTCCTGCATATGGGTGAGATGTTATTTCCATCTGTTGTTCTTTGAACATATCTGGTTCATAGGGCCTGATCTTGTGCTGCTGTTAGCATTCCTTCTGTTTCCTTCTTGAGTTCTCCCCTCTGTAGCCATTGCCATGTTTCATTGCTGGCCAGTTCTTTAGTCTGTCTCATGTACTGTCTGTGCATTGGTTTGTTGTGCCATTCCTCTGTTCTGTTTTTTATTCTCCTGTCTCTATATTTCTGGGTCTTTGTCTAGTTTTATCAGTCCTTCTTCCCATGCACTCCTTAGCCACTTGTCTTCACTGGTTTTCAGATATTGCCCCAGTGCTCTGCTCTCGATGTTGACGCAGTCCTCTATGCTGAGTAGCCCTCTCCCCCCTTCCTTTTGTGTTATGTATAGTCTGTCTGTATTTGCTCTTGGGTTTAGTGCTTTGTGTACTGTCATGTGTTTCCTGGTTTTCTGGTCTATGCTACGGAGTTCAGCCGTTGTCCACTCCACTACTCCTGTGCTGTATCTGATTACAGGTACTACCCATGTGTTTATGGCTTTCATCATGTTTCCGGCGTTGAGTTTTGACTTGACTATTGCCTCAAGTCTTCATATATTCTTTCCTGATCATGTCCTTCATCTCTTGGTGTTTTATATCCTCTCCTATTATTCCCAGGTATTTGTATCCTGTCTCATCTATGTGTTTGATGCTACTCCCGTCTGGCAGCTTTATCCCTTCGGTCCTTGTTACTTTGCCTTTTAGTATGTTGACCAAGGCACATTTTTTATTCCAAACTCTGTCCTGATGTCTCCAGATACAATTCTTACAGTCTGGATATAGAGGGATGAATAAATAAATTTGTTTGTATTTAGCATTTCCCAAGTTTGTATTTAGCATTTCAACGTTTTGTACAGAGAGAGATGTCGGAGAGAGAGAGAGAGAGAGAGAATGGTCGTTTGTCAGAGTGCTTCGGTTGTTGGAAGAGGGATGAGGTCATGTTTACTGTCTGTCTGTGGAATATGTGAAGGATTTTTCGGTTTTTGAGGGAGTCTTTAGTCAGAGCTAGTTTAATTCTGTGGGACAGTTTTGTCGTATGCTTTTCTGGGAGTTGTTGGTTTTCTTGTTGGTGTGCTGTTTATTTGTTGTGTGTTCTGTTTCTTTTTTTTTGTATTTCCTTGTTGTGTTGTGGTTGTTTGCAGTTTGTTGGAATCCTTTATCCATCTCAGCAACCGAAGATCAGAATTCCACCACATGGATTAGGGGACATTTCCTTGATGCTCTTACCATACAAAGATCGTCCATGATCAGATGGTTGTTCTGTTGCCTCCTTTCTTGATTTGGTACAGCATCCATCTTCTGCAGTACTTTTGTCATGGGAATCATGGCTACTGTATTTTTAGTGGGGACAGTGAGTTGCCTTGAAAATCCTCTCCTGATGTTAACCTCTGCTAGTCTTATCCCAGAGCATGTAAGTACTGTATTACAGTTGCGCATTGTAATTTTAAGGAAGCTGATGGTGTTTTCCTCTGCCCCATATATCATGTCGAAGGCTTTCTTGTAGTCAATCCATGCCATGCTTGGGTTGGTTCTCTTCCTCTTACTATTCTTCATTACCATTTTGTCTGTCAGGAGCTGGTCTTTTGTGCCCCTATACTTCCCTCTGCAGCCTTTCTGTTGGTGGGGGATGGTGTTTGTATCCTCTAGGTAGTTGTACAGCCCTTCACTGATGATACCTGTTAGTAACTTCTACATTATTGGTAGGCAGGTGATAGGCCTGTAGTTCCTTGCTATATTTCCTATGTTCTTGTTTTTCTGTACTAAGGATGTTCTCCCTGTGGTCATCCATTTGGGCACATGGTGGTTTGTGATACAATGCTGGAGTTGTTCTGCTATTCGTGGGTGTAGGGCCTTGAAGTTTGTGAGCCAGTATCCTTGGACTTCATCAGGACATGGGACTTTCCAGTTGGGCATTTTCTTTAGTTGGTGTCTTACTGTATCTGTCGTGATCTCAGTAATCGTTGTTTTATTCTCCCCATTTCTTCTGGCTTGACTTCCTGGAGCCATGTTGTATGTTTGATGTGTGATACCAGATTGCTCCATATGTTTTCCCAGAGTCTCTTGCTTGGTTCAGCTTCAGGAATTTCCTGGTGGTTGTCTTCCCCTCTTAGTTAGCAGTATAGTCATTTTTGGTTGGTTCCGAAGAGTTTGTTCTGTTGGTATCCTTTACCCCTGTTCATGTACCATTGGATCTTATGTGCTTTGGATTTAAGCCTCTGTTTTATATCTTATATTGTGTTGTTTAGTCCCTTCTCCTGTACTTTGTATTTCTCATTCAGTTCCTCTCTTGTTTTCTTGCACATTATTATTATTATTATTATTATTATTATTATTATTATTATTATTATTATTATTATTATTATTATTATTATTATTATTATTATTATAATTGTTATTATTAAATAATATGGCTAAAGATTTTCAATAAAAAATTTGCACACAGGGATGCTGAAGTGGTTGAGCAGCTGATTCAAAGTGCCTTACATGCTCTGCATTCACTTCGTAACTCATCAGTAACCCATGACTATGCATACATCCGCAGCAGCACTTGGAGACTGGCACAGTCTTTACCAAACTTATACCAAAGCTGTGAGAATATGGCAAAAATAAAAAATAGTGAGGTAGGTTAATCTATGTTGATTGATTATGAAATTTAGGTCTTGAAGACCAAGCACCAGAACCCATCAGGATTATTCAGTGTGTTAATCTATGTTAATTGGTGAGCACCATTTGATATTGTGTGCAGATATATAAAATCTGTAAAACCTTTTCTCTTGCTTTTTAGAATTCAAGTAAAGAACTGCGAAAAAAGTATCATCATTTGTCAAAGTTAAATGATTTCTAGATGACCCACTGGTGACTATGTTAAGCATAAATTTTTTATGTTCAACCTTGAATATTAGATAGGAATGTGAAGCTGGAATGTGAGAATGCCAAAACATAGTCTGTTTGTTTTATTTCTAAGATGTTATTCACAGAAAGACACCAATTTTTTCTCACTACTGTAGTTATTTACTTAAGGACTAAATAGCTAATGCCTGAGTTAATGCCTGAACTATTATTTTTGGGAACTGAATGGGTTTTTTGGTGACTTGAACTTCATAGGTCACAAGTTCAGTCCATTCAGGCTGTGATACATTTTCACTTGCATACCACCTGTGTGTTCTTTTGAGCTATCAGTAGTGTGGGGGTGGGGGGGGGCAGTTGGAAAGCTACACAGGGTTACTTGCTGAGATATTAGCTATATCTTCTCTCCATTAGGTCTCACTTGAGTGGAGAGGGAATCTGGGCACTGATCATGTGTATCTTTAATCTCTATTTAATTATTGACTTGTCCATCGCATCTGCTGCTCACTAGCAACCTTGAAATTTTTTTAAACCCTTAAACATAATCAGTTCCAACTTATGAATGGTTCACTCTGCTTCAGATGTCTTTTTGTCCAACTTTGCTATACAATATTTATAATGAGTGAACTTTCATTTGAAAGACGTCTGACGGCCATTAACTTGCAAAACAAGTTTCCACAGGGTCAAATGCCCATACATAAAAGAAAGAAAAAAAAGAGATAAATCAACAAACAGGTATATACATAAATAAACAAGAACGCAGGTCAGAAAAGGAAGGTATTAGTACATGACACATAAGTAATCATTATAAATTTTAACAAGTCCACAGAGTCATACTTTTAGAGTTCAAGAGGTGAAACCAAGAGCAAGGTAAAGTACGGGTAAAGCTAGGAAACTTGATGGAAGGGGACCTGAGGAATGAATGAAAAAAAAAACAGAGCATTACAGCCAGTGCAAAACAAATGCTGCAAAGAACCTTTAGGACTGTGTGCAGTGCAAAACCCAATGCACATTGTAGATGATATCCTTTGGGGTAGAGTACATGGAAGCTGTCTTGAGATAGGCTAGTTACTTTGCTTTCCAGTACATAATATCATGGTTCATTTAATGTAGGTGGTATAAGAATAGTAGTATTAGAAAATTACTAATCATTTGTTCATGAAAATAAAGATAGCTATAGAAATGTCTGGTGCTTTTTAACATATTGTTTTAGCATATAGAATACAGTCATTATTACAGTAATAAGTTATTTACTGTAATAAGGTATTATTTTAATTTCAGATGAAGCTGTGGGCAAAAGAGGAGACCAAAGAAAGTCAAAACAAAGTTAAAGTTCTCCCTGATGAAGAGGAATGGTTGGTATGTATAGAAAAAAAATACTCCCTTGAATGCATTTTTCCATGGTTTAAGGCATAGAAAACTGAAGGCCTAAAAGTAGCATAGTCCTGGGGCTTATTAGTAAACAAATGCAGTTTATAGTTTTCTTGGATATTGCAGTACTTTAGATTGATGAAATGTAAATAAATTGTGTATTTTTTATAGCTGTCCATTAACTTATTCTTTAAAACTAGCAGATAAGAAGTTGCTGTATTATGAAACTGCTTCTGTAAAGCTATCATATGAAGAGTTGCTTAACTGTTGCAATACAGGGAATGGTACCTTTGGTCTCTGTGAAAAGTAACTGTAGCTTAAACTTTAAAGCAGTTATGCCCAGACATAAGTTAATATTTTGTCCTTAGTACATTCTAGAATCAAGTCCTCAAAAATGTGAAAGTAGAACAGTACTAAAAAAAAATTAGATTTTAATGTTGAGGTCAACAGATGCCATTATGGTGGTTGTTTTTGAAGACTTAGTAGAAGCTTTGAGGTTAATATATCTAGAAATTTCCATATTGATTTTTCATGTCATTTTCTTTCTGCAGATTGAGGACATTATAAAACATCTCTTGGGTGCTTGGACTTTTATCCTGACACATGGCAACCCTCATACACAAGAATGGCAGATGAGAATTAAGAGAGTTTCAAAAATTCTTGTCAACTTCATTAGCATTATGCTGCAGACTACAATGGATGATGATCGACCAGTACATCAAGCTCAGATTGTGCATATGCTGCATATTTTCCACAGATTTGTCTCTGTAAGAGTAATATGTTTGTTTTAACTTGTAGAGTTTATAATTTGATGCTTCTTAACTTCATCTTATTTTAGTTTATATATTTATTAAGGGACTTGAAATTTATCGTAGCCTCGTGACTTCTAAGGGAAAGTTGCCTGTCCCTTGGTAATTTAGCTGTGAAAGATCATAATTGCAGTATGTTACCTCTCATGTACACTTTTTCAAAATCAGAAATCCTCCGAGGGCTTGTTTAGGTTTGCTGATTTTTACGTGTAGGTTAAAGCATCCTCTCATTTCTTTCCTTTTGATTTCAAGAAGTTTCTTTCTCACTGATCTTATTATGATTGAATGAAATCTCATTTATCTTCATGTCTTCCTCTTCCTATGGATGTGTATTTGAAGATGTATTGGTAGTTACAGTATTTGTTTTTCTTTGATGTATATTGTGATTCTTCCAGTCTAATACCATTGACTTTGAATTGACTCAGTCACTTTATATTGTTGTTATTTCTTGTTATTGTATTGCATGGTTCCTTACAATACATGATAGTTTACTTGTTATATAATACCTAGAAAGGTGTGGGTACTAGAGCTATGTTGCCTCAAAATTTTTTTATTTGTCTTGTCAAGTGAAAATTCTACCATTGTCTATATCTTCATTAATAGCTTGGCTTATATTACAGATAGACAGTTAGCTGGCAGGTATTATTATTTTCAGAGGGCTTGGGCCAAGAGTTTCTTTAATAATGGAATGTAAATCCTGTCTATTAAATTGCACTAGATGAATTAAGTATGTAGAAGATGCTGACAAGTTTTCTGTAATTGATTTTATTGCAAAACTTGACATTTGGTGTCAGTATAAGCTTGGACGTTCTTGGAAATCTTGACATTCACTGTTGGTTTAAGTTTGGACATTTAGTTAACATATGTGTAACTAAGACACGTTTATCCTTTAGTGTTGATCTACAATTTCTACACACAGAGATTGGGTCATGTGAGCTGTAGTATTTTTATTATTTACCTTTAAATCATGGGAAGAAGTTTGTAACTTGTTTAATTTTTAGCAGTAGATTTAGTTAAAGTCTAGTGTGATGTGTTAGGTGATAGTGTAGAGATAGAAGTTCTTTGGGGCATTCCTTTGGACACCATCCAAAGTGATTTCTGCATTTTAATTTTTATCAGTTGTTTTACCCGTCTTACCAAACTGGTCAACTTATGGAATTCTTCTTGCTTCAGTTCCACTGATCGGTTATAAAGAAATCCTTCAGACGGTTCTCAAAGTGTCCTGAATGTTACTCACTGTTGTAACATAATTTTTGATGATGATAATGATATTTGATGAATACCTTCCTCTATTTGGTTGATTGCAGTTTTTATGACATTTTTAGGCAATCATGGTGGTCATATGATCATCAGTGTAAATTACATTGCATTGTCTACTTTTGGGAAGTAAATTAGTTATTCTTTATACCAGCATGAGTTACCCTCTTGACAAGGAGAAAATTCAGAGTAGCTAAATAAAAACTCTAATCACAGTACTTTAAATTGTGTTGTGCCTACAAAGACTGCTGCTAATGCAAGATTATCCCATCTGAATAGGAAATTGTCCTTGAGTATTTGTAATATTTCAATGAACATGCTACATGAATTCTGTACATTCAACAAATGTACGTCGTGGAAAACATTACCTGAAGTAACATTACAGGTAGTGTTTTCCACAGCGTGCATTATTCATGTAGCATGTTTCATTGAAATATTACAAATAGTCAAGGACAATTTCCTATTCACATGGGATGATCTTGCATTAGCAGCAGTCTTTGTAGGCACAACACACTTTAAAGTACTGTGATTAGAGTTTTTATTTTTAGCTACTCTGAATTTTCTCCTTGTCAAGAATTTTACATTTTGTAGGCATGTAGGCAAACACTGCTCATGATATAGTATTAGTGATCTTCAGAAAATTGTGCAAAATTACAAAGTCTTTATATGATAGAGTAGGTCCTTCACCATTCATGTCATTGTTTAGTTGTATTTTCTAAGGTATATAATTTAAACAAAAGAGTGTTACTTTGAGAAAAGCTTTTAACATTTGTACTGGATAGATCACCAGACAAAACAAGTTTATGGTGTCAATTAGGAATCAAAGCAAAGGGTCCAGTTCAGTGGAGGCTGTATGGATGTGGATGGAGAGGTTTAAATAGGAATACAGTACTTTACTGTGTATTTAATGTAACAGACAGAGATTTTCAGACTCAGAATCCAAATACTATTCAGGATCAAAGGCCACCATGAAGCATGATATTATTAGAACTGATTGTTTCTATTAGGAGATGGATGACTCCTGATCAAGAGGTTAATGGTCAAGTTATAACTATAGTATAGTTCATCATTTTTCATTTATTGTTTGCATTCAAAGTTCTTTGTATACTTGTATTTGTACGCAGGATTTGAACCTGAATTTGAATTCAAATTCAGTGTGTTCATCCTCAGAGAAACTTGTATTTGTGTCAAAGGATAAATTCTTATCTTTTCTAACACTGTAGTAGATACACTAGAGCAGTATTGATGGTAATTACTGCTAATTTATTGATAGCCACTCCTTAGATCATAGAGAACTGTCACACTTTTGCATAACAAGAATGCATCCATAGATGTTTCTCCTGACTTTAGAATTGGAATAACTAGCGGGAAGTTGTATTTCCTGTTCAGAATCAGAAATTTGGACTTGCCAGAATTGGTCAACTGGGGATATGGGAGTAGTTCAAGAAGACAGTCACGGTTGCTGTTAGATTAGTGTGAAGTTGCTGTAGCAGAAGGTATGAATATGAGTGGAAAACAGTTTCACTGTTGGCTGTAAGGCCATCAGAATGAACTTAAGTCTGATACTAATGACTCTGTGAAAGGGCGGCATTGGGCATTAAATTTGGCATCCCTCTGGCCTTGGTCCCTCTCAACTTAACAGATAAGCTGGGTCTTTCACCCATGGCCTGCACAAGAAGTGGGAGGCCCAGCAGTCTGTTGAGGCCTAGCCCTGGATGCTGAAAATACTACAACAGGGTTATCACCTTTTTCAGCAGAGAAAACACCTTCACTCTTGATTCTGAAGAAGAGAACGTGTGAGGAAGTGCAACCAGAGACATTGGGCTTCTACAGGAATTTTTTTTTTAATGTTGAAAGCCTCACACAGTTGGAGACTGGTGGTAGATCTGGTGCAGCTCATCAGGTTTCTGAAACTTACGGCCTCCAAGGTGGAAACGGTAGACTGTGAGGAGATCCATCAGGAAGGGCATCTTTTTGGCATCTCTGGACCGCATGGATACCAATATCCTCATTGTGAACCATCTGACCTTCAGGAAGTGCCTGCTCTCTAGGTGGTCAGGTGAGGTATAGCAATGCAGAGTCATACTACCGGTCTTCAGGAAGGTCTTGACCCTTGTAGCAGCTTGGGCTCGTGGGGTATACACCCATCTTTGGCTACTTAGACAATTGGGTCGTCGTAGCCTTTTCCTCCTGAGCTGTAAGAGTGAGCCTTGTGAACTTGTTGGTCCCTTTGTCACCATCTGAGCCTTCAGATCAATTGGGCAAAATTGGATTATGTCCCTGTCCACACACATAATGTATCTGGCTATGGCCATCAGCTCCCTAGGGGTGAAAGTGAGGCTCTTTAAGGATAGGATTCACTAGCTGAAGTCTGCTTTCTGACCATTCTTAAAGGGCACAGCTACAACAGGAAAGCAGCGGCTGATCACAATAGGACATCTGATATCGAAAGAGAAGCTGGTCTCCTCATTAGATTCAGGATTCACTACCTCCAGCTTCAGTATATGGGATCACAGAAAATTGCTTCTTTGCCAGACAGAGGAGGTGATGGTAGATATCTGCTGTTGGATAAAGAGAAAAAAATTTAAACAGGTGATCATTGTCGTTCAGGGAGACCCTGGAGTCCTTTTATTCAGAAACCTGAGGCAGAGGGGTGGGAGCCCACACCTTTGACCCAGAGAGGGAGTCGTGTGGATAGCAGTTGAATGTCAGAATCACATCAACTTCCTAGAGCTATGGACAATTTTTTGTGGTCCCCAAGCATTCATGACATCCTTAGAAAGGTGGAATGTTGGAATGATGACCAACATAACCAGTTCTAGCCTAACTGAAGAAACAAGGGCTCACTCATTCAGCCAGTCACTACCTTATGCAGAGGATAGATGGTGAATCTCTAGCAGGATAAATAGGCGAAGATCACCGCTTGGTATTGAAAATGTAATGTTTGTGTACTTCAAGTCTCTGTTCCCTTTAGATCCAAAGGGAAGTTGTCTTTGTTGGCCATTAAAGGGCATAAGTCAGATGCGTCTTGTGTTCTGACTTGATGGATAGATGTGGGGTTGAGCAGGGATCTATCAGACCTACTCTGACATTTCAGCCAGTGTATCCAATGATTTGCGGTGAGACCTCCCAGCTGAGACTTGATGTTTAGTCTTGAGGAGCTTGACTAGGCATCCTTTCAAGCCCCTCAACTAAGCCCTCCAGGACCAAACCATAAAGACTATTCTGATGTCGAGGTGAGTACTTAGGCTTACAGGTTCTGCTGTCAAGGTGAGTACTCAGGCTTGTAGGTTCTGCTGTCAAGGTGAGTACTCAGGCTTATAGGTCCTATTCCTCTGCTGAATACATCAGGAGTACCACAACATTTTCTTTTATTCAGTTTATAGGTGGCTTTCATGTACATATATTAATGACTAGAAAGACAACCTGTAAATTGAGAATTAAATACACTAAAGAATTGAAATAAACAAAAAATATGAATTTCTCTCTCTCTCTCTCTCTTTTATACAGCAGCTACAAAGTAAATTTCCGTACAGATTGCTTTTTATTTAAATATTACAATAATCTGAAACAGAGGGTATAAACATGATTTTTTACAATGCAAAAAACAGGTTTTGACATAGGAAAAACCTATTTTTGGTAGTCACTGTTGAGTCCTCAAGGAGTTACCCCTTCATGGTGTACCAGCGCTCCATGGTGACTAGACTAATATCAAAGAAATATCTTTTTGCCTGATCTTGTAGCCGGGTATTGTGTCATAATGAAAAACACTGTGACACGTGATAGAGTATAATGGACTCGAAGATAAGAGGGCATTTTCTCTTATCTTCAGTGAAGCAGAACCCAGTTTTCCAGTGTCAAAACCTGCAAGAAGTAGAAGTGACTATTGCGCATGGGTGTCCGCCATCTTGTTTACGATCGGGTCGGTAAAAGACCAGAAGCCATTACTCTCTGTTGGTCAATGCAGGATGATCCCTTGTCCATATCCCATGCCTTTTCGTTAGGGAAGTGGCAGGGCTTTGAGGACTCAACAGTGACTACCAAAAATAGGTTTTTCCTACGTCAAAACCTGTTATTTGATAGTGTAGTCGCTGTTTTGTCCTCAAGGAGCTTTACAAAGAAATTGACAGGTGATGTTAAGCTCTCAAAATTTTAATCCCAACAACCAAAAGAAAACACAAAAAAATTTCAGGGCTGAGGTCAAGCCACAAGTTTCAAGCCCTGTTCTTTATTCTAAAAGCCTTTTGGGTTTTGGCGACAAAAAACAAGAAACTAAACATGAACTTGTGTTTTTAGGGTGAAGTTCTGTAGTGACTTATCATACCCAAGTATGATGGGTATGGTTGCAGTCTTGTTGCACCTTTCCCAATAATAGTCAGCATACTCACCCGTCAGGAAGACTCCTGGTTTTCAGCTGTAGTGCCTATGGGGTCAGGACTAACCATACCACCTACTATGCACAGTGCAGTCAAATTTGTTTGAGCTCATGGCAGTAATGTTTTAAGAACACCCTTTACATTCGGAGACTTCTTCGAAAGAGACATTTCTGAAGAAGGCCAATGGCATACTTAGTTTCCTAATATGTGACCTAGGAAAGGAATGTGGGTTTGCCTTTTTAATGAGGGACACTAAAATTATTCTTAGCCCTTGTAGAGAGAGTGGTTTATTCGTGCTAGGGTGTAGGAAAATTGGACCTTCTGGGATGTTTGCTGTGACCTGTAGGTAAACCTTAAGTGCTTGAACTGGGCATAATGTTATGTCTGCTAAATTGAGTTTTCTTATAAGAATAGATTTCCTTCTTAAAGGATCCTCATTCTTGGCCAGGAATGAAGGGCCAGGGGACAATAATAACTGAATATCAGCAGTTTGAGTGATGTATTGTCCCTGTCTAAGAGAGCCAAGTTCACTAATATGGGCTCCTTTTGTAGCCTGTGAGTTGTGGTTGTATTGGGGGTGCTGAATTGAGGGGTAGATAGAAGTCTAAGTACCTTGTTCAGGGACCAAGTAATTGGAATTCTTTCGGGAGCAGGTCTTTGTAGAGCAAAAGACCACAGAAGGAAAGTGACAACTTCTATGCTGGAGTCAATCCCGAATCCATAAAGCAAGGGTTCCATTAATGCTGCCTTGTATGCCATGATTGTTGTAACCACAAGACGTATGTCTTCAAAAAGGTATAGAAGCAAATTTAAAAGTGTTTCTATAGAATTCTCGACTTGGCTCTCATTATGGATATAACCTAACCATATCTTCCATATGGACTGGTATTGCCGGATAGATGAGCCCGTAATTTTTGCACTAGATACCGAGCAATGTTGAGTGAGTAGTTTTCACGGTAGATATTTAAAAAATCCATATGTGAAGGTCTCGGCTCAGAAAGGAGGATGCGTAAATGACTTTCCTTCCTAGTTTCTTGGATAGAACAGCAGACAATAGTGGAAGTGATCTTTTTGTCCATTGTTGAAGTAATAGGAACCAATGCCTGTTTGGCCAATTTGGGGCTATTAAGTAAGCTGTTCCTTTGGAGGTTAGGAGTTTGCTCAAAAGCTTCAGAATATGGGACAGTGGAGGAAAAAGATATATCGTCCTCGACTTGTTCCAGTCTTGTAGAAAGGCATTTCTTGCTGTTGCTTGACTTTCCAAGTTCAGAGACACATATATCGGGAGTTTGTGATTCTTGTATGTGGCAAACAGGTCCACTTCCGGTTGTGGAAGCATGTTGGCTATTGTCTGAAAAGAGTGGTTGTCCAACATCCACACTGTTGAGGCTGTCATTTCTCTTGATAGAGAGTCTGCTGTTACATTGAGAAACCCTGTGAGATGAATTGCAGACAGGTGCCACTTCTTTACTTGCACCATCCAAAGGATGGCTAGCATTACCATATTGAGAGGAGGTGAGGGTGATCCTGATCTCTTGATGCAGGACATTGTAGTTGTGTTGTCTAGAACCAACAGAATCTATGTCTTCTCTGGAGGTTTGAGTCGAGACAAAAAGACAGCCATCAGGTCCAAGAAATTGATATGAAAATACTTCAGAGTAGCTGACGACCTCCCTGCCACCTAACGATCCTCCCAATGTTCTCCCCAACCTGTCAACGAGGCATCTGTGTGCATTGTCACTCGTACAGATGGAGGAGTCAGGGTGACCTGTTTCACCAGAAGCATTTCCCAAACTTTCTGAGTCTTTTGGTGAGATCGTCCTCGCATCTTTTTTCTTGCGGGCGATAGCCAAAATTTGTTCACGTTTTTCAATTGCAATCTAAGTATTGGATCTGTTACCGATGCAAACTGCAGCAGACTCATCATACATTCTAATTGCCATCTGGAAACTTTGGACTGTGCCAAGAACCTTTTGAGGTTTTTCCTTATCCTGATCTGGGTTTTGATGGGGAGAGACAG
This sequence comes from Macrobrachium rosenbergii, assembly GCF_040412425.1. NCBI lineage: Eukaryota > Metazoa > Arthropoda > Malacostraca > Decapoda > Palaemonidae > Macrobrachium > Macrobrachium rosenbergii. The sequence goes on from NC_089752.1 coordinate 103,486,119, forward strand.
CAGGCCCAAAAGAGTATCCCAACACAGCCCCAGCCACTGAAAGTGTCTGCTGGGCGTGAGGCAGGATATTTTCAAATTTATTATAAAACCTTTTGACTGGATTCTGGTGACCACTGCACTTAAGTTTTTCAAGCACTCTTTTCCTGTGGACCCCCAGATTAACCAGTCGTCTAAGTAAGCTATTAGTTGTATTCCTTTTTTTCTGAGTTCCTAGACAACTACCATTAATAATTTTGTAAAAATTCTTGGGGCAATGTTTAGCCCAAAAGGCATGACTTTGAACGTGGACGTATCTTCCCCTATCCAGTACCCTAGGAAGGGGCAGAAGGTAGCAGTGATAGGGACACGCCAGTATGCATCTTTCAGATCTATAGAAACTGTCCAAGTCCCTTTTAGAATGATTGAACGTACTTGGGCAATTGTAGTTATCTGAAACTTTTGGGAAACAATGTGCTTGTTCAATGTTGATAGGTCGAGTATCACTCTTCGTTCAGAGGAATTGTTTTTGGGAACACTGAAGAGATGTGCTTGGTGGCAAATATATGCATGTTTCTCTATGGCCCCTTTAACAGGGCCTTCTGCACGTAATTTTCCAGAGAGGGGTCTGGTTTTTGAAAGAACCCCCTTTAAAGACAGGGGAAGATGAGACCATTTCCACCCGAGCCCATTGAGAATAATGCTGTGACCTCAAGGAGAAGACTTCCATTCCTTGTGGTGTCTTTGAAGTTGACCCCCGACCAAAGAATTCCTATTAGTATCCCCCTCTTCCTCTACCTTTTCCATTGATAGGCATTCCAGGTGTTGCTTTTCCTTTTCCTTTATAAGATGGTTTTTGGACTTTATGAAAAGGATGTCCTTGCTGATATGGTTGTTGTTGTCCCTTTGAAGGGGGTTGTCCCTTCTGACCACCTACCTGTTTATGAGGAAAACTTTTAGAGGTGACTGAAGGCTTATATGATTTTTTATCAAAGCGAGCCTTTTTTGGATTGGGTAAAGGAAATTTCGGGTTTTTTGTTTCCTGAATTCTCCTTTTCCCAGAAGAGCGTACACTGTACAATTTTGTTTTGTGCTTGCTCATTGAGTTGAGTTACAACAGAATCCTCAAACAGGTCCTTACAGAAGGGGTTAGATTGTAATAAAGCAGTCACATCGGGAAGTGACTTGTTGGAGCCTTCCAATGTTTCCATTCGCACTTTTATCCGCCACTCTAAAAAGTTATAGAGTACTACCGGTAGGGTTCTCATAAGACTTTTAGCTACAACAGCAAAACTTGTCCTGGAGTCTTCTGGAAGCCTTTTGGTGGCAGCTTCTAGCAATTTGGGAGAGGTTAAGATACTAAGGGGGTGGGTCCTAGCACAAAATTCTGCTGAAGCTGTCTCATCTGAGATTCTTCTCATAGGAGTCCCAAATTGCAGAGTAACTACATCTAAGGGGAGCTTTTTCCTTTCAAAAGGGAGTTGAAGCGTTGCCCATTCCTTGGTGGAATTTTTCGAAACTGAGAGGACTGTGGCAAATGGTTTTAGTTTTGTCATTGGCTCCCGATTTCTAGTTACTACATACTTCGGAAAGTCTGCCTTCACATGGTTAATTATTTTAAAAGTGAAGGAACAGAAGACTGGGGGTACTTGATGGGCAAGTTGGGTTTTATTCATAATGGGAGTATAGATCCATCGTCCGTTGACCTGGTAAAGGGTATCATCTATAGCTTTTAGTGCTGTATTCAAGAGAACTGTTTCTTTTTGAGGTTTCTCCATGTCTGGCGAAGGTGGTATCAGGCACCATTCTGTATTAGGGAATGCTGTCTTGTCTCTAAACTCCACATATACAACTTCGATCATGGTTTTCTCTCATTGATTAGATACTTACCATCAGGAGACAAAATGTACATTGAGGCGTCTCACCAAGGATTATCAGTATCATCAGGGGAGAATATTGGAGCCCTTGTTATGTTTTGATCTGAAGTTTTATAGTCCAAACTGGCCATTTTAATGGTTCCCAGTTGGAATTCTAACCTTTGACCTTGTTTGGGCAGAATTTGTTTCCACTCTCCCTTTTCGGTTGCAGGATGTAGTACTTTCACACTTTGGAGGTACATCACTGACTTGATTTCTTTAATTTCTTGCTCAGAATTGTGGAATGTGTTTATTTTATATTGCTGTTCTGTGGCAAGGAATCTTTGATGTTACTCATAATTTCCTTATGGAATTGATCAAATGCTGCAAACTGTTATCCCTTTTGGGGGAGCTTGCGTAATCTGACTGAGCATCCTCAGCTGAATTGTAACTGCCTGTTACCCATGGGGCAGAGGTCCTGGGTGAGTTGCTATACCCCTCCAAAAATATAGTAGTTTCAATTGGGGTTAGGTGGAGCCTTGTATCCATTTTGGGGAAGAATCCTGTTCAGCTTCTGAAAGCTTCATGGAGGATTGAATTCCTTCTGGATGGTTTCTCCCATGGTTACCTGAAAGTTGTGTTCCTTCTGGGTTCAGCAAGGTCATATCAGTAGCAATATCAGCTTCATATTCTTATGTAAGAAACTCACCTCCAAGTGAAGATTACTCTATTTCCTCAGCAGGATTAACTTGGGAGGTATTGGGGACTGATGTTAAGGGGTTTTGGCCCAAATATAGATCTTCTGAGAAAAGGTTAAATATCTGCTGCCGGAGTTCTACCGGAAAGATATAATCTCCCCCTTCCACACCCTTGCTGAACCCTAGGACCCATAGAGACAGCTTAAAACGAAGTGTTTTGTCCTTAAAACTTGCTGCCAAGAGCACAATACAAATTTTGCACATATCTGGCGACCAAGCAAATTTGTCTCGTTTTTTACAAGGGCTCTGCTCATGGCAGGTGGTATGGGCTGTACCCACTGGCAAAAACTGAACTGAGCACTTGAGCTGAGGGTCCTGCACAATGGTGGCCCTGTAGTTAAAAAACCAAGTTGTTAGAAACTAATTAGTAAAATTATTTTTAATAAGGGATACTTTTGTAAATCCCTGTATCATTAGCATATTCCATATTACAGGTTAAATTGGTTACTAGTGTGTAGTTGTAATACATTTGATAAAATATGTACGTTAACTTAAACCCTTTGAGGTTTAGGGTAGTTTTGACACCCGTATATGGCTGTATTAATTGAACTATTAGTAGTTTTGCAATGGCTATGTGAAATTTTAATTCTAAAATTGTCATGCCATTCAGACTAATCTTCTATGTACTAATTTGTTTAACTAACCCAAGCTATTATTTTATGTGGCTTAGGTTAATGCTTCTAGTATAATCTACGTTAAGCTAAGCATAGATGATTTCTTAGAGGGTTCTCGCTTAACCTATTCTAAGTCACTTCTTATTCTAGGCTTATTTAAAACCTACGGATATAAAGTACACAAAAAATTACCCTCTTATAATCTGGTATTCTGTTTTATGTAGCCGAGACTACCCTTTTGTCTGATACTCAGCCACGGTGTTTCTAAGCTAACAGCAGGATATTCCCTTAAAAGGGGATTCCTACTTAATCTGGTTAGGCTATTGCCTGTTCTAGGTTTATATCACTTTTAAGGGTACAGGCTACATAAGACCTTGCCAGTATGTTGCCTTACAGATAGGCTACTGAGTCGTAAAAAAACTAGGTTATTATTATTGAGCCTAGAATACTGTTTGTATGTAATCCTAGGCTTATTTGTTCTTTCTTAGCTTAGTACTGTAGCCTAATCCAGATTATTGTAGATCACCTATATAAGTATAGCTAAGTATAGCTTAGTTTACCTAACCACTGAGCTGATTATTGGGCTGGCCCGAGGATCACCTTATTTTACTTAAAACCTGTTGGTCACTTAGCTATATAAAACCAGAAACTTACTAACATGTAACCTTATAGTTAGGCTACTATTTTTGTCTAACTCAAGTTGTTTGTATCCAATCCTAGGTTATTTTGTCTACTATTTAAAACAGCAACCCAATAATGTGTAATCTTATAGCTACGCTATCACTTACCCTAATCTAGGATACTGCCTAATCCTGATTATTTAATTTATCCTTAAAGGTATGGGTTATTTAAAATACAATTGCCTTAGTATGTAGCTTTAAAGCTAGACTACCATCTCATCCAGCACTGGTTACTATTTTCATCTAGACCTAGATTACATGGTCTAGGCTAACAATTTAGTCCAATAATGTGATGTTTAGTAGGTTATCACTAACTTAATATAAGGCGCTGCCTAGTCTTGGATTATTTAGCTCATGGTTAAGTATACAGGCTATATAAAGGGAAAAATTCTGCAGCCTGTTTATCAAATCCTAGGGTCCTTGGTGTAAACTAGGCTGCTGCCTAGGACCATAAAAGGTTATGTCGTAAAAGGTTCTTACGTACCTTAATTTAGGTTACTACCTAATCCAGGTTATTTAAATCACCTTTAGGATATGTAATCCTAGGTTATAGGCGACAGACAACATCTACTATAGTCTAAATTATTCTCACTGAATTTGTTAGGCTACCATCTCAAGTAGGCTACTGCCTAGGCTATTGTAGACATCGTTATCTGAAAGAGTTATCTAAATTAATAATAAATTGTGGAATATGTCTCAAGTTAAAACTTTTAAATAGATTGACCAATTGTTCAAATTTTGTGTTTTTCAAAACTAGCAAACAGAGTTCATGAGAAAACACCGACCATGTGCTTGCAAAACAAAGGCCGGTTTCCAGCTTTCATACACAAATTAAACATCTGTTCCACAGGTGTACACACTTTACGTTGACTACAGGGAGTAATGGCTTCTGGTCTTTTACTGACCCGGTCGTAAACAAGATGGCGGACACGCATGCGCAATAGTCACTTCCACTGCTTGCAGGTTTTTGACATTGGAAAACTGGGTTCAGCTTCACTGAAGATAAGAGAAAATACCCTCTTATCTTTGAGTCCATTATACTCTATCACGTGTCATAGTTTTTCATTATGACACAATACCTGGCTACAAGACCAGGCTAAAAAATATTTCTTTGATATTAGTTTAGTCACCACTTGTACACCATGGAGGGGTAACTCCTTGAGGACAAAACTGCAACTACACTATCAAAAAAGTATTTTTCTAACAGTATATTGATCATATGATGATGTATTCCTTGTACACTTGTCATCATGCAATTAAGAGATGGTGTGTTTAGGTTAAGAATGCATATGCAAATATCCTAAATAGTTTAAATATTTCAAAATCACATGTTTATGTAGCCAAAATCATGGATCTCTAATCATATGCAGTAAACAGAAGAGCAACTATCATACATAGGGCTCATTTCAGATTGCAAGGTAGTGAATGAAAAGTATAGGCATAATGAGAAAGAGGACTTTCCCAAGTGGAGAGTCTTTTTTTATCTGATGAAGCAGAACACCACTTGGTTAATTATCTGTTGAAGCAACTCAAAAGCACTCCTTTAACTTCATATTTCTGAGCATAAAGTATACTTTAAAATAATTTTTATTTTCTTTCCAGCTTCTGTGTGTATGGCCCAGGTCTTTGCATATGGTGAAAGCTACAGTGTCACTTGGTCACAAAATTATTCACGCCATTTTGAAGTATGAGAAGTTTGGTAGTGAAAAATATATGATTGACACAATGCTAGTCTTAACACAGACAGTATCTTCTGTTGAAAAGCAGCTAGTCATGGTATATGACTTACAGCCTGTGATGGATACAAGATGTGATTTTTATGGTGTTTCGCATGGTGCAGCGAGTTGCACTGTTACAAATGTAAAAGTTTTGGCAGTGAGCACAAAAGAAGATTCCTACATTCCTATCATAACCCATAGGTTTAAAACCATTTGGAAATGTTTATATAGTAATATCAAAAAGATATATGTCAGAATTCAAGGTAAATATGATAAAAATAGTTACCAAAAGTGTGTAGTTGTTATAAATCTAGTCCAAAGAAGCTTGCAAGAGCTAGACTGTGATATTAGTTTCCCAAAACTTAATGTAAAGCAAGGTAACAGTTTAAGTATAAACGGATTGTATTACAGTGCTATTGGAGTATGGAAAAATGATGTAAATAATTACATAGCACAAGGTATTTGTAAGAAAAATTTAAGTAGACGTTTGCATTCTATTTTATACGCATATATATTTTTGAAGGATTATAGTGGCCTAGCATTATTTATTAAATGGATGTCTAGTTTAATCACATATGACAGTGTCCAGAACTACATTTCTTCTAGTCATGCTAGTCATTCATCGTCAAAGAAAAGTCTAAAAAATGAAAGGGCATTATCTTCTGAACCAAGACAGTCTTCCTCACTGGGAGTAGAAAATGGTGCGGAAACACCTCATAAGAAACCAAAGAATCCTACAAAACTACACGAAGCCAAAGGTGAAATGAAAAATATTCAGAACAAATCATATCGAAATGTAATCCATGCAGTGCGAATATTGATTGGCAGTTTTGGGCGAATCCTAGCAAGGTTATTTATGAAGCAAGATGTTTTTGTCCCTCTCCCACATAGGCCTCACGACATTACTCCCCTTTGGTTAGATGATACAAGAGCTGAAGGTAAGGGCTGAGTGCTGGACACTTTTAGACCTACTCAGTACTGTAATAGTTAATGTTGTAGGTATTAATAAATTACGGGAATTTTAGAGACTGAGAGAATGTAAAATTTCTTGGAAGCTGAGTGAAGTAAAGTTTATTTCTTGTAAAGAGATGTCCCAAACAGTTTTGAAGGGAATTAATGATTATTCTAAGGGAAGTAAGAACAATTATTAGAGATAGTCATTAATATGTTAGACATTCAAGAAATTATCATTTGTTGGTGTCTGGGAGATTATATTTTAAGTGAGCAGTTTTAATGACAAATATCAATAAAGGAACTACAGTACTACTAAAGAATATTCCTTAATGTTTTGGGACAAAAATCAAACATACAAAAATTAGAATACATTCAGTAATGATTAAATGATAATACATTGGTACAAATAGGCATTTATATTTGTTAAATGAAAGTGGGGTTTTTATTGTTGAAATAGTTGATGCTGAAAGATCCTCATTTTAAAACTTTTGAACTTATTACAGATTCAGGTATGGTGCTTTGTAATGCCAGCTATCTGAAAGGGGCCATTCAAGGAAACCATTGGTCACCTGAAATTGCTGCTCAAGCCCTGTGCTTTTCAGGGAACTGGTATGACTTAGTCGTTTTTGCTCAGGAATTGGGTGATAAGAGGATTTCTTTACTCAGCAGTATTGTTGCTTCCAAGATTGAAACATCAAGGTTAGTTTCTTCGCCAGTAGTCTTGAATAAATAGTACCAAAAACTGGATGAATTTATTTTTTATATACCATTATCAATGACTTTATTTTATTGCTTGTGAAATTTGATTAAGAATAATTATTTTGTTCTTTATCTATCCTGGTCTCATAAATAGTCTGTTGCTTGTTAAGCACCTTAAAAAATACAGGATTTTTTTTACTTTTGTTGGCTTCTTGCTTTATGTTGCCTCTTGTGTTTTGAACTTAAATTTTATGGATATTTGAAATTAGAAAATTTTACAATGATTGTATGGCAATTGTATTATACTGTATAATCTGAATTGTAAATCTTAAACATTTCATAATTACCAGATACAAGTATCCCATGCCCTTGAAAATAGTAGAGTGAGCATTTTAATTTTTTTTATAGCAATATGAAAGAGAATTTCAGTTTACTGTTGATGGGTTTACATGAGACTGTAAAAGAATTTCATAGCTAATCTTGACATATGCTGTTTCCTCAGTATTCAAACAAAGTCATTTTGCTATAATTCTTAATCTGTAACCTGGCAGAGAAGGGAAACCATTGCAAATTGATGAAACTTTTAGTTGGGTACCCCAGTTAGTGCAAAGCACCCCCCTCGATGTGGAACCACCTTGACGTGATGAGGGGGCTCTTGAACTCATGAATTTGTTCCCGGGTTTGAGTCCAAGAGTCTCATATGTTATTTTATATTTATTTGGACTAATTTTGTGGAATTTTCCAGTTTTTGTAAAATTTATTGGACTTGATAAATATGGAAAGATATCACACCTGGGATTGGGTTTATATCTGAAGCTAAATAGTGGGAACTGTGGTAGGACCATCAACTACCCGATAATGTTCAGACCTGAGAGATATCAGATTGATATCTCAAAGGCGGAACTATTCATTAGGGCTGGACCATGGATTCCAGGGGTGTCTGGTTTTGGGGATAGGACTTTTGGCATTCTATCCGGTTTGCCCATGATGTGATTAGGGTGGGGACGATTGTATTCTTGTAATACTCTCAGCCCTAGCAAGCTGGTTTGGTTTACACTTGGGCCACTCTAATCATGTTGTGCCATCTCCCTGTGGGGTTGGGTAGGGGCCAGACATTTGGAAGTTGGTTCTTACTTGTGCCATTGGTGGAAGAATAAACTCCATGAAAGGCTGATGATATCTTTTAAGGTTTTCAGGTTTACTTTTTTTTTCCTTCAATCTTTATAACAATCATTATAAGGATTCGAGTACCCCTTTGGACCCTTTGATGGTAGTGACTCGGCACAATTGACAACTGCTGGAGACTCCTCTGACAACCTTTCCTTAGAAAAATCCAGTACAAAACAAACCCAAAAGCAGTAAATATCGTCTTGACCCAACCTTGATTCACTTCAACTCCCTCTTTGGGATGGAAGTTGGTCAAGGTTTCTAACCTTAGAAACAGATCGGAAAATTTCAACCCTATACTGTAGTTAGAAAACTACCATTAAACAGACATTCAACGACAGAAATGTCGTTTAGGCAGATAAGAGAAAAGATGTGGCTTATAGAAGCCTCAACAAAGAGTCTGTCTATAACAACAATAGATAATACAGGTAGCGTTCGAGTTAAGATAATTCGACTTACGCTAATTCACTTTTACGATGGGGTTAGCAGTTAATATCGATACAACAGTATTTTGAAAATACGTATTTTTAAATTTCGCAGGTGACTGGCGCAGGCAACAATGTACAATTAGGCAACGCACAGTGCACAATACGTTGGCCAGAGGCTGGAATAGGTACATTAATTCAACGAGCTGACCTCACTTACTCTTACTATTTAGGAAGTTAAAACAGGACAGTGTTTGTTTGCGATTTTTGTGCATTTGCAAGTAAACTCTAAAACTCAAATTTGTGTCAGTATGTCTGCCAAAGACCCAAGTGTGTCTCCTGCTGATAGGGCAAAAAAGAAGAGGCAGTCTATCACTCTGGAGCAGAAAATGAAAATCATCAACCAGCATGCCGCTGGAAAGCCCATCATGGTAATCGCACATGACGAGCATCTATCGCAGTCAACAGTATCCACCATCCTTAAAGACGAGAACCAGATAATGAACACTATAAGGGCATCTGCTTCAGTTCATTCGACAGTTATACCAAAGAAGAGGATAGAGCCTTTGGAAGAAATGGAGCAGTTACTGGTCACGTGGATGGAGGGCCAGATACAGAAACGTATGTCACTCAGCCTCTTAACCATTCAGACACAGGCTTGCATGCTTTTCGATGAACTAAAGAAAAAAATATGATGATAATAACCACAACAAAAGTTTTGTAGCAAGTGCTGGATGGTTTCATCGTTTTAAAAACCGTCATAATTTTCATAGTGTGAAAATTAGCAGTGAAGCAGCAAGCGCTGATGCTGAAGGAGCCGCTGAATTTAAGGATGTTTTACATAAAATTGTCATTGATGAAGGGTACTTGCCGGAGCAAATCTTTAATGTCGACGAAACAGGACTGCATTGGAAACGTATGCCTCAACGGTCCTCCATCCATAAAGAAGCAACATTGATGCCTTGGTTTAAGGCATACAAAGATCGACTGACTCTTCTGCTTGGGGGAAATGTGGCTGGATATAAACTTAAGCCAATCATGATTTATCACTCCGAAAATCCAAGGGCATTAAAGAGAATCGAAAAGCATACACTTCCTGTGCATTACCGTCATAATGAGAAAGCATGGATGACTGCAATGCTATTCGAAGACTGGTTTGTACATTGCTTTATTCCAGAAGTGAAAGATTATTGTAGGGAAAACAAAACCATCTTCAAAATTCTGCCGATTCTAGACAAAGCTCCCAGCCACCCTCAGAACATCGGAGATATTAATGAGAACATAAAAATTGTGTTTCTGCCACCAAACACAACTTCTCTCATACAACCCATGGATCAGGGTGCTGTGGCTACGTTCCAGGTGTATTATCTTCGGAACAAGTTTGCTCAGGTTGTTGAAGCTAGGGATAATGAGGAGAATGATCTCAGAACTTTCTGGAAGGAATTCAATGTTCTGAACTCCATTATGAACATTGGAAAGGCATGGAAGGAGGTAAAGAGTGTATGAATGGGGTTTGGAAAAATCTGCTGCAAGTGTATGTGAACTCATTTAAAGGTTTCAATTAGGATGAAGAAGTTGTGGAAATTAATGAAAAGATCTTGACACTTGGGAGAAGTTTAGATTTAGAAAATGATGAGGAAGATATCCAAGATCTTTTAGATGTGCAAGATGTAGAGGTAATGGCAGAAGATTTAATTGCACTTGCAGAAGAGAGAAAAAGAGCAGAAGAGGAAGAAATTGAAGAAGAGCCAGAGTGAAAGTTTACGGCAAAAGCACTGGCAGAGATTTTTGCCTCATTTGAACATGGACTGAAACTTTTAAGTGAAATGGATGGGAACATGGAATGGTTTGCTAAAGTTGAGAGAGCACATCAAGACGCTGTTGCATGTTACCGAGTCATTTATGAAGAACGAAAAAAATGCACTGTGCAACTGACGATGGAATACTTCTTCAGGAGAATGACTCCAGTGGCATCGCCTTCCACCATCCCTACCCCCACCCCTTCCCCGACATTCAAACCACGATCCTCTACATCCCTTAACAACTATTTTCTCGAAACACCTGAACTAACAGAAGAAGAAATACTATCTGAAGAGAAGTGAGTTGATGATCCTACGGCTTTATCATCCTCCTCCTCTTCCGATTTGTGGTTATACGTGGCCATGAACAGCCTGACACCGTTCACATATGCCGACGACGGACCGAATCTTGGTGAATACCCCTTACAGTACAGTCTGATTTTTGTTTTTGTTATTCAGTTTCTTTTTTGTACTGAATTATAATAAGTCAATCTGCATTGAACCAGTGGAATTAGCTGATATTAATAATTACTACTAAACCGTATATGTACAGTGTATAGAGTATACTGTAAGCTAGGCTACTCTTTACGTATATGATACAGTATACCATACTGTATGCTAGGCTAACTCTTGTTAGTGTTATTCAATTTCTCTTTATACTGAATTATCATAAGTCAATCTGCATTGAACCTGCAGAATTTACTGACATTAATAATTACTATATCGTATATGTATAGAGTATACTGTGTAGTGTAAGCTAAGCTACCATATATGTATAGATGGTACGGATTACCGTAGGGTAGGCTAGGCTATATTCGAGATACGATTTTTTCAACAAACGATGGTTTTGTGGAACCTAACCCCATCGTAAGTAGGGCAATACTGTACCTGTATAAATGTAAAAATTAAAAAAACATGGCACTATGAATAGCATTCAGGGTACCATTGGGCTTCCTGAGAACAGTGACGAACCAATTGAAAAGAATATTCTCTTGGACTCTCGTTAAAAAAGATATCCCAGAGTCCAAGATTGTGAGGTATATAATATACCGAGTAAACAAAAAAATAAGAAAACGTTAAAAATCACAAAAATAAATTTTGAGGGTCAGGATCTACCCCAAAAAAAAGTTTTAGGTCAAAACAGAGAAATAAGGCCATATGTCCCAAAGCCACTACAGTGTCAGAACTGTAGTAAATATGGGCATGCGAAAAAATATTGTCGAAATGAACCTGTATGTGTGTATTGTGGATCTGAAGAACATGCCACACAATGGAATTGCAGCAAACTAAAATGTATAAACTGTGGGCAGAATCATCATGCAAGATCCAAGGAATTCATGTATTACATACACAATACGGAATTGAAAATGCTACAAGAAAGAACAGGGATATCTATTAGAGAGGCTAAATTAGAGTTGAAAGTGAGGGGAATTCAAGACCCTGCTAAGTTAAGTATACCTTAGTTTAACCAGACCACTGAGCTGATTAACAGCTCTCCTAGGGCTGGCCCGAAAGATTAGATTTATTTTATGTGGCTAAGAACCAATTGGTTACCTAGCAACGGGACCTACAGCTTATTGTGGAATCCGAACCACATTAGAACGAGAAATGAATTTCTGCCACCAGAAATAAATTCCTCTAATTCTTCACTGGCTGGCCGGAGACTCAAACTCGGGCCTAACAGAGTGCTAGCCCAGAACTCTACCGACTCGTCCAATGAGGAGCTAAAGATCCTGCTAAGAAACTTACATATGCCTCGATAACAAGAACTAATAATGAAACAAAAATACATACAGATAGAAGTAACAAAACTCAGGAAAATCAGTCTCAAGAAGGAAATAATGCTTTACAGAAAAAAACTTAAAAAATGGTAAAGAATCAAGAAACAGGCACAAAGGATATGGTTAACATTTTATCCAACTCATTTGAATTGTTAATGCAAATAGCACAAGATGATGATACTTCTACAGAAGAAACAGAGGAAAGTCGTGATTGAGTGGAAATTAAAGATAAAAAAAGGGCTTTGGAGAGAACACCATCTAAAATGAAGAAACCAATTAGAGCAACATCGGTTAAACCAAAAACAAAAGATATGAAGAAAGAACAAAAACAAACTAAGAATATACCTTTAACTCCTAAAATAATAGTAAAACCTATGGACACAGATATCCAAAACACTGAAGTTGAAGATAACGATGATTATGTCAAGGGAGAAGAGATTACTCCATCACCAATAATTGGTACAAGAGCAAATGATATGAGGAATGTACATGAAAACACGTGGATGTAATGATTGTTTTGTAGAACTGTGCAATAATAACAAAAACATAACAAAAGATGGTTTAACAAACATTACAGTATAAGAAAATTTTATGAAATAGAAAAAAAGAAACCACAGATTTGAAAAAGGTTGCATGTGCATTGAGCACTTAGTATATCATAAAGAAAAACAAATGAATGTCGTGAGTAAATTATTAGAAAAAATCAAAGTTGATAATACAAAAAAAGAAAGCAAAACTCGACTGCTATAATAAAACATTTTCAGTAGCTATGTAATACAATGGAACGTAAATGGTCTACAGACCAGATTACACCTAGGAGAAACACAACAATTACTAAAAGAATATAAACCAATGATATGTTTACAACATGTCAACAAAACAATTATCAACAATACAGTAGGTAAATATACCTTAGCATCAACATCACAAGAAGAAGAAGGAAATTTAGGCACAACCATAATACAGCTAACCCCCTGTATTTGCGTTCTCACAATTCACAGACTCATCTATTCGTGGATTTCTCTATGGAACATATGTACATATTGTTCGCGGAAAATTCACCCATTCGTGGTATTTTTCACTTAGAAATATTCACTAATTACTGTATTTTCATATCATTTTCATGACTAAATACACTTTTTGTGATAAAACTATTAAAGTACTCAGGTATAAGCATTTTTAGAGTTTTTTTGGGGTTTGAACTATAAGAATAAGTAGTTCTAACTGTTTTTAGAGTGGTGTTCAGTAGTCGCAGATTTTAGCTATTCGCAGGGGGGTGTGGTACACATCCCCCACGAATACGGGGCGTTTACTGTACTGTATGTACATAACAAAGTAGTTTATGACAAAGTACCTGTAAACATCGCTGACTTGCAAATATCAGGTATTAAAATTCAAATAAAAAATGTTAATTATTTAATTTATAATTTATACAACCAACCTAATCAAAATTATGACATTGACAAACTTAAAAAATTACTTAATAATGCCAAGGAACGTACATTAATAGTAGGTGATTTTAATGCTCACAACCCGATGTGGGACTGTAATTGTACAGACTCAAATAGAGCAGGAGTAAAATAGAAGAATTCATAAATTCATATGACATGTGCTGAATAAATGATAATGAAATCAGCACATATTTTTCTAAAACACATGGAACATTTTCCTCAATCAACTTAACTCTGTGAACAACAAACATAGTTGACAGATTGAATTGGAATACAGTTGACGACTTGCATACAAGTGATCATTTCCCAATATTAACTCCATTTTTACAAAATAATCCCACCAAACATGTCCCTCAATATAACATTTATAAAGCAGATTGGGAGCGATGTGAATTCCACACTAGGAATATCCCACCATTTGAATATTCAGAAGACCATAATGGAACTAATAAATTTCTTGTTGATTTCATTACAAATGCTGCTGATAAAGCAATACCAAAATCAAAATCTAATCTAACAAAACACAAAGTCCCATGGTGGTCTGAAAGACTAACAGAATTCATAAAAATAAAATACCAGATTGGAAGACAATTAGATAATTCGAATAGAAAGTTCAGTAACATAAATAAAAGATTACTGATATTAGAAGAAAATTTACAAAAACTGTCTATATTATTATTAAAAATTGATACATTAAAACCTCTATAAAACAAACATCTGCAAAATTTAAAAGAGAAGTAATTCAAGGAAGAATCATTTCATGGAGGAAATATGTATCAGAGCTCTCTAATAATACTCCCATACAAAAAATATTGGAAAAATCAGGAATATAGATGGCACCCATGTTCAACCACCTAGCCATGCCATGATAAAAGATGGGAAAAGAATACTTGATCCAAAAGAAATTAGTAATATAATAGGAGAAAATTTAGCAAAAGTAAGTAGTGACAAAAATTTAGATGAGCATTTCCACACAAAGAAAAATAATATAGAAGTAACAACAATAAATTTTGAAACAATAGAAGAAATAAATTATAATAGAAAATTTAATATGGAAGAGTTGGAATTTGCTCTGTTGAACAGCAATAAATCTGCCTCTGGAGGTGACAATATTTGTTTTGAAATAATGTGCCATTTAGCACCTTTGGCAAAGTCGTACTTATTAGAATTTTATAACCTTATGGCTTCAAAATTTATTTCCTGATGAATGGCGTAAAGCTATAATTATTCATAACCCCAAACCTGGAAAAGTTCCCAGTAATATAAAGAATTACATATCAATTTCTTTAACAACTTCTTTATGCAAATTACTAGAGAAAATGGTATATGCTCAACTAGCATGGCACATTTGAGAAAATAAAATTTTGACTCCCACTCAGTTTGAGTCATATTATAACAGATCTACTTTGGATTCTCTGTCTAACTTGGAAGATCACATACAAAGAGGACTTGAACGAAAACAAATTACTATAGCCGTCTTTTTTGACATTGAAAAGGCATATGCTACTACACGGAGATATGCAATATTAAAAAGTTACATAAAAACAACATCTGTAGACATTTACCTAGGTTTATCCAAAACTTTCTGACAAATTGCACTTTTCAAGTGAAAATTGATGATGTATTATCAAGCACATTTCAACTTGAAAATGGTGTTCCACAAGGAAGCGTCCTTAGTGGCACACTGTTTACTTTAGCAATAAATTACTGTATGTCAGTACAGTAATAATCTACCTATCAGAATTAAAAGTAACTTGTATGTGGATGATTTTGCCACATATTATTGAGCATCTTGCATAAAACATGCGAATCATTAATAAAACTGTAATAAAAATAGATGAATGGGCCTCATCTGTAGGCTTCAAATTTTCTATACAAAAAACTCAAGAAGTAATGTTTTATCAAAATAAAAAGTGGGAAAAAGGTGATGAAATAGATTTAAAAATCTGAAATCATTCCATACCAATTGACCAAAAAGCAAAATTTTTGGGATTAGTATTTGATACTCACTTGAACTGGAAAGCCCACATAACATACATGAAATCAGAATGTAAAAGAACATTAAACCTAATTAAAAAGCTATCAAACTCTACTTGGGGAGCTGATAGGCATACCCTTGCTGTACTGTATAAAGCAACAGTGCTGTCTATCATTGATTATGGAAGTGAAATATATGGATTGGCATCAGATGCAACGCTGAAAACGTTAGACCCAGTTCATAATGAAGGCCTTAGAATATGTTCAGGAGCTTTTCGATCATCACCAACGTCTTCTTTCGAGTTGAATGTGGTGAACTACCTCTCTCTCTCTCTCTCTCTCCATGGAGAGCTAGTAACAATGAAGAGTGCTCTGAGAATTCAGACAAATGATTCTCCAACCAAAAAATTATTTGGAGTAAGAGATGTGTTTATAAACAATCACCTACCTCCTTTCCCAATTAGAGCTAGAAGATTGTTTTAGTTGTTAAATATAAATATACAATTACCTTTACCTTTAATATTAAAATTACCTCCTCCATGGACAATGAATAAAATGAGAATTTGTAAACACTTAGAATATCAAAAAGTTATTTATATACCCCAGAACACCATAGACAACATACAATATAACATATAATCCGAAAAGGTCCACATTACGCAATATACACCAACGAATCTTAGTTACAATAAGGAGTGGGATGTGCCGCAGTATCCCCAGACAAAACGTATCAGTTCTCTCTACCAGATAATGCCTCAGTATTTACAGCTGAGTTATGTGCAATAGCAACAGCCATAAAAATAATTAAAGAAGCCTCATGTAATAATTTTTTGATTTATAGCAACTCCAGAAGTGCTATAGAAGCCATTCAAAGCTATAATAAAAAAAATAATATTGTACAACAAATTAAGTTTTCACACTATAAATTGTATACTAATGGAAAAAATATTGAAATATTTTAGATCTCTGCCCATCCTTTTCTCATTTTCTTGAGACCTATTACGTGATTTTGACCTTTTGCAATGATATTTAGGATTGCTCTTACACACTTTAGCAAAATGGTTAAATTTTCCACAAACACTACACTTTTGCTGATAGGCAGGGCATTTCCTTATGGGATGACTTGTCCCACAAAATTTACAAGAAGCTATGGGCCTATCACGCATATTCACTGTTCTTGAACAAAACTCTTAGTGCTTTGCATAGTTGCCTGGAACCTCTGAGCAGAACATACTGCATCCGGAAGCTTCAAATCATTCCCTTTCTTGATTAAATTTTTTCTCTCTTCTGGCCAAAGAATACCTTTTATCATCTGGAATATGATTTGTTCATCTCTTGTAGTATTATCTGGGAACTTACACATACTGGCTTTAGTTTTGATTCTGCATATAAAATCATCAACTGGTTCTCCTTTCTGTGTTATCACTGACAGTTCAAGTCTCATAACCCATTTATTCAGTGTTCCAATCATGCGCTCTTTGAATTTGTTAAACACAAGATCAGGTTTCTTCCTATCTTTATTTGACAAGTTCCAACTTTTAAATAATTCATGGCCCTTGTGACCAGCAGAAAGCAGAATATAGTGATATTTCTTTTTGTCACTGATATTATTAATGGCAAAATAGCTATGCATGAAATCAAACCACTCTTCATATGCATCATTCTGATCAGCTGCTTCCCAATTCAACAGAGGCAGTGGAACGGATGATTTGTCTGACATCTTGAATTAGGTTAGGCTAGGTTTTACTGCATACTGTATCATTAGCCTACAGAAGTAGAAAGTATGGGCTAGGCCAAGTATAGTGAAGGCTAATATGCATATAACATCAGACTGGCAGTAGGCTATGTCACAATCTAGCTCCTAGGAGTGAATAGCAGTAGCTTAAGATAACCAAAAATAGACTAGGCTAACTCACATGGAAGGCTAGGCTACTGTGGATCGAAATCCTGTGGCTGACCTCTGTCAGATTTTCTGACTAGGCTAACACAATCAAATCAAATCATAATATATCCTTCTGGCATAACTATGCAATTTACCATGCTCTCTTGGTACACTACCATCATCAGTTGCCTTTACACAGTACAGTACTGGAATAGACTGGTTGCAGGAGTGACATTGGCTCTTCTATAATCTCAGACCACGTCTTATCTCTTCCCCGTCAAGCATTGCAACAAATTTCTCAGTAACTAATACATACAGATCCTAAGCTGCAGTCCTTGGAGACGTATTCTTTCACTTTTTCACTGCCACCTTATCTTGGGGTTTTCATTCTATAATGTATATACTGTATGAAGGCGTGAGAGATAAGACTCATGGTGCTTAGAACATTGTTGATTCTTCTTCTGGGTAGCATGTACAGTGAACCCCCCATATTCGCAGGGGATGCGTCCCACACCCCCCCGCGAATAGGTCAAATCTGCGAATGCTTAAAACCCCTCTAAAAACACTTAGAACTGCCCATTTTGATAGCTTAAACCAAGAAAAACCCTGTAAAAATGCTTATACCTGAGTATTTTAATAGTTTTATCACGAAAATGCATTTCATGAAAATTATATGAAAATACAGTAATTAGTGAATATTTCTCAGTGAAAAATACCGCGAATGGGCGAATTTTCTGCGAATGATGGCTAGATATGTTCCACAGAGAAACCCGCGAATGCGTGAGTCCGCGAACCATGAGAATGCGAATACGGGGGGTTTACTGTATATACAAACAGTAACAGGGCTAGCATACAGAAATAATAGACACAACTAGCATACAATTATATGACACACCAGAAGCTGGATGCCATCTTGTCTGACAGCACCAAGTTTGAGCGCCTCTCCAAAAACCCCACTGAAGAAATCAAGAAAGAAGCCCATGACATCATCAGCAGTGTCAATGCAGCTTCTAATGTAGTACGCCTCCCACCCATCAATGGAGACTACAACCTTGGTTACCTGTATGGCAATGTAAAGACACACAAGATGGGAAATCCCCTCTGCCCCATCATCAGCCAGACACCTGTCCCCACATATGGACTAGCCAAGTGCCTAAACCAAATTTTGACACCCTACATTCCGAGCCATTACAGCCTGCACTCTTCAACGGAGTTCCTTGAAGAAATCTCCCTGGAGACGCACTATCACCTCCTTTGATGTAGAATCCCTATTCACGAACGTTCCTGTCGACGAGACCATTGATATTATCATGGACCGCATCTACAGGGACTCCTCTACACCCAAGCTGAACAGCCCACAAGTATCTGTATGGGCTCTCCTCAAGATATGTACAAAGAAGGCCCCTTTCTCCACCCATAAGGCCAGATGTTCTGACAGGAGGATGGTGTCGCAATGGGCTCCCCCCTCGGTGTCCTGTTCATGAACTTCTACATGGGCATGGCAGAGGAGAGAGTCTTCTCCCATATAAGAAGACCATATAAATACGCGAGATACATCTATGACATTTTTGTACAAGCAGATGATGAGGATGGGGTTGAAGCTGTTCAGCGCATGTTCCAGCAGTGCAGTTCACTGAATTATACCATCGAATTTAGCAACAATGGCCAGCTCCCCTTCCTCAATGTCCCTGTCTCCAAGACCGACGACGGCCTAAGAACTTTAGTCTACATTCTTAAGAGTCTACTATTCAAATAATAATAATAATAATAATAATAATAATAATAATAATAATAACAATAATAATAATAATAATAATAATAATAATAATAATAATAATAATAATAATAATTCACACAGAGTCCTTTGTGCTGCTGAAGGTGCAAGCATCTCTTTCTTTAGGTTATTCATCTTGTGAAAACATTGATCCATTATCCTAAATGTCATAGTTTCATGATCAAAATGCTAGGTAAGCCACAATATATCAACTTCACCTTGTCATACACTGTATGTCAGTCTCATTCATATGCTCTAGAGTCTTCCAGCAACGGACAGAATAGCTGAAGGGTCTGTCTGGTGTTTTATTATGTATGATCATCCATGAAATTTTAAACATTTTATCAATATACAGTATACTAAACTAGTTTTACATAGGATTGCTCACATTCTGACCTCAGATTGACTTAAGTGTTATTTTTTCAATGAATAGTAGTCGGTCCTTTCAGTTTTACCCTACCTAAAGACGTTCGCACTGATGTTTGGTTTTATTCTATATTTCACATCTTAAGTGTAGCTTGATCAAGTTAGCACTGACAAAAATGACATTTTTAAAGTCTTGGTTTGTGTACTATGAAGAAATGAAAATCTTAAAAACTTAACTAATATTTGTGTGTTTTTTTTTTATCTTTTCAGAGTTACCTTACCACCCAGCCTTTCTCCAGAGGCAATCATCAAAGAACTAATGCTGGAATTGTGGTGCACAAGAGAGCTTGATGTTTCATTATTCCAGTGTCATCAGGACCTAATGAAGGTGGCAGCAATTGCACAAATAGAAATTTTGCCTGATATCCTAGCAACTTGCTTGTTGAATATAAGAAACATGATGCAAGAACTACCTTTGATTGTCCCAGATGAAATATATTTGCCTGCCCCTCCTGTTTTTTGCCCACAACTTTTACCAAATGAAAATTCGAAGGAAGGAAATGGGGACTTTGGAAAGTAAGGCATTTTCCTTCTTGTTTGATTCCTTAGGCAGACCCCTTGTACAACTACTTGTAACTTTCTTCTTATATATATTTTGTGATTGTTACAGATTTCAAAAATATTGAATGTAGTTTCAGGAATTGTGGAGCAGAGTTCATCTTTTTAAACATTTTTCATAAATTTTAGTTGTCCGGAGGAAGAAAAACTCAGAAATGTTGTACCCAATACATAGAATTATTTTGCAGAAATATGTAATTTTTTTTACAGTGCTGCAAAAAGTAAGCTCAGTATCAACGGCATCACTACTGTGGTTATTATTTGCTATGTCTGTTCATTATCAGTATTGAATCCTCAGTAGGATACCTGGTACAACTTCAGCTATGCACAAATCAATAGTTCTACTCAAATGTGGCTTCATATTCCAAAGATTAAATATATAACTAACTTATTAGTCCACTGTTAACCTCTGTTGGTAAGGTGGGAACCTCATTCAGTTTACATTGGGAGAGATTGTGAGCAGTTGCAACAGTAGTTGCATCATATACACACCCTACTATTTTATTTCCAAGAAAGCAATCATGCAAATATTTTTTTGAGCTATTGCTGTAATTTTGCCTTGATTCTGAAAAAAACTGATAAAGAAGTCCACTGTGTAAACTTTGAAAAAAAAGCAGCAGAGTTAATTTTTAAATCTCTGGCCATATATGATTGGGCTGAAGAAAGAAAAGATAACTAAACAGAAAAAGTTGAGTTAAAAATATGTACTGTAATAGACATTGTATAAAAACTATATTCTAAAAATTGAGTTTTAGAATACTGAACTTCTGTTATTACCTAGAATAAACCATGTATAAAAACTATATTCTAAAAATTGAGTTTTAGAATATTGAACTTCTGTTATTACCTAGAATAAACCATGTACTTTTACTAATGCCATTATACCTCATCAAAGGTGGTCTAGTGACAGTTTAATTTCTGTTTATAATAAGTTTCTTGTTTCCCCAGCCAAAATTGTTCATAGTGGTGATCTTTTGTTTGGAAAGGATGCACTTTGTGGGAATGGGAATTCCTTTCTGCAGAAATAGGGCAACACTGTACTGTTTATGATTTTAATCATAAAATCTTTGGGGTAAGGTTGACAGAATACCAAGTGTTACCCATTGTTTGTGCAAGTTGTACAGATATGAAAAATGCTTTTGGATAAAATACACCTCAATTACAAGGATGTATTTTACAGTAGATGAAAGAAAAATAAAAACATCATTACCCAGGGTATACACTGGTCTTGTGTCTTATTTATTATGTGCTAAATGATATAAACAGATAACACATTCTACTATTATGAAGTAAAAATATGGGGCAGTAAATGAAAGGACTTCAAAAAATCAATTAAAATAAAGATAATAAATTGTTCAATCCACATCTGATCAGCTGGTTTAGCCATATGATTTTTATGGAAATTGTGAATTGATGAAATATATTTCATATAACTTCTAACTCATATACGCTTATAGCTTTGCAGTGCTGTATACACCAGTTACTGTACTTCTTTTGGATTGTTGCAGTAGTAGCCAATTTGATACTGTTCATAGTCAGTTTGGTACAGTTAAAGCTATTCATCAGTAGGCTAGGCTAGTTTGTTATGCTCATCATACAAATAAAAACTTGAATTAGTTTTTTGTGTTTTAACAAATATTAGAAGTTATTTATACATGATAAAAATGGTACATTTGAGTTTATTTTTCATTCACAGTGAAAAGCTTAACTCGAGAAGAGAGCGAGCCTATTTCTTGTATTTCTGATCCTAATTTATTAAGTAGTACAATAGATTTAAATTGCTTTATCTTAATTGATTGAGTAGTGCAATAGATTTTAACTGCTTTTAATGTTATAAAACATGTTTTCAATTGAAATTACTGTTTTAATACATCACTTTTACCCCAGTTCATGAAATTGTTCTGGTTTTGTAGGCTAATTGCACATCCAGTTTGTTGAAACAGGCATGATTTGGTGACTCATTTTATGGATTGGTGTTATTACTGCAGTTCTGATATCATTACTGTAACAGGCTATCATGTTATGCTGTTACTGCAGTCATAAAACCTATTATTTTTTACTCCCACAAGCATGCTAAGTTGGTATCTCCTTGTCTGCCTCCTGAGAATATGACCCCTACTATCCTGTTTTTTTTAGGGTTCCAATACTTCTAATTATCCTTGCTGTGGCTAGCAGTACACTTTTCTGGGGCAAGCCTGGTTCAAGGTTTGTGCACCCAATCATCTCCAGGCAATCTCCTAAGGTCCGTTGGGATTACTCCTAGCACTCTTAGGTACTAACTTCACTTCAGCCTGCTACAGTCTCCTTGTTTCAAATTTTAGGTCTTGGTACTTCTGTATCTCTTCTCCTGTCCTTAAATCATGTGTCCCATGGTTTGGTTACATCTATCAGAGATACTTTCAGGCATCCTTAGATACCAGGATTATGTGTAATCTTTAAGCCTTGTATCACATGGTTACTCCTTACATCCAAGTCCAAGAACACCTTGCTGTTTTAGTTTTCCAGCACATTTTTGACTCTGGTTATATCACTTGTCTTCACATTGTAAGCTGTTTTCTCTGCAGATCTTTCAGTGCAAGGCCTTGATAGCTTTGTCTTGCCTTCTCTTGTATTCATTGTGAGCTAAAGCTTTTCCTTCACTTTAGATGTGGTTTGTACTGCACTCAGTGTGCATTTGTGGCACATTTAATGATGTTGATATTTGGCCACCTAGTTTATTTTGTACATGTATTCATGTACACAGTGCTTGTTCTCTTGCTGCTATCAACATGCCGTCAGTCTCTTTCTTGAGCTCTCTCTTAGTCAGGTGCCATCTCCAGCTACATCACAAGTCTGCCTCTGGTAATGGCCATGTATTTCTAGTTCTTTTTTCTTTAGTTGGTGATCCTTTCCTTGCACTTTTCAGGCTCTTTGTTGATAGAGATGAGTTTTATTTTCCAAGCTGTTATCAACCACTTACAATCCTCTACACTGTGCGTTCCTTTTCTTCCATTACTTCTTTGTAAGTGGAGCCTTGTCACACTTGGTGTTGGATGTAGAGCTTTACTGATGGTCACCAGGTTCCTTGTTTTTCTGCCCATGTTTTCTAGGTCTTCATTTGTCTAGCATACAAGTCCTCTATTGTATGTATTTTACTACTGGCACAGCCCATGTATTGATTGTCTTCACAATTTTTCCACCATTGACCTTGAATGCAAAGGCTCTTTTCTCCTTTAAGACCTTTCATAGGAACATTAAGAAGCCATTTTGTAGTGTGTCTCATATGCTACCAAATTACTAGTGGAGGGAGTTGCTTGTGTATTTATTGTGACTAACACCTGTTGTTTATACAGGTAGAGATAGTTGGCAATACTATTTGACCTTCACTGAAACTCACAGTTCTATAAAATTCTTGAATCAACCATTTCATTGAGCAGGTAGATGATCAGCTAGGTAATACGTAATAGTGCCCTTCTCATATTACACATAAGTATGGAGTACCAGTGTCAGCTTGTTCCAATATCTAGTAAGGTATCTGTCTCTGAGTGAATAACTTTGGTTTAAATATTGTACAAAGTACTTATATGAAACTGATAACTGAGTAGCTCAGGAGTCAAGTGACTTCCTCTTATTTAGGTGTTTGACTGAAGTGTTTTAGAGATTTTTATGAAACTTAGTAATATTTAAATTTTTGTCCTAGTAATATTTAATTCATATAAGTAATTTAACAAGTAATTATATAACTGTAGGTTTTCAACCACAGCAGCCCAAAAATTCAAAATTCACAGTAGTGCTTCAATTGTTTTCTGTAGGTGACGAGACCCTGCCCACTTTCAGGGAAGAAGAGGAACAATATAGCAAAGAGCTCAGTTTGTTTTCTGCTGGCTCTCATTATACTTTGTGTGTTCTCTGCAGCTTTTATTCTTTGCATTTTGGAAGTATTTTCAAGGAATTGGTGAAATATTCGAATTATGTTGTGGCCTTCAGTGATTAGTTGCTTCGCTGGCTATTTAGTTAACGTTATTCTAGCTTTTTCTCATAATGTCAGACTCTAGTTTTTCAAGCATTCGTTTTAGCAATGAGGGGTGCAAGACTAGATTAACAAAATCCTCTTACGACTCATTCCAAGTGTGTGTTAACTGTAGAGGGCAAGAATTTAGTAAGGAGAATACTTGCAGTGAATGTCAGGACTGGGATGATAAAGATGGAAAGTGTTAAAATCTCATTTAGTTAAGCTTGAGAGAGAGAAAAAGAGAAAGGCGGCCTCTAGAGCCGGAAATAGGGCTACTCTAGAATCTGCTCCTTTGACAAGGCCAGTAGAGGATAGTACTGTCCCTTCATCACAAGTTCTTGCTATTTCTCCTATCCCTAGCCCTCCTACTACTTTACCATGTACTCCTGTTCCTGGTTCTCAGGCTACCAGTCCCGACCCCATTGCCAGCCTTGAATCAAGGTTCAATGTGAAAATTAATTTAGTTGTCAGTGCAGTGGCTGAATTACAGGCATCCCTAAAAGTGCTTTCAGAAACAGTGTCTTCTAACATGCGTAGTGACAGCGTAGTGGAGGAGGTGGCTACTTGTCCCACTGGTGCGCTCAGACGAAGTTCCCTGTCTCGCTCCCCTGAACCTGGGAGAAGACATACCGGAGGTCCAGGGGAGGCCAGTGGGGTTTGCTCATGGGTAGTCGCCCCCTCAGTCAAGCCTGTTGCCCAATCCCAGGTGTCGACAGAGGACCATTGGAAAGGTGTCAGAGTGAGTGCACATCTCCTCACGTCAGATTCAGAAGGTTCCAGCCTTGACAAGAGGCACAAGTGGCACTTCCTTGCTTTGTCTCGTCCTCTCAAGAGGTGCTCTGATGGTGCAGATAGCTCCCCTCTTCCAGTCAAGAGGTACAGAGAGGCCAGTCATAGCCCTCAACCCTCCTGCAGCTTCACTGAGCCTCCTTCTGCCTCTACTTTGGCTTGTCCCCTGTGTCGGGTTGGGACAGCCCTGAGCTGTTTCCACCATATGCGGAATGCCCATTTTTGGCCCTCAAGCGCCCGAAAGACCCGCTCAGACAGCAATTGCCTTTAGTTAAGCACCTCTCAGCCTCCGAGCACCTGTCTCCACCAGAGCCCTCAGCACTCGCCTCCGAGCACCCATCTCCACCAGAGCCCTCAGCACCCGCCTCCAAGCATCAGTCTCTGGCTCCCAAGCTTGTAACACCAGCTCTTGCTCACCTGGCAGCTGCTATCTTGCTCTGGGCGCCACCTTTACCCCTTAAGCTGTCAGCCATTATGAGTTTTTTTTTTACAGAAAGCCCCCACTGCTCCCAAAGCCTCCCAGGATGTGTTTCTGTCTCCGGTTTCTTCAGATGAAGAGGTTCTTGGTCAAGCACCCTCTCCTCCTTTGGCTTATGCTTCCCTGCTTAGGTATCCTCTGGCCAGCTTTCCCCAACCTCGACCTTCCTTATGAGGAACCAGTCAGATGACAGAGCTCGGCTTCCGTGGTTGAAAACCTATAGCTATATAATTACTTGGTAGGTATATATGAAATTTAATTTTATTATGAAAATAACATATTTTTGTCTCTGCAGGAATGAAGTCTCTTCACGGAAAATCTTGGCCAGATGGGTGCGCCTTTTTGCAGTTGTGATAAGCTCTTCTGGCATTGCACAACATTTAATCAGTGACTGGTGTGGTCTTTTTGATTGTGACCATGACCAGGTAAGTAACATTGTATTACTGTAGTTTGTTTTTGTCTGTTGGTTCTAGCTGATATACTCCATGCACATTCATCATTAAAGGTTTTACATTAATGTATTTTATATGTATTTGTTAAATATGGATTTCTATTTGTATTTTGGTTATAAATAATTTTTATTGGCTAAAAAAATTGTTTGAAAATATAGTTCCATAATTGGTCGTTTAAAAAACTTGCTCCATTATCTCTCCCAGAAGTCAGATGTTTACTTACAAGAGATAAGTAAACTATCTGACACACTTATGGCAAGGAAGGGGTTAGTTCCACAAGGACCAGAATGGACCAGTATATTTCAGTCATGGCAAGAATTATTATACCATCTTTGGTTGTTGCACTGCCGTGATAAATTGTCTTTGCAACTTAGAAAATTTTCTGAATTCATTCCATTTCTTTCAAAGGTAAGAATTGTAGTGCTGTTGCCTATGTACATAAGGTATATTGCTGTGGTTCAGTAATGTGAAAGAATAGTTTTGTTGTTATTGGACATTTCATGTTTGTTGATAAAACTTTCTTTGCCTGAACAGGTTGCCCTTAGATGTAAACAACTTAAAAATTATAGAATGTAATTGCAACAAGGGAAAAACTATCTTTTTTACAAAGGAGACCAATATGGGAAAAGGGATTGTGAATCTGTATTGCCATAGTTAGTTATTACTTATAAAAAACATGGGATTATTGGGTGGTTCATCTGACTAGCACTCATAAAAAGAGAAAGAAAACCTGTACAGTACATATATATGTGTTTTATCCCCCACTCAGTGATTTTGCAAAACCACCTATGTATTCCCTGTGTTACAGTTAGCTATGTGAATAACTTGGGTATTTATGCTATATGTTATAACTGGTGGTTCAGACTATGCATATGTACAGCAAGGAGTAATGTGTTACAAAACAGTATAATAGAATCATACCATATATTTTCTCCTATAAGATGACCTTTCAGTCCTAAAATTCACCCCTGAAGATTGGGGGTCGTCTTATACTTCCTTTCTAAAAATCAAACCTTGAATTCTAAGTGATGTTTATTGGTAGGCTAGCCTTGGCCTCGGTGCAGTAACCACCGACATACAGTACTTGAAAAGATCACATTATGAAATAAACTGATAATATAGGTAATAAAACTATTTTTACCTTATACTATATATTATTGGCATATTCGAGGAATAATTCCATATCAATGAAATCAACTTTTATCTATGCGAGTCCAGCTGAGAAAATGTAAACATCAAGTTATGGTTGCATTGACAGCAACCTTTATCTTTTGGTAACCTTTCAGAAATTTTAATGGTAGTGTAATTATGGCAGTAATAACATTTAGGATAGCATAATATTCATTTTTCATTAAAAATTCATTATCATTTTGGTAGTAAATAACACAATTTTGGATTACATACAGTTCAGTCATACAAATGATAATTATTTATGATAATTATCATATATACTTGTATTGTTGTTAGGGTTTGTCTGTGATTGACAATTAAACAAAACAATGGTGTCCATTTTAGGCAACATATGTAGGAAAAACATGATATAGAATCAGCTTTATTTCGTTTATTTTGAATGTCTAAGTATACAGTAAGTAAAACATCATTTGTAATAACATCTATCTTTACATAACCAAAAGCTAGCATATACAGTACACAGATGGTTTTGTACATCAGCAGTCATCTTATATGACAGATATGAGATGAATTCATGAAAATTTGCTGTAGTTTTTGACAAAAATTTGCTGTAGTTTTTGACCTCATCTTATCTAAAGGTCGTCTTATACACGGAAATATACAGTAATTTAAAAATTTTTTATTTATTCTCAAATTTTTGTAAATAAAATATTTGAGTTTACTGAATAACTAGACAACTACAGATATGTTTTGCTTAACATCCTTGATGCAGTTTGGAAAGTAAGGTGTTACATAAATTAGGCATTAAATTGGATATCACACAGAGTACAAAACAAGTCTGTAAAGACATACTGTAGTACCTACACTTTTCTGCTAACTAAATAACCAAGATGCTGTACTCTTATTTCTTATAATCTAGTATAATATGCAGATTTTTAACAAAAATATATTATAAATAATATAAAATATATGTCGTAGTGCACATCAGGACTGTAGCTGCAAAGCCTTTAGGTATCGTAGCCATCACGTATCAATGGTAGCTTCGTTAATTTTCTGTATCCTTGTTCTGCATTTTTAAAAGGATACCTTGAAAAATATGATAGAAAAATCAGAAATAATACAAATAATATACTGTAATGGATTACATTACATTGTAGTAAAGATAAAGAACACAGTATGTAGGTGGACACAGAAAAAGTTAGTGAAGCCCACATTGATGAAGCATCATGATGCTCATGGTTATCAGGTGTTGGAAATTCATTGCATGCATGGGTAGTTTCAGTACTGTGTTGACATTTCATAATCTTGCATAATAGGCATGTTTATTTTTATACAATATGTTAGATAATTTAAAATATATACTGTGCATCATGGCTGTATTTTCCTCTGTAATGAGGGCTATGATAGCCTGAAAGCCTAACTTGATGTTTTATAGCAATGTTTTTATGTTTGTGTTTATTTTTATGGATGATTCACATGCACATGACATACAAAAATGTATTTTTATATTCTACCAATTGCAAATTAGTATTTATTGTGCGATTAAATGTTGCATTTGCTTGCCAAGTCAGAGAGATATCATATTTTTGCTTAGTTATTTTGTGGGAGCAGTGGATTTGTTTTTAATCAAATAATATATTCATGGTATTACTATTTACTTTGTAAATACATTTATAAATCACATTATGCTAATTAACGACAATGTTATGCTTATGTAACAATTGCCAGCCTTCTGTATATTTAGCTTAAGAATGCTATAGGCCTAGTCATGGTTATCATAGGTACTGTAATTCTAGTGCTAGTTAATCATGCTTCTATTCAGTTTAAAATATATTGTCACCAGTTTGGAAGCTATTGGATACCTGTAGGTTGATTGAGATTTTGTAAGTGTAGTGTAAACTTCAGGTACCTTGTATGTATATGCAAACAGCATGAAGCACATAGACTTGTGATGCACATTCTTTGCCTAGGGAATATTATCAGGAAATGTATTAATAGTTTTGACAACTTTTTTTTTCACAGAATCAAAAGAAACTGGGTGTTCTGAAGGAAATCTTGACCTGGACCCTAGAAATCAATAAACAAACTTTCTCCGTTGTTTGGAAGGAAAAAACAATCAGCATTGCTCTAACAGCAGCAAGTAATATTTCTCCATGTTTAGACACAGTAAAGACATTAGGCAGGATTCTGCCTGATCCAACAAAGCTACCATCTCTATTAAAAGACAAGGCCAAGAGACTTTTTGATGCATGGAGAAGCACTCCTTTTGAGAGTGAAGGTAAAGCTGATGCATATCCAGACTTCTTCAGCTTATATAAAAAATTCTGTGAAGAAGAAAACAATTTTTTGGCTGAAAATAGCAGATGTCAAAAAGTAACTGATGATGACCAGGAGGATGAGAAGTGTTTTGCAGTACCTAATTTTCAAGAGACAACCAGAGATATGGAAAGAGAGTACCAGAAACTTGTTTTTTTATTTGCCAGTATGAATTTTGCTAAAGATGCTGAAGCTTTTCCACAGCATCAGGTTCAAATCCCTTCTTTAACTCAATTTAGTTCAGAAATAACACAGTTAGAATTTGAAGGCCTGAAAGTACTAAAGCAGTTGTTTAACTTTACAAATTCTGTACAAGAATTTGGGCCTGTAGGCTCTCTTACAAAGTTTGGAAATACAAGGTCATTGGATGAGGTGGATTGTTTACGTGTAGAAAAGAGAGGCCTTTTTAGGAACTTGACTTATTCACATATTTGGCAAAATAGTACTAACACTAAACTTTATATTAATAGGCCAAAAAATCTGAATGCTTCATTATACAGAATCTCTAGAAAGGTATCAAGGCGAACGCAAAGCCTTTCTCCCTTAGTCAAAAAAGGTCATGGACAACATGTGTCTAGTTTAGAGAAATGCAAGCCCTCTAAATCATCTCGTAAACGTGGCACTCGGCACGGTTCAGAAGAAAGGATGAGAAAGCATCATCGATCCTTGGGAAGGGCATCATTGAGATCTTCAACACCTAAGCATAGGAGAAGCAAGAGCCTGCAGGTCAAAAGAGAAGAAAAAAAAAGCAAAACACTGGATTTGAAGAATAAGTCCTTGACTCCTAAATCCCATGCCAACTTAGCTGATCATTTGAAGCAATTACTTTCTTCCATAAAAAGATTTAGTAAAATAAATGAAGCTTTTGAGGAGGATATTAATTTTATTTACTGGATGATGAGTAGTGAGAGAATTTTTCTTTGCTCTCCCAGGAGAGGGGACTCTAGGGGTCAAAGTGTTGCCATAAAGATAAATTTACAAGTTGAAGATGTATTTTATGCTCTAATGTGGTTTCATTTCCCATTGATTCTGTCAACTAACTTTTTCCATGAAGAAACTTCTAGCCATATGGGTGATAGGACTGAAGGACAGATTATTCCCTTTTCTGATCAGCTTTTGAAGGAGAAATTTTCCAAGAAAAAGGGGAGAATTTCTAAAAAATATGCAAGCAAAAAGATTAGGCAAGTTGTATTGTCTCCTACAGTAAACAGAGACCAACAAAACATTTCTGAAGTGGAAGTACAGAGTAGAGACAATGGTGATGCAAAAAACACTAACAAAGAAGAGTATGCAAATGTATGTAGATCTGAAGAAGTTCCTAAGACCTTAGAAGATGGGGAATGTCATCAGGAATTAAATGTTGAAAAAACAGATGGCACTTCAGCTTATGCAGATGTAAAAGAGAATGATGACAAGATGAGTTCTGAAATGGACCATTTTGATGTTAAAACTGAGAGTAAAAGTTTGTCACCTGAAGGTGAAGGACATTCTGAAGATGTGGGCATGGGCTTTGAAGGACATCCCTCTGATATATCTCCCCTGTCTCAAGTGTGCTGCAGAAAGGACTGTTAGTCCCACATACAGACTCTGATAGACAGATATTTATGGATAGCTCTCAGTTAATTTTTGATAAATTAAAGGACATGAAAGTACAACTCACTGTCCCTGAAGAGCTCAGAAACTTAGTCCAAGCTCAGCAAGATGGAATTCAGGCAATGATCAATGCTGCTGATAAATTTAAGGAAACTTTCGAAAAAAGCCGACACCTTTTTCAAAGTTGTGATGCTGGAAACCAGACTGCTGATCTTGGAAAGAGTACCTTGAGTGACACAAAAAATGTGACCAAGGAAATTAATTCAGAATATGAGAAAGATGGTAGCAGTGTAGAAGAGAAAACTAAAAATGAAAAATATCTTACAAAGGCAACATTAGCATTAAAAGAAGAGCCAGTTATTGTTTCAAAGGATAAAAACTCTTGGAAGCCTTTTAAATTGAAACCTGATGGCCCTGTTAGACCATCTAAACAAGTTATTGAAGTTCATAAGGCACTCAAACGTCAAGATCATCAAAACCTTGAAATGCCCCACCTAGTTACACTGAAGAAGAAAACCTTAACTCCAGTAGAAACTCCATCTGAAGTGCAAGAACTGAATTATTTTGGTGCCACAAAGCTGCTTCACCTTCCTCCAGAGAACAAAACTGACAGTGAGAAATTAACCCTTTCTGATTTGGACGATGATGAGGAATATGTGTCGGAATTGCATGATCATATGCCAGTAGACGATACTCTGGATGACATTACTTTACCCGACTCTTTGCATGCATCCGATTTAGAGGAGGTGACTGCTGTAGATTCTGCAAGTCAGCGTGCTATACATGAAAAATTAATTAGAAAAAAAGTTAGGAATAATGACAGTCAGTCATATGTAAAAAGAAATATAAGTAAAGTTGTATCTGTAAAAGATCAAAGAGTTGTGGAATTAAGTGGAATCAGACCCAAACATAATCAGTGGGATGAACAATTGCAACTGAAGCCAGTTCCCCTTAAGATTAAGCCACCTGTGGATAGAATTATTAGTAAAGCAAGTGGCATATTAACTAAAAACCAAATGGGTACTGGTAATCTAACAAAAAGGGAAAGTTATCAGGCTCCTTTAAAGTTGTTAGTTTTACCAAAGCAAGATGAGAAACCTCTACGTCATGAAAGTATAAAAGAATACAAACCTCTGACTCTCAGAAAAATTCCTTTTGGAAATCTGCCACAGTCTGTGGAGAGTCAAAAAAAAGTAACTTTTCCTATTAGAAACAAAGCAGGAGTCACCAAAGGTACATTTGTTCCTACCCACACAGAAAGTGACATTTTAGCCCAGGGAGAAAATAAATTCCACAGACTGACTTTGTTAAAGTTACCATCATCAGCAGCAAAGAGTCAAGGAAAGAACAAAACTGAAATGGCATTCAAGTTCCTACATCCAGCAGAGGTGTTTTCTTATTACAGGAGGCATATGGAGAAAGGAGAAATAAATAAGTTTAGAACCTTGAAAGTTGCAGAAGCTAATAATGTAGAGTCACATTCAATTCCAAGGAAAAACACTGATGAGGAGAAGCATGTAAATCTTGGACTTTGTACTGGAGAACTTTCACATGGGGTTAGTTCATCTGTTGTTGAAATTCCCTTACCACAAGGAAGACAGTTTGGTTCTGAAATACTTTCAGCACACCAAATGCTTTCTACTGTAGAGATTCATTCACATCAAAAGCCTTCTCCTGTGGAAATGCCTTCCCTCCAAAAAAAACCCTCTTCTGCTGATGTGTCAGCTCAAAACAGGACCCCTTTTTCTGAACTGTCATCACTAAAAAGAGCTTCCTTGCTTGAAGTGCATTCACCACAAAGAACGCTGCCTTTTGCTGAACAGTCTTCACGACAAGGGTATTCTGAAGCTGAAATTCTCTCCTCGTGCCAAGGGGCATCTGCTGTTGATGTGCATTCAGAGTTTGAAATGCCCTTACTTTATGAAGTACCTTCTACCACTGAAGTTTCTTCAGATAAAGAAAGATTTGGCCCTGAAATGGCATCACAAGAAAAATTCTCTGCAACTGAAATATCTCCATTGCATGATAATATATCTATAAATGAGTCCAAAGGTGTATACAAGGTAAGAGATGACAATGATTTTCTTCTTAAAATTCATGATTATGAAAAAAAATATGAGGCAGGGATGTACAAAGATATCTTGGATGATGCTGAATCCCTTAATAAACAAAAACAAACCACTCCTGGCTTTCAGTATGAAGCAACAAAGCAAATGGCTGAACTCTATAAACTTCAGAGGCAACATTTTCAAGAAACCAAGGAGATGCAAACTATCAATGGAAGTGGTTCAAGCAATAACTCTGAAGGTTTGGTAACTCCAACAGGGAAAACTGCATCTTGTGAAATTTATGCAAAAAATTCTGCTTCAGTTACTGCTGATGGTAAGGAATTTCTACCAGGAAAATTGTGTGTTGCACTTGGAGGCACAGATTTAGGAGACTCAGAAACAAAAACTGTGAAAGATTCTTGGACAGAAACCATCCTTGCTGCAGAAAAGACTGAGGTGCAGGTATGTGACACTGTTTTGCTGTTTTTTTTTTTAGTTTGATTTAAAATTTGTTTTGTACTATAAAGAAATCAGGAAGTCTTCACTAGTCCAGTATTTCTCCAGCAGTCTGTTGTTATTTCCACAAGGAAACTAAAATTAGTACTGTACAAGAAATGCTGCAAAGAGACACTACAGTCTACAGTGTGCCATGCAATGCACCCTATAAGCAGTAACCCTGTACTGTGTCTCAAATGTTGAAATTAGGTAGCTTTTATTCAGATTAAATACTATGGACTTTGTCCATTAAACTTATTTTCAGTTTTCTGGATGTAAAATATTCTGGAACACCAATTTCACTGCTTTTCCAGTGTACATGCTTTTAATTTTTATGCTTTACACTAGAAATCTTTACACTAGAAATAGCAGTAATCATGTGTTAGGTCTTCCACATTTAGCTGATTAATAATTTTTTTTTATAGTGCAGTCGCTGTTTCATCCTCAAGGAGTTACCCCTCCATGGCAACCCAACTAATATAAAAGAAATATCTTTTAGCCTGGTCTTGTAGCCGGTTACTGCATTGTAATGATAATCACTATGACACGTGATGAGTATACAGTAATGGACTCAAAGATAAATGGGCATTTTATCCTATCTTCAGCAAAGCTGTACCCAGTTTTTCGAATGTCAAAACCTGCTAGAATTAGAAGTGACTATTGCGCATGTGCGTTTGCCATCTTGTTTATGAGTTTATGACCGGATTGGTAAAAGACCATGAGCCATTACTTCTCTGGTCAACGTCAAGTGCAGACGGAAACCCAGTGCTCCTCACAAAATCATTCTGATTTTTCATCAACGAAGATCATGGAAACATCTAAATTTGAAAGTTAAGTGCTTATTTTTAAGCTCCAGTTAAAAATCTTAGTTAATTTAAACTGTGGAACAAATGTTAAATTTGTGTATGAAAGCTGGAAACTGGCATTTGTTTTGCAAGCATATGGTCTGTGTTTTCTCACGAAATCTGTTTGCTATTTGTGAAAAAGAAAAAATTAAAGAATTTCTCATTCTATTTAGAATTCTTAACTAAAGAAGTGTTCCACAGTTTATTATTAATTTAGATAATCCCTTCAGATAACGATTTCTACAATAGGCCTACATGAGATGGTAGCCTAACAAATTCAGTGAGAATAATTTAGATTATAAGTAGAAGTTGCCTGTAGCCTATAAGCTAGAATTACATATCCTAAAGGTGATTTAAATAACCTGGATTAGGTAGTAATCTGAATTAAGAAAAGAACCATTGAAGACATATCCTTTTATGGTCCTAGGCATCAGCCTAGTTTACACCAAGGAACCTAGGATTTGTTAAACAGGCCACAGATTTTTTCCCTTTATATAGCCTGTATACTTAACCATGAGCTAAATAATCCAGGACTAGGTAGTGCCTTATATTAAGTTAAGTGATAATCTTCTACTAAACATTTTATTGGGCTAAATCGTTAGCCTAGACAATGTAATCTAGGACTAGATGAAAATAGTAACCTGTTCCGAATGAGATGGTACCCTAGCTTTAAGGCCTCTTACTAAGGTAATTGTGTTTTACATCACCCATACCCAGATGAAAATAAATAATCCAGATTAGGCAGTATCCTAGATTAGAGCAAGTGTTAGCCTTGTAATAAGACATACATTATTGGGCTACTGTTTTAAATAGTAGACCAAATAACCTAGGATTGGAGATTAACAACCTGGGTTAGACAAAATTAGTAGCCTAACTATAAGGTTACATATTAGTAAGTTTCTGGTTTTATGTAGCCTATACATTTAGAGTGATCTATAATAATCTGGATTAGGAAATGCCCTACACTAGGCTAAGAAAGAACAAAAAAGTCTAGGGTTACATATAAACAGTATTCTAGGCTCAATAAAAAATAATCTTTTTTTTTTTTTTTACAATTCTGTAGCTTAAATGTAAGGCTACATACTCTTAAAAGTGATTTAAACCTACAACAGGGAGTAGCCTAGCCAGATTATGTAGGAATTCTTTTTTTAAGGTAACATCCTGCTGTTAGTTTAGTAACAGTGTAGCTGAGTATCAGAAAAAAAGAGTAGTCTCTGCTACATAAAACAGAAAACCAGATTATAAGAGGGTTATTTTCTGTATACAGTAGTCTATATTCTTAGGTTTTAAAGAAGCCTAGAATAAGAAGTGGCTTAGAATAGATTAAGTGAGAACCCTCTAAGAAATCATCTATGCCTAGCTTAATGCAGATTACACTAGAAGCATTAACCAACACCATAAAAAACAGTAGCTTTAGTTAGTTAAATTAGTTCATATAAGATTATCCTAAATGGCATGACAATTTAGAATTAAAATTTCACCAAGCCATAGCAAAAGGACTAACAGTTAAGTAATACAGCCATATACAGATGTCAAAACACTAACCTAAACCTCAAAGGGTTTAAGCTAACATGGGTATTTTATAGTGTATTACAACTATACACTAGTAGTCGCGTTAACCTGTAAGATGAAATATACTAATGATACAGGGATTGACAAAAATGTCCCTTATTCAAAGCAATTTTACTAATTAGTTTCTAATAACAACTTGGTTTTTTCACTACAGGGCTGCCAGTATGCAGGACACTGAGCTCAAGTGTTCTGTAGCAAACTGCTCGGTTCAATTTTTGCCAGTGGGTACAGCCCATACCACCTGCCATGAGCATAGCCCTTGTAAAAAACAAGACAAATTTGCTTGGTCGCCAGATATGTGCGAAATTTGTAGCATGCTCCTGGCAGCAAGTTTTAAGGACAAAACAGCTTGTTTTAAGCTGTCCCGATAGGTCTTAGGGTTCAGCAAGGGTGTGGAAGGGGGAGATTATATCTTTCCTGCAGAACTCCGGCAGCAAATATTTAACTCTTTCTCAGAAGATATATGTTTGGGCCAAAACCCAGTAACATCAGTCCTCAATACCTCCCAGGTTAACCTTGCGGAGGAAGTAGAGGAACCTTCATTTGGAGGTGAATTTCTTACAAAGGAATATGAAGTTGATATTGCTACCGAAAATGACCTTGCTGAACCCAGAAGGATCAGGGACACAACCTTCAGGTAACCATGGGAGAAACATTCCAGAAGGAATTCAATCCCCTATGCAGTTTTCAGAAGCTGAACAGGCTTCTTCCCCCAAAAGAGATGCAAGGAACCACCTAACCCCAATTGAAATGACTACATTTTCGGAGGGGTATAGTAATTCAACCAGGACCTCTGCCCCTGGGTAATTGGCAGTCACAGTTCAGCTGTGGATGCTCAGTCAGATTATGCAAGCTCCCCCAAGAGGGATGCAGTTTGCAGCATTTGATTAATTCCATGAGGAAATTATGAGTAACATCGAAGATGCCCTTGCCACAGAATGGCAATATATAAGGGAATTATTACATGATTCCGAACAGGAAATTAAAGAAATGAAGTCAGCGATGTATACTCCAAAGTGTAAAAGTACTGCATCCTGCAACTGAAAAGGTAGAGTGGAAACAAGTTCTGCCCAAACAAGGTCTAAGGCTAGAATTCCAACTGGAACCCTCAAAATGGCCAGTTCGGACTGTAAAACATCGGATCAAAACATAACAGGCTCCAGTATTCTCCCCTGATGATACTGATAATCCTTGGCAAGACGCCTCAATGTGCATTTTCTCTCCTGATGGTAAGTATCTAATCAATGAGAGAAAAGCCTTGATTGAAGTTGTACATGTGGAGTGTAGAGACAGTGCAGCACTCCCTAATACAGAATGGTGCCTAATATCACCTTCGCCAGACAGGGAGAAACCTCAAAAGGAAACAGTTCTCTTAGATGGGAATACAGCATTAAAAGCTATAGATGACACCCTTTACCAGGTTAATGGAAGATGGATCTGTACTCCCATTATGAGTAAAAACCAAATTGCTCACCAAGTACCCCCAGCCTTCTGTCCCTTCACTTTTAAAATTATAAACCATGTGAAGGCAGACTTTCAAAATTATGTAGGAACTAGAAAACGGGGGACAATAACAGAATTAAAACCATTTGCCATTTCGAAAAATTCCACCAAGGAATGGGCAACGCTTCAGCTTCCTTTCGAAAAGGAAAAGCTCCCCTTAGATGTAGCTACTCAGCAATTTGGGACTCCTGTGAGAAGAATCTCAGATGAGGCAACTTCGTCCAAATTTCGTGCTGGGACCCACCTCCTTAGTATCTTAACCTCTTCCACCTTGCTAGAAGTTGCCACCAAAAGACTTCCAGAAGATTCCAGGACAATTTATGCTGTTGTGGCTAAAAGTCTTATGAGAACCATATGGGAAGGACTCCATGACTTTTTAAGACTGGCGCATAAAAGAGCAAATGGAAACATTGGAAGGTTCAAACAAGCCACTTCCCAATGTGACTGATTTATTACAGTCTAACCCCTTCTGTAGGGACCTGTTTGAGGATTCTTTTGTAACTCAATTCAGCGAGTAAGCACACCAACAAAATTGTACAGTGTACACTTTAATGGGCAAAGGAGAATTCAGGAAACAAAAAACCCGATATTTCCCTTTACCCAGTCCAAAAAAGGCTCGCTTTGATAAAAAATCTTATGAGCCTTCAGT
The DNA here is from genome assembly GCF_040412425.1 of Macrobrachium rosenbergii. Classification (NCBI taxonomy): domain Eukaryota; kingdom Metazoa; phylum Arthropoda; class Malacostraca; order Decapoda; family Palaemonidae; genus Macrobrachium; species Macrobrachium rosenbergii. Next base: position 103,524,476 of record NC_089752.1, read on the forward strand.
CACCTCCAAAAGTTTCTTCATAAACAGGTAGGTGGTCAGAAGGGATAATCCCCTTAAAAGGGACAACAGAAACAACCACATCAGCAAGGACATCCTTTTCACAAGGTCCAAAAACTGTCTTATAAAGGAAATGGAAAAGCAACGCCCGGAATGCTTATCAAGGGAAAAGATAGAGGAAGAGGGGGATACCAATAGGAATTGCTTGGTCGGGGGTTGACTTCAAAGACACCACAGAGAGTGGGAGTCTTCTCCTTGAGGGCACAGCATTATTCCCTGTGGGCTGGGGTGGAGTTGGTCTTATTTCCCCCTCACCTTTACAGGGTTTCTTTAAAAAACCAGACCCCACTCTGGAAGATTACGTGCAGAAGGCCCAATAAACCCTAAAACGTCGAGCCTCTATTTACGAAAGTGTCTGCTGTATGCCGGCGGCGTTTGGGAGTTAGCGCCGAAGCGGAAAAAAGTTTTTTTCAAAAAATCACAGCACGCTTAGTTTTCAAGATTAAGAGTTCATTTTTGGCTCCTTTTTTTGGCATTGCCTGAAGTTTAGTATGCAACCATCAGAAATGAAAAAAATATCATTATCATACATAAATATTGAAATATATGACAGCACGAAAAAAAATTTCATATATAATTGTATACAAATCGCGCTGTGACCAAAACGGTTAAAGCTAATGAGTTATTTTTTTTTCTTTGTATTGTACACTAAATTGCGATGATTTTGGTATATAACAAATTGTAAAACGATCAAAGCAACACAGAGAAATAATATCACAAAATGATGCATGAATTAAGTGAACGCTGGATGTAAAAAATGTAAAAAAGTTTTTCAAAAAATTCACCATAAATCGAAATATTGTGCTAGAGACTTTCAGTTTGTTGCAAAATGAGAGACTTTCAGTTTGTTGCAAAATGAAGGTAATTGATTGAATATTACTAGATTGTAAGTGTTTTAGCTTACAATTGCAATTTTCGACCATTTCAGTCGAGTTAAAATTGACCGAAGGTCTAATTTTTTCTATTTATCGTGATTTATATGAAAATATTTCAAAACTGATAAAAGCTACAATAATGAGTTATTTTTCCTTGTATTCTACATAAAATTGCACACATTTTCATATATAAAATTTTATGTAACGACTAATATAAAACGGTGCAAACATTACGACAGTGATGAAAGAATTTCTGAGATGTTCGGCTGAGTTACCGCGCGGATGTAAGGAAAAAGTTTTTTTCAAAAATTCACCATAAATTGAAATATTGTGCTAGAGACTTCCAATTTGTTGCAAAATGAAGGTAAATGATTGAATATTACTAGAATGTAAGAGTTTTTGCTTACAATTGCATTTTTCAACCATTTCGGTCGAGTCAAAGTTGACTGAAGGTTGAAATTTTGGCACATTGTGATTTATATGAAAATATTTCAAAACTGATAAAAGCTACAACCATGAGTTATTTTTTGTTGTATTCTACATGAAATTGCCCACATTTTCATATATAAAACTTTATGTAACGACTAATATAAAACGGTGCAAACATTACGACAAAGTGACGAAAAGAATTTCAGAGATGTTCGGCCGAGTTACATGGCACATGACGTAAGAAAAGTTTTTTCAAAAATTCACCATAAATCGAAATATTGTGCTAGAGACTTCCAATTTGTTGCAAAATGAAGGTAAATGATTGAATATTACTAGAATGTAAGAGTTTTAGCCTACAATTGCGTTTTTCGACCATTTCGGTCGAGTCAAAGTTGAACGAAGGTTGAAATTTTGGCACCGTGATTTATATGAAAATATTTCAAAACTGATAGAAGCTACAACCATGAGTTATTTTTTGTTGTATTCTACATGAAATTGCCCACATTTTCATATATAAAACTTTATGTAACGACTAATATAATACGGCGCAAACATTACGACAAAGTGACGAAAGAATTTCTGAGATGTTCGGCAGAGTTACTGTGCGTGGACATAAGGAAAAAGTTTTTTTCAAAAATTCACCATAAATCGAAATATTGTGCTAGCGACTTCCAGTTTGTTGCAAAATGAAGGTAAATGATTGAATATTACTAGAATGTAAGAGTTTTAGCTTACAATTGTGTTTTTCGACCATTTCGGTCGAGTCAAAGTTGACCGAAGGTTGGAATTTTGGCACATCGTGATTTATATGAAAATATTTCAAAACTGATACAAGCTACAACCATGAGTTATTTTTCATTGTATTCTACATGAAATTGCCCACATTTTCATATATAAAACTTTATGTAATGACTAATATAAAACGGTGCAAACATTTCGACAAAGTAACAAAAGAATTTCTGAGATGTTCGGCCAAGTTACCGTCGCGCGGACGTAAGGAAAAAGTTTTTTTCAAAAATTCACCATAAATCAAAATATTGTGCTAGACTTCCAATTTGTTGCAAAATGAAGGTAAATGATTGAATATTACTAGAATGTAAGAGTTTTAGCTTACAATTGCGTTTTTCGACCATTTCAGTTGAGTCAAAGTTGACTGAAGGTTGAAATTTTTTGTAGTCGACGTATGGTATGTCTGCTCGTCACCCGACAGACAATTTTAGTCGACTTACGATACGTCCAGTCGGCGTTTAAGGGTTAAAGGGAGCCATAGAGAAACATGTATATTTGCCCTAAGCATGTCTCTTCAGTGTTCCCATAAAGGATTCCTCGAAAGAGTGATCCTCGACATTCAGTCATTCCAAAAGGGACTTGGACAATTTATATAGATCTGAAAGATGCATACTGCCACTTCCCTGTCGCCGCTCCCTGCCGCCCCTTCCTAGGGTTCCGGATAGGGAAAGATATATGCAGGTTCAAAGTCATGCCTTTTGGGCTAAACATTGACCCAAGAATTTTTACAAAATTATTAACGGTAGTTCTCTAGGAACTCAGAAAAAAAGGAATGCAACTAATAGCTTACCTAGATGACTGGTTAACCGGGGGCTCCACAAGAAAAGAGTGATTGAAAACGTAAGAGCTATGGTCAACAGACTCCAGTCAAAATGGTTTATAATAACTTGGGAGAAATCCCACCTCATGCCCAGCAGATGCTTTCAGTGGCTGGGACTGTGTTGGGATACTCTTCTGGGCCTGTTATCTCTCCCCATCAAAACTCAGAAAAGAATAAGGAAAAACCTCTAAAGGTTCCTGGCACAGCCCAGAGTTTCCAGACAGCAATTGGAACACATGATGGGTCTGCTGCAGTTTGCATCAGTAATAGATCCAATACTGTACTCAGATTTAAATTGAAAAACATGAACAAATTTTGGATATGGCATGCAGGAAAAAAAGATGCAAGACTGATCTCACCAAAAGAATCAGAAAGTGGGGAGATACTTCAGCCTTGGACTTGGAAGGAATCTGGTGAAATAAGTCACCCTGACTCCTCCATCTGTATGAGTGACAATACACACAGATGCCTTGTTGACAATGGAAGGTTGGTGGGGGGGACATTGGGAGGGTCGTTAGGTGGCAGGACAGTGGTCAGCTACTCTGAGGAATTGTCATATCAATTTCCTGGAGAAGATGGCTGTCTTTTTGTCTCTCAAAAAACTCAAACCTCCAGAAGAGAGACGTATTCTGTTGGTTGTAGACAACACGACAGCAATGTCCTGCATCAAAAGATTAGGATCATGCTCACCTCTTCTCAATATGATATTGCTAGCCATCCTTCGGGTGGTGCAAGTAAAGAAGTGGCACCTACCTGCAATTCACCTCTCAGGGTCTCTCAATGTAATAGCAGACTCTCTATCAAGGGAAACGACAGTCTCAACAGAGTGAATGTTGGACAACCACTCTTTTTAAACAATAGCCAACATGCTTCCACACAAATGAGATTCACAAACTCTAGTAATGTATATGTGTCTCTGAATTTGGACAGTCAAGCAACAGCAAGAGATGCCTTCTTATAAGACTGGAACAAGTGGAGGACGATATATCTTCTTCCTTCATTGTCCCAGATTTTGAAGGTTTTCAGTAAACTTTTAACCTTCATAGGAACAGCTTACTTAATATCCCCAAATTGGCCAAAGAGGCATTGGTTCCTATTACTTCAACAACTGGTGAAAAGATCAGTTCCACTATCGTCCGCTGTTCTGTCCCAGAAAGTAGGAAGGAAAGTCGTCTACACATCCTCCTTTCTGAGCAGAGACCTTCACGTATGGATTTTTTAAATATCTACCGTGAAAACTACTCACCTAACATTGCTAGGTACCTAGTGCAAAAATTATGGACATCATCTATCCAGCAATACTAGTCCATATGGAAGATGTGGTTAGATTATATCCATACTGAGAGCCCCAGTTGAGATTTCTGTAGAAACATTTTTAAATTTTCTTATTTGCCTTTCTGAAGACAAACGTCTTGCAGTTACAACAATCATGGCATACACGGCAGCATTACTGGAACCCTTGCTTTATGGATTCGGGATTGACTCCAGCATAGAAGTTGTCACTTCCCTTCTGCTGTCTTTTGCTTTACAAAGACCTGCTCCCAAAAGACTTCTAATTACTTGGTCCCTGAACGAGGTACTTAGACTTCTGTCTACCCGTCAATTTAGCGGACCCATTACAACCACAACTCACATGCTACAAAAGGCGATCTCCCTGATTGCATCAGGATCAGGAGCCCGAATTAGTGAACTAGGCTGTCTTAGACGGGGACGATACATTACTCAAACTGCTGATAATCAATTATTATTGTCCCCTGGCCCATCATTCCTGGCCAAGAATGAGGATCTTTAAGAAAGAAATCTCCTGTTCTTATAAGAAAATTCAATTTAGCAGACAAAACATTATGCCCAATTCAAGCACTCAAGGTTTACCAAGAGGTCATGGCAAACATCCCTGAAGATCCGATTTTCCTACACCCTAGCACGAATAAACCACTCTCTCTACAAGTGCTAGGAATAATTTTAGAGTTCCTCAATAAAAAGGCAAACCCACTCTCCTTTCCTAGGTCACATGATATTAGGAAAGAACTGTAAGTGCATCGTTGGCCTTCTTCAGAAATGTCTCTTTCGAGGAAGTCTCCGAATTTACAGGGTGGTCACCAGAGACAGTATTCTTGAAACAATACTGCCATGACCCTGAGCAAATTCCACTACACTGTGTATCAGCAGGTGGTATGGTTAGTTAGTCCTGACCCCATAGGCACTACAGCAGAAAACCAGGGGTCTTCCTAACGGTTGGGTATAATGACTATCGCTGGGCAGGGTGCGACAAGACTGCAACCATACCCAGCATACTTAGGTAAGTCACTGTAGATATTCACCATAAAAATGTAAGTTTTTGTTTAGTTTCTTGTTTTTTGTTACAAAAACCCCAAAAAGTTTTTTAGAATACAGACTGGGGCTTGAAACTTGTGGCTTGACCTCGGACCAGAAATGTTTTTGTTTTTTCTTGAGGTTGTTGGGATTAAAATTTTGAGAGCTCAAGCCTTTCGTCACCTGTCAATTTCTTTATAAAGCTCCTTGGGGATGAAACAGCGACTACACTATCAAAAAACAGGTTTTGACATAGGAAAAACCTATTTTTGGTAGTCGCTGTTGAGTCCTCAAAACCCTCCCACTTCCCTGATGAAAAGGCATGGGATTTGGGCAAGTGATCATCCTGCATTGACCAATAGAGTAATGGCCCATGGTCTTTCACTGATCCGGTCATAAACAAGATGGCAGACGTGCAATAGTCACTTCTAATTCTAGCAGGTTTTGACATTCAAAAATTGGGTACAGCTTCTCTAATCTTATCTTTTAGTCCATCATATAGTACTCTATCACGTGTCATAGAGATTGTCATGACGATGCAATACCCAGCTACAAGATCAGGCTAAAAGATATTTCTTTTATATTAGTATGGTCACCATGGAGCCCTGGCACACCATGGAGGGGTAACTCCTTGAGGACTCAACAGTGACTAGCAAAAATAGTTTTTTCCTACATCAAAACCTGTTTTATAATTTGAATAATGATTTTAGTTGTCATGAGGGAAAGTGTCATGCTTAAACTTACATGACATAGTAATGCAGCATTTTTTTTACTCTGGTATATACGTTCATGTCTAAGTATGACAAGTATTGGTTTGCTGTATAGTCATTGTAACCCATTTTCTCTGGAAGGGTGTGATAAAAAATTTTTTAATAGTGAAAAACGTTGTTCTAAAGCCTTGTCTACTTGTCCTTGTTTGTATTAACAGTTAATTTGCATTACAGACACAGACACAACCTAAAACTACAGTAGATGCATCAGTTACAGCTTGTGTGAGCCCTCCACCTACAAGCTCTTCAGCGGTACCCCATGCCACACTTTCATTTAATCATGCTGGTTTAATTGTGGACCCTTATTCACAAGCATCATTCCCTGAAAGTTTCAGAGGCAGTGTAGCTCATGTTGTTGACATTCCTCAGGATGTTGTTCTGAAACAATTGAGAGCTATTGGCAATGAATTGAATAGAACCATACCTAGTGTACCTCCAAATGATCCCAGTGAACATGCTTCTTCATCTGTGTATCAGGGTTATGACACAGAAAATTCAGTTTTGCAGAGTCATTTAAAGGAAAAACTTTCAGAGAAAAAGGAAGGCGAGACTCTACAGGACTTTGTGATTGAAGGTAAAAATAGGAACCTTGGACATGAAAGCACATCATCAAGTCCTTTAGAAACTGGGACACCAAAATCAGCAGAAATTGGTAATAAGGAAAGTACAAGCAGTGTTGAACCATTAATGGGTGAAGAATCACCAGGAAGAAGTGACCAGGTTTCTCAGGAAGGAGATAAAAACACATATTGGACTGGAGATTTTACCATGGAAAACTTAACACAGGCTTTTATTAAGGGAAAATTAACCTTTGAAAGATTTTGTGAATTAAGTAATAATGCTGTGGAAACTGATGACTTGTTAAATAAAGAAAGAGAAGCAAAGGAGGGTGAATTACATATTAGAGAGATTGAAGAACTAGAAAAGGAAGCTAAAGCAGCAGTCGTAGGACTTCAAGCTTCAAAGAAACTTTTGTCCAGGCTAGATATTGTAATCCAAGAATCACAGAGAATGGAGAAAGAAAAATCTTTAGAAAAATGTGTTGGGTCTTACTCTTCAAGAACTGCTACATACACAAGAAGTAGGAAACCTAAAGCATCTGTAAAACAAGAGTGGCAGAAGGTCCAATCTGAATTTCATAGTACTCAGAATGCTGACAGTCTTTTGCAGTTCATTGAAAGTGTCAATCCTGAGGATATATCTGATGAAATGATTGACATCATCATGCATTATACTGAAATTGCAGAAGGAATTCATGAGGCTAAAGATCACTCTGCAGCCAAGGAGAAAGAACCTAAAAGTGTTCATGCCAAACAGATTATTATTCCAAGAAATCGGGAACTGAGAAATGACTCTCACTTTGCTGATCATGGAACCAGTTTGTACTCTCCTGACCTTGTAGATGAAAATCCAAGTCTTGCACAGCAGATGCAAGACCTTCCCTACTCTCCCAATCTTCATATTGATCTGAGAAGCTTAAGGTTTGTAAAATCTGTATTCCTGTCTTGTGTTTACTATAAGAATAGTCAGTACAGTTGTCTTTTAGAATTCATGGGGTTATGGATGCCAGCCTTCTTGAAATTGGAAATCTGCAAATAACTCTTGACTTCCCAGACCTTAAGTCTTATTACAATGCATTTTTAGCCCCAAAATCCTATTGTTGAACATAAACAGTAGCTTAAATACCAAATTGCACTACATTACAGTATGGTACACCTTTTTTTAGTGTACAATACATGGATATTGCTTTGGTCATTACGTTTATGCCAGTTGGAAAACTTATTCTTAAAAATATTTCTAACCTTATGCATGCGTAAAGTATAGGTTAATATCCACTTCTCGTCTTTCACGCAGTGACTTGGTGGTTTTGAATGATAATAATGATGCTGAAAATGAAGATGCAACGCAGATATTGATGAGGTCCTTGCTATACAGTTCTTGAAGTTGCTCACAAAGATGCACACACAAAACAGACAAATGTTTTATTGTACGAAATTATGACAATTTTTCCTGTATCTGTAGAGGGTTATCAGGCTCATCATCCTCCTTGCATAAGGAAGAGGATGAGTGGCTGATCTCAAGAGCCTCAGGGATGGCAGCGGTGGAAGGAGAGGCCTGGATTCCGTTTTACCTTTGCCAAATGTATATTGATTTGTTTGACTTCTTTGCTTTGTATTTCTTAAATATTGATATATATGGTACAATTACTTTTGGCATTTCTTTCACTGTCAAAGGACATACCATTGATGAGTTGATATAAACATAGTCTATGAGAGCAGTGAATTGATACAATCCCTCTTTGATGTGCTTCTGCTTCCTCTTCATCTGGCATATCATGTGTTTGTTTCAGCTCCATTAAAACACTCTCACTATTTACTCATAAGAGTTGGTGCCAGTTAAATTTTGAATTTTTCCAAGATCCATAACTAAAACTCTTCCATACCTGCTTTATGTGGCATAATCACAGTTTCAATGTCTTTATTTTGATAGCTTTCATATTCTTTACATCCCAGTTTTGATAGCTTTCACATTCTTTACATCCCAAATGTAGAGGTTGGATTCTAGACATTTTGTGAGGAGCCAAGTAGACAGCTTTGACACTGTTGTTATTGAACTCATGGGCATCTTGGTGACCACAGGCATTGTCTAATATTGAGATCTATCTTCCCTTTCAAGGCAGAGGGATTAGCAGCTATATGAATCAGTGCTGCCTTGACCATAACCCAATAATGTTAGCAAAAACAGTGTCGTTCTTTTCCTTCTTTAAAACCTGATGCCTTGGTTTCTTTTCTACTGATAAATGTCTTCTGTTGTATTTTCTGTACAGTGGTTTCATTGGTATTGAAAATATGCTATGGTAAATAGCCTTATATGTTAATTTCTTGATGGTGTTCAGTAGCTTATTTACTACCTCCTAGTGGACAGAAGCTCAAGTTCTGTAATCTTTACATTTCCTGGTCCAAATTACCAAACCAGCCTGTGCTGGCATTGTCTGTAGACCTAGATCCTTCTTCTTTTGCATGTCTTACAAAAATGAAGAAGGACTTGGCCTTGGAGATGCCATCTACAGTACAAAGCAATCCTGTTCTCACACAAAAATATGTTTCCACATGAGAGATAGAGTGAAAGAGATGTCTTCACATATGCCGGTGTAGTTACAGGAATGACTTCACAGATTATCTTTTCTCTCTTGTGTGTGAACCTTACATTTGATCCATTGATGCCATAATGGTGGGCAATGTTAGTAAACAAGTTTACAGAATGTATTAGACCAACAGTTTAATCTTTTCTTGTCTCCTAATTTTGTATGGCCTCTTGGTAGCACTTTACCAGCACTAGGAGGATTATGCTTTTGGGCCATGGTTTACATGTAATACACTAAATAATATACAAGGACTAAAAAAACAACTGATCACTGTACATGAATACCTCATGAGTGAGGCTGGGAGCTAAGACTAAGGTGCTGGTGTCCACCAGAAAAACATGGTCTAGTTCTTTAGCAAACTGTTCAAAGTATTTCAAGTTTTTCAGTTTTCTGTACTACTATATCTTTCCAACCATGTGTGCATAAAACTGATATTTTACAATTTTATAATAAATGCAAGTGGATTATTTATTAGATAACATACTTAAAATACTGTACATAATAATGTAAAGTACTCTGTTGCAGGTACTTCTGACTTGCACCATCTTTACCTTTTTTTATTTATAATGTAGTGAAACATCTTTAGGAGTCTTGAATTTTATTTGATACAACTGAACATCCACATCATACAGAACTGAAATAGAAAGGATTTCACTTTGCTGCTTTTAACATTACATGTAGTGCAAGTGAAACACTAAAACACAATCAACACCATAACTTCAACCACATTCTCCCCACCTTCTTTTGTCATGCATACTCACAATCAGTATCATAACTTTCACCAAATCCTCCCCATTGCATTTTGTTACTCATAGTCACTGAAGTGTACAGACACCCACCTCACTGTAGAGCTCCTTCTACTGTAGTCAGGGTTCAGTGTAGGTACAACATTGCTTTTCTATGATTTGGGAGCAAAAGGTGCTATATCCCTGGAATAGGCACCCCTCCAAGTGCTTGTGGCTCTTAGGGCACATTGGTGACATCTGGAGATGTATTGACCTCTGCCAGTCGAGGTGCAGGTGCAGCAGCTTCTGCAGGTGCTCTTTTGTCTTCCTCAAGGGGTTCATCCAGCTTGTTCTCTGCTGGTGAAGAGAGCTGATGACTGACACTGTGACCTCCCTTCCATCTGTATGTTGCACTCTGGTATACAGAGGTTTGCATGCAGCAGTGTACAAGTGGCTCATACATGACACTGTCACAGTCTTCCTCAACAGCACTCATCTTTGAGGTTGCAGCCACGATTCAAGTGTTTGTCCAGATAATGCCTTTTGTGGGAATGTGAAGAAACATTACTGTGGTGTTTGACTGGTTGTCACATGCAACAGGGATCTAAGGTGAGGTGAAAGCTGCACCACGATCTGAATGGATGCACCCCAGCAACCTCAAAATGCACAAAAAAACAAGACAGGCACTCAATCATTGCCTCAAAAGTTTTGTTTTCTTGAGGGAAGGCAAATATAAACCAACTATAATCATCTAATAGGGTGAGGATGTGAAAGTTCCTGCTTCATCTGGGTGGAAGTGGCCCCTTGAAGACAATGGTTTCTCAAAATGGTCAATAGCTTTAATTAACCCTTTAACGCCGAAGCCCTATTTACAAAAACGTCTCCCGTATGCCGGCAGCGTTCAGTGAGTTAGCGCCGAAGCGGAAAAAAGTTTTTTTTCAAAACACAGCACGCTTAGTTTTAATATTAAGAGTTCATTTTTGGCTCATTTTTTTTGCCATTGCCTGAAGTTTAGTATGCAACCATCAGAAATGAAAAAAAAATATCATTATCATATATAAATATTGGAATATGTGACAGCGAAAAAAAAAAACTTGTTTATAATTGTATACAAATCGCGCTGTAAGCAAAACGGTTAAAGCTAATGAGTTAATTTTTTTTAGTTGTATTGTACACTAAATTGCGATGATTTTGGTATATAACAAATTTTAAAACGATCAAAGCAACACAGAGAAAATATTATCACAAAATGATGCATGAATTCGTAACGCTCGGACGTAAAAAAATGTTTTTTTCAAAAATTCACCATAAATCGAAATATTGTGCTAGAGACTTCCCGTTTGTTGAAAAATGAAGCTAATTGATTGAATATTACTAGACTGTAAGTGTTTTAGCTTACAATTGCAGTTTTCGACCATTTCGGTCGAGTTAAAGTTGACCGAAAGTCGAATTTTTTCTATTTATCGTGATTTATATGGAAATATTTCAAAACTGATAAAAGCTACAACCATGAGTTATTTTTTGTTGTATTGTACATGAAATTGTGCACATTTTCATATATAAAACTTTATGTAACGACTAATATAAAGCGGTGCAAATATTACGACAACGAGACAAAAGAATTTCTGAGATGTTCGGCCGAGTTACCGCAAAGACGTAAGGAAAATGTTTTTTTAAAAAATTCACCATAAATCGAAATATTGTGCTAGAGACTTCCAATTTATTGCAAAATGAAGTTAAACGATTGAATATTACTAGAATGTAAGAGTTTTAGCTTACAATTGCGTTTTTTGACCATTTCGGTCGAGTTAAAGTTGACCGAAGGTTGAAATTTTGGCAGTTATCATGATTTATGTGAAAATATTTCAAAACTGATAAAAGCTACAACCATGAGCTATTTTCTGTTGTATTCTACATGAAATTGCGCACATTTTCATATATAAAAGTTTATGTAACGACTAATGTAAAATGATGCAAACATTACGACAACATGACGAAAGAATTTCTTGAGATGTTCGGGCCGAGTTACACACAAGAGACGTAAGGAAAAAAAAAAAAATTTTTTTTCAGAAATTCACCATAAATCGAAATATTGTGCTAAAACTTCCAGTTTGTTGCAAAATGAAGGTACATGATTGAATATTACTAGAATGTAAGAGTTTTAGCTTATAATTGCGTTTTTTTACCATTTCGGTCGAGTTAAAGTTGACCAAAGCTTAAAATTTTGGCAGTTATCGTGATTTATATGAAAATATTTCAAAACTGATAAAAGCTACAACCATGAGTTATTTTCTGTTGTATTCTACATGAAATTGCGCACATTTCCATATATAAAACTTTATGTAACGACTAATATAAAACAGTGCAAACATTACAAACGTGATTTAAAGAATTTCTGGCGCGGACGTAAGGAAAAAGTTTTTTCAAAAATTCACCATAAATCGAAATACTGTGCTAGAGACTTCCAATTGGTTGCAAAATGAAGGTAAATGATTGAATATTACTAGATCGTAAGAGTTTTAGCTTAAAATTGCGTTTTTTACCATTTCGGTCGAGTCAAAGTTGACCAAGGTTGAAATTTTGGCAGTTATCGTGGTTTATATGAAAATATTTCCAAACTGATAAAAGCTACAACCGTGGGTTGTATTTTTGCTGTATTGTACATGAAATTGCACACATTTTCATATATAAAACTTTATGTAACGGCTAATATAGAACAGTGCAAAAATTACGACAAAATGACGAAAGAATTTATGAAATTTTCGGCTGAGTTACCGCCGTGCGTAAGAAAAAAAGTTTTTTCAAAAATTCACCATAAATCGAAATATTGTGCTAGAGACTTCCAATTTGTTGCAAATGAAGGTACATGATTGAATATTACTAGAATGTAAGAGTTTTAGCTTACAATTGCATTTTTTTCGACCATTTCGGTCGAGTCAAAGTTGACCGAAGGTTGAAATTTTTGTAGTCGACGTGACGGCACGTCCCACTCGGCACCCAACAGACAATTTTAGTCGACGTATGATACGTCCAACAGGCGTTTAAGGGTTAATGTTCCACTCTGCTTAATAAATAGTGGCTGTATTTCAGCACTTTTGAATGATTAACTTTACCTCTTCCAATGAGAATGCCAGGTTCTGGCAGCGCACTATGTGCTACTTTCATCTCACACCACGGTGGCACAGAGAGTCATGCAGAGTTGCAGTTCACTCTTCACACTGCCAGTAGCTGCAGAGATGTCATGGGGTGCCCAAGACAATGTTGCTGGAGCAGGGATGATATGAGATGTCAAAACTTAAGCATGATTGTTCTAGTTTACAAAGGAGAATTTGCTCATTCTTGACCCTTCCCATTCTTGTGATCAAGCAAGAACTACCACAATAGCACATGCTTCCTGTTTGACAACTGATTGATGATGTTTTCAAGGCATGAGTGATTGTGAGAAGGTGACTGGTTTGCCAATCCGTGTCAGGGATACTGCAATGGTTCCTGCTGCAGCATCTGTTTCACAGAAAATGGTGTTCTATCCAGTAACCCTTAGAGCGAAGCCTGCAGTGCTATGGGTGTCATTGAGAAACTATCACACTCAGCAATGGGCCGAATTTTCTCTGAGAAGTTTTGGATCCACTTGGCATAGTGAGATAGGAGTAAGGGCAAGCATCTTCAACAATGGTTGCATGCACTCTGGATCAGAACTGATCCTGTAAGGCTGAGTCTGAGCAAACTTCCTCTTATCTTGATTGTTGGTCAAGCCATATATCTCTGCCAGAGAAAACCACTCTAGATAAGGATGATGTCCCTCCCTTAAATGTCCACAGACTTATGTCATCCCTATGGGCAAAGATATCCTTCAAGCCGTGGTGCACTGTAGGCCTTACTTATAGAGTCTGCAGTGTCCCTTCATTCCCTAGCTCCAACCTCTTTCATTTCTTATACTTACCTCTGTAAGTATTCTCTTTTTTCCATCTGACTTTCAACCCTCTCTAACAATTGTTTCATAGTGTATCTGCTAGGTTTTCCTCCTGTTACACCTTCAGATTTTCTTACTGTCAAGTTCCCTTTTAGTCCTGAATGGCCTCATAGATCCCAGCACTTGGGTTTTGGCCTAAATTCTATATTCTATTCTATTCCAAGCCCTCAGTCAGGATAATGTCATCTAAGAGATGTTGAAAGCAAGCAACCCTGTTGGTAACTCCATAAGGAATTTGTGCAAACTTGAGTTGTCCGCCACCTAGAAAGCAGTGTACATTCTCTTTTCAGTCCTCAAAGGTATCCGATGGTAAGCTGACCTGAGGTCAGTAAAGCTGAAGTAGTTGTACTTGGAGATTCTCTGTATTGTCAGAGACTGATGGTACAAGGTATGCATTCAGATCTGTGAAACAGTTGATTGTTTAAGAGTAATTCATTGTCATTCTTCTTATTTTTCTTCTCTCTCTTCGTACTTCGTGACTACAACTTGGGCTTGCCTTGGGGTCTGGATAGGTACAATGACCTCTGGTCTCTTCTGATGTTGCCCAAATTTCTGATGTATGTTTTATTTTCTATAACACAATTTATCAACTTTCCTAAAGCTTCTCTCTCTCTCTCTCTCTCTCTCTCTGTAGGCTGATTTCCCTTTGGAACACTCTTGGGTTTATGGTCTGTTGGCTGTCTATGAAGGTTTTCAGCTTAAGACTTAAAAGATAGATAGAAAGGAGCAACTGTTCTGTCTCTTCTTTGATGAACTTGTCATCGTCATCACCACTGTAGTGACAAGATCTGACTTGTATAGTCCAACACTCAACAATAGGTTCCCAAACAAAGTTTGGTGGATCCACGGTAGCGAGTGCTAAACAGCACAACTCTGGAGAGGTTGGGTTCCCCTAAACTTGACACACACTGATTTGTGTTGCTCCAGAAAGTCATGGCATAGCAGGACAGGTTTTCACACATCTTCCTTGACATACAGCTAGACACCTTCATATTTTTTGTCTTCAGCAGTCAGACTGACCTAGCAACAGCCTCGTTTATCAATAGTTTGTTGAGAGAGGCTAGGGTGATTGTTCCTGTTACAGGCAGCATTGTCAGGCCAGCCAACTACACAGCTTCTGGCAAGATGAAACTTCATGAACTCCCAGTATCAATAAAAGCTTCTACTGGTACATCATCATATAAAAGAATCTTTGTAACTGCCTGAGAGATACTCTTCAGAGTAGTAGTCAGTAATATAATAACTGATGCAGATGACATTTTTGGTTTGTTACTTGATTGCCCAGACTTTGAAGACTGCATACTTGGCGAAATGTCCAATCTTCCCACACTTGTTACACACTGCATCCCTTGCCTTGCACAATTAACTTGGGTGAAAGCCCCTCCACAAGGAAACATTTCCTAGTATTTGACTGTGTTGCATTCATGGTTGGAAATTCATCCTGTTCTATGATCTTTTTGATTTCTTGGCAACATGTCTCCAATTCAGCAGCTCCAGTCACTGATCAGTACAGCATGTATTATAATGTAATTGAGCCATTTCAAATGCACATGCCTGTTTCACAAAAGCATGAAAGTCCAGTCCAAGATTCACTAGAAGCCTGTCGTATGGCACTGGATGCCATACCTGTTAGGAAGGCATCTTGGGTGGCAAACTCTTCGTTTTAGCAGTGGCAGCTTTGAAGTTGCAGTACTGAGCTAAGCTCTTCAGCTTCTCCAAGAATTAGTCAAGCATTCCACCTCCCTGATGTTTGTGGGTGGCCAAACAGCACCTTGCATACCCCACACTCTTCAGCTTGACAAAGCAGGCCTTCAATATTTCATTGGCCTTGTGGTAAGTAATCACATGCTTGATGAGCTTGAAGATGTGGCTTGACATGTGCCCACAGTAATTTTAGCTTGTCTGGACTTAACCAGGATCTATTGCTTCAACAAGTAAAGTACTTTAAAGTTGGAACTCCACATTTCCCACTCATTTGCTGCTGACATTTCCCACTCATTTGCTGCTGTTGATGGCTTTGGATCAATGTCAGGGCTACCTGGACATATGAACTTGGTAATGGGTTGCCAGCTTGACTCATCTTCAGATGTTCAGTTTAAACTAAGATGCACAGGGAAACATCTTCTGTTATCTTGAATTTTATTTTAAACAGCTGAACGTCCAGGTCATACTGAACTGAAATACAAAGAACATTACATTACTACTTGTGGCATTACATGATCATAAAATTGAAACAGAAGAAAACATCAGCAGCATAACAACTTTCACATCATGAACACGTATGCATTTATGACCTACTAAACTTTTTTTCAAGTTTTTTTTACATTGATGGCGTACATAAATCATTCGCAGGTTTACTCAAAAGCCAAAAGAATAATCAAATCCATGATTTCAAAAGCCGTAAAATGCAAGGTACACCTGTATCTGTGTTCTACTATGGTATCTTTGATATAATGAGTTGTTTGAATCTGAAAGGAGACTTGCTTTTTACAGTGCATCAAGCAAGTCACACATTTTGCATCGCCCCTTTGGTTCCCAGGTTTTGTTGCTTTGCTTCTTTTACTTTTCATCCTAATTTCTCTCTTTCCACTTGACTATCCAGCATAATTTTGTTCTTGTATCAGTTTCTCAAGGTTGTCCTCCATTATGTTTTCAAAGTAGCGATGATTTCATTAACATAACACTTTAAATTTCTAACCTTAATCAAGTTTCTGGTCTGATTGCATTGTAGTGAATTTATCTTTCATATGTTTTATGTACATGATGGCTTTGTTGCTTTTTGTGACTCCTAGTTTGATTAGTTTCATGGCAATTTAAGTGGTGAACTTGAGTATTTCATTCTTTATACTGTACAATCATAATTTTCTGTACATCAACTCTTTCTTTTCCAGATCAGAGAGCAGTAGCACTTTTGCAAATATGCCAAATTTACCTTTTTCTGCACAAAGTAACTCATCATCCATTATTGAATGGGAAAAACAAAGAAAGAGGACTGAAATCAGAAAGTGGATGAAAGAGAAAAGGAAGGAGAGAATTAAGAAGTCTTCTGATTTGCAAGAAAAGAAATCAGGTTTACAGCTTTTTGGCCAGAAGGGTTCAAATTTGGAGGTATAGTAATGATACAGAATTGTTTGAGTTCTGAGTGTTTATATTGTTATAGGTTCAGTTTTTTTCATAGATATACTGTACATTACAGCAATGGATGCAGAAACATAGATCATTAGACTCTAGTTTAACATTAGTATGTGTAATTGTTATAGTATCAGAGGTCACTGTTAAAATAGCAAGGTGATGCATGTAATGTCCATCAAGTGGTCCATGAAGAATGGAGAAGAGGATCGAGTTTCTATGAATACTTTAAAAAATTTCTAATGATTCTATGCAAGAAAAATTTCTAGCATTAAATAATTATCATGAAGTAGTTCAATCAGACCACTGGGTCACACCTCAGTGCTCTCACAGTTAACCTAACACTCATGTCCTGGACATAGATCAAACTAAAAGATTAATAGTACATTTTAGCTACCATTTTGCTTTTGTTTCCCACGACATCAAATAAAATTCTATACTCTGAAGGTTGTTCAATGGAGTTAGAGTGTTAAACAGAAAATTTGTAGGAAATCTTATGGTACCTTGCAGTCTCTTAATAGTAAAGCAGTTCAAGTAAAATCAGAATTACATAAAGACAAGTTTTTAATTACTTTGTTAGATTTACTTCATATTATTCTATTTCCATTTAGAAATGAGAATGTCCTTCAACTTGTATGTAATATATACCAAATCATGCAAATTCAGTATATCATCGACAGTTTTTCTTACTTTATAGCAGTCAGGACCTAAGTGTGGAATTACTGGAAAAGAAATACGTGACAGCAGCCGTGAAAAGGAAGAGAAAAGACGGCAGCTGCGACGGAGTCTTGAGAAAAAACTGGAAAAGGACATGAATGAACTTCTTGATGACCATAGTCAGCAAGCATCATCTCATAGAGATCTCCTTCACAGTTCACATTCATCCTTGAAGATAATACCACCACGAAAGTTGTCCCCAAAGCCTGTTACTTATAGGTCCAGAACTCCTAAGAAACAGGTTTGCCAAGACAGCTGCACATACATGGCACCAAAGAGCTTTAATGAAACATTTACTGTTCTCCAAGAAAACCTGGCAAGCTTTAATGAAACTTTTACTATTGCCAAAAAGAACAAGCCAAACTTTAATGAAACCTTTACTATTGCCAAAAAGAACCAGCCAAGCTTTAATGACACCTTTACTATTGCCAAAAAGAACCAGCCAAGCTTTAATGAAACCTTTACTATTGCCAAAAAGAACCAGCCAAGCTTTAACAAAACTTATACAGCTACCACAAAGCACATACCACAAGGACATCACTTGGGTAGAGACAGATCTACTACTTTGAGATCAGGTTTCTCAAAACCAGATGATATTGGTTTTAGTACTTTTTCCCAGGGCAATAGATCACAATATGGGAAACGTGATAGATTACCTCTCAATCAGAAGAATGAGGTTCAAGCAGGCAACGAAAATATTGAGGTAGAATTAAACAAATTAGCAGAGTGCATTCAGTCAGTAGATGAAAACAGACTTTCAAAGGCCAAAAGGCCTCCTGTACAAACAAAGTCTGTTACTGGATTTGAGGCAAGACCTAAGAGCGAAAGCATAACAAAGAAGGTGCTAGTACATCAGAGGGCTTCAAGTGTAAGCTTACCCCTTGATAGGATTTCAGAAGTTGATTCAGACACGTTTTCTTCATATTCTGCTGGAGGTGAAGAAAGATCAGGCAATGGTTCCAGCTCTGATATTTCCTGGAATGTTCCTCCAGAAGTGAAAAAAGTGCTGTACAATTAACATTCTTTATGCACTGCACTTAAATCTTTATGTAAAGAAATAATAGTTTGTAGGATTTTTAATTTTGTGTACCTGAAAACTTTTGAAAATAAAGAGTATACATTTTAACTGTCATTTTCAATTTCATCTTATTCATCTGGTAATGTTGGTATTGTACTCAATGAATGTGTAATAATCTACTCAACAATCTAAAAGCCATAAGTTTTGAAAAAATGCTGAAACTTCATCATGGCTGTGCTTATATGATTCTGTTTTCTGGAGTACTAATGTTTGCTTTTTGTAATTATAATAATCAACACTTCAGAAAAAAAAATTAGGAAATTCACCAGTACAATAAGTACAAGTAAAAGCAAAAATCATACAGTCATTAAAGGAAAGGAAAGAAGTCAGGAAAATCATATAAGCAAAGTCCCATAAATTATGGGAATAAAAATACAGGTAGACTTCAAAACTTGGGACCGAGAACAGGTTAGGCTCCAATCACACCACCATGTGACCAACTTAATTGTGCTTTTTGCATCATCCTAATTAGAATCCAAATGTTAAAAATGAATGTTATTATAACACTAATTATTAGCTTAATAAAATAACTTAGTACAGTAGTGTCAATAATTTCAGACTAACAGGAAATAACTTGTGATTAGTTATTTCCTGTTAGTCAAAAATTATTGACGCTAGTGATTAGTTATTTCCTGTTAGTCAAAAATTATTGACGCTACTGTACTAAGTTACTTCATTACCCTAAAAAAAGTTAAGTATACCTTAGTTTTACCAGACCACTGAGCTGATTAACAGTTCTCCTAGGGCTGGCCCGAAGGATTAGACTTATTTTACGTGGCTAAGAACCAATTGGTTACCTAGCAACAGGACCTACAGTTTATTGTGGAAGCCGAACCACATTATAGCGAGAAATGAACTATCACCAGAAATAAATTCCTCTAACTCTTCATCAATCGGCCAGGGAATTGAACTCCGGCCCATCGAGTGAAAGTCCTCTGCTCTACCGACTCACCCAACAAAGAGCTACTTCATTACACTAATACTAGTACTAATGCTCCCATATCTGAGAAGAATGTTGTTTGTTAATTTCTTGATGAGCGTGTTACTCCAAAATACCTCACACCCCAGGCAGTACAGAATGTGCACTGTGGTGTATAACAAGAGGTTATAAGAAAAAATAAAAGCACAAAAATTTTTACAGAAGTGGACCAATTTTTCTTAGTAAAACCTAAATGGCAATAAAGTATTCATTCTCGGTAAATTTCAATTCTAAAATTATGGTTATTTTAGCAAAATGCTTGTAATGTACCATAAAACCACGATGAAGGCAGTTTAAAATTCATAAAGTAGATGAGGCAACCACAAGGTGCATAATGTACAAGAAGTGAACTGTTTTGCTTATCTTTTCATTGACTCATGAACCAATGAAAAATTAAAAAGTAAATCAGGTAATTTAGCCATGCAATTCAGTCATACCTCTTTTCATACTCAAGTTACCTATTCACAGGTAATTATAAAGTTAGATTTTACATTTATACATAAAGTGCAAGGACAGGTTTCATGCCAGCTTTTTCAGTACCACATCCAGTCAAGGGAAACAATTTTATACACCTCAGTTTATACAGCTGAACAAGAAATTCTGCTTAACAACAAAATAATATTACAAGCAAACCATAATTTGAAGAATTCCAAGATTATATTTGAAAATTCACTGCCTTCTGATAAACACAACCCTGACATATCAGTAAGAGGAATTCTGTTGTTCATGCATGAATTTTCAGTGTTTCAATACGCTGCCAACAAGTGGAGTTGAAGAATATCCTACAACATCCATTTATGAAGAGGAAAAATTTCAATAACTGGCAAAGCTGAAACACTAGGCAGTCTTTTGTCAAGAGGGATTATGGTTAACAGAAAGCTCCACAGGCTACAAATGATAGATAAGAGTGAGGATCTATGACACTATTACCTCTCTTGAGTTTTACACTTATTTCATTGTCATGACCTGGGAATGGCTCTACAGCATAGCCAAATAACCAATCTGGCCTTGTTTTGCTGAGCACTTTGACTGACACAACATCACTTGCACAAATATTACTCTCCCAATTTCTCTGATGGAGATCTTTGCAGTTTTCTCTCAAGCTTAAAAGATAATTCTCTTACCACAACTCTCTAAAGTGATAAAAAAATCTCATCCCTAGCTGATAAGGTTGATATGAAAGACTCTGTTAGAGGGAGGGGTTGATTTCACAAGCATTCTCCTTCTAGCAGCCTGAACAACAAATGGCAATTAGCAATGCCTTTTGAGGAAACAATTAGGAGTTACTGCTTCTAAATTATTTCCAGATGCACAGTACCTTCAACGTCTAGAACTATAAGCAGGTTGAATATCACAAATGACTGGTAACAATTCAATATAATGGTAAGTTCAAGGTCTAGAATTAATCACTGCTTGAATGTCACAAATGACTGGTAATAATTTGGAATAATGCTAAGTTCAAGGTCTAAAATTAAATGTGGTTTGAATGTCACAAATAGAGTAACAATGCGAAATACTTGAAGTTTAGACCTGCCAGCTGTCTTTAAAAAGACAAATCTTATCATTTCTGATGAGCCTTTCACAGGTTACACCTACCCCGGCAGAGTACAGTGGAATAATGCGCTGAATACAGTATTTTACCTTTGGAAATGTTCCCTGAATTCATCAAAAACCACAACCTGCTCTGAGATATGACAACCAACTACAAATGACTTAGCATTGTCACTGTAGACATGTTTACGTATACCTTTATAATTAACAAATCTTTAAAAGGCTAACACAAAACTGTGTCGACATGTCAGGGACTGGTTCCAGGTGCATGACCCTAACATTCAAACATGTGAATATCAAAATGTTCATCTTCACATTTTCATCCTTCTCTCCTTTGACCAACAGATGACCTCTAAGTCAATTCCAGCATGGGTTTCATAAAATTGACCCAGTGTTTGGGCAAATTTGTCAATTTGGAAGAGCAAAATGCTAAAACTGTTGAATTTCCTGCATGTCATACAAAAGCCTAAAATTCTTTTAACAACTTGATGCATCCAAGGAATCCAGAACCCACTTGTTCTAACGATATTTAAGGTGGTCATAGAGATGACTGATCAGACCCGCCTTGATAACTTTGTCTAGGCTTAACATGTTTTTGAGGCCTTGTTTAAGACTAATAGGATTTTTTAGACAAGAGCACAAAGTTGCCCTGAGTTGTGGGAATGTCTTTCAGGCAAGGAAGGGTGTCCTGATATTCTAGTCTAGGACATTTTGGTGCTTGATCACAGGAGCTGATACATGTCACTAGGACTGGGCAAAGAAAATGCATTAAATTTTCAAAATAAACAAGGCCCAAAGGCATATTCCAAACAGAGCCTAACACGAAATTAGTGATGTGAATGTCAGGAATAAATATTAGTCTACTCATATTAAACCTTCAATGGGTATACTTTCATCATTTGTACCCAAAGGTGGTTAAGCTTGGGAGTAGCCAACTCTGGGATTAGCAAATGGTTGTTTCCTGATCCCAGGAATAGACACATGCATCAGAAACCCTCCAAATTGATGCTCAGATGCTCCTAGGAAAGTGGTTACATCATAACAGGTAGAAAGCAGGTTCAAATGTCCTCTAAGTTCTTTAGCAATTGGCATGGAGAAATAACTTCTCTATCTTCTTATCTGCAATAAGCACCTAACAGTGCAAAAAATATCAAATCCATGAAATTTGATGGATAACCCTCTACCACTGGTGTTAGGACACAAAGCTAAAATATGCGTGTTCTTCTTACAACTAGTACAAGAAAAACTGAGTTTATTATCATTACCAGGACATTTACTTGTATCATGTTTGTTACTGGTACACAATGCACATGAACTACATACTGAAAAGCACCTCTTTTGGCAATCTGCCACTTTCTCAAATTTGGTGCCATTGAGCATACTGCAAATTTACAATAGTAAGTATTACCATTTTCATTACTTACAAGGTTACTGCCCTTCTGAAGCAAGTTTAGCTTCATCTGAGATATAGAAACTTTTGAAGAGTTGAAGGGCGTGGTTTTTCAGGGGTCTTTTATTTTCAACTGAAGTTTACTGTAACTTTGCAATACAGCTTTTTTTTTTTTTTTTTTTTTTTTTTACTAAATTTTTGTTATTTTCAATTTCGATCTACCTCAATGACATAAGGGCACACACCATTCGATGAATAATTAAACCTGGGCAAAAAACCAAGTAGTAGTTGTTGGAAACTTTCATCAATGATGTAGGCAATATCAAGAAATTCATCTTTAAGAAAGGTTACAATTGCAGTGTAGTTACCATCAGAATTGGGAAAGATCAGAAAATTATCTTGAGTGTAATACCCGACAAAAAATGCATAAATAGTTAAGTTTTCTTTTGAGAATCAGACACAATTGTTAAACTCCAACAAAAAGTTCTTAAACTCTTAAATCATCAGTAAATTCCCCATTAAACTTCTTAAAAGTTGATTTAGGCAGTTTGCCAGCCATTTACAGATTTACTTCTACCACTGTTAGGTTGAGATTTGGGCTCTAGCCTTTGTTCAGTCTCGACAAATATGTTGAGAATCTGATGATTATGACCTACTTGATGAGTAATTTCCTTTATTTTGCTAAAATCTTCACTGACATTCTTATCTATGAATAAGTCAAAAATTAATTCATTCACAATTTGAATATTTTGTAGGTACTCTCTGGCAAATTTATTTTTCCCTAAAGCAACTATATTTTAAGCCTTGTAGCCTGCTCATTTCTTAATGAGAGCTGTTAAAAGACCCTGTAAATCATTCATTTTGGCAAAGTACTTATGCTCAAATGGCATCAGCCTATAAGGTTAAAAAAACCACAAAAAATCTCTGAAACACTGTGCTTCCTACTAAGGAAAACAAAACTTTGCAAAGAGGTCAACATTCATGATTGCAGAAGATATAGCTTATATCTGACAAGGCATTGTATAGACCCACTGTACTGCAAAGACAGAAAAATTCAAGATTCCTATAAAAAAAAAAAACTTCAACATTTACAAACTAATGATTCAGCAGCAGCAGCACAAACTTTAATTAAAGAACACATGCACAATGGTCTACGCTACTACCTAACCTAATTCTACGTGAAAAACTGGTAATTCTATAAAAGCTCTGCGGGACAACATGTTTAGTACAAGCCCTTGGGGAAGCAAGCAAGAACATAAATAAAAGAAGGTAAATTTCTCAAAACATCTCATTAAATTTCTCATATTATCACCTATACCAGTATATACACCCTTTTCTATAGTTATACAAAAATTTTATTAACCCATTATATCCCAGCGTCCTCATTTGAGGACACATTTCAAGATTTTTTTACCTCTTTTCTCTTATCAGTTTATCACATTTGAATAAATGCACGCATTATTTATTTCATATTACACCCCATGACATTTTTTTGATTAGTATTAAGAACTTTACAAGACTTTTATGAACAACCAAAGTTGTACAAAAATGTGCTCTTATCCTATCGTAATTTTAAGTAATTTTTTCCAAGTTATTATAACTAATATATCATGAATTTCCCAAAGTATAGTAAATTAATCTATTACCCAAGCATTTTAAGTATAAATTGTGAATAATAAATCAAAGGAAGTTGTTCATTATCGACTTAGAAAATTGTGTCCTCAAATGAGGACGCTGGGATGAAGCATTATAAATCCTGGTCAAACCTGTCGAAGTACGCTAGACGTGAACTTACCGGCCTACCTCGTTTTTGTCTCAGTTTCTTTCAAATCTCTGTTGTGACCACAAGCAGTGAGAGAATATCCATCCATGGTAAGCATTATTTTATGATTACTGAAAACCTTTCTTTAAAAAAAATAACAATATTGCTAAAAAGCTGTGATGAACATGTTTATTTAATCATTTTGAGAGAAGTTACATTTTATATAACTGACACCTCTGGAATTATTTGAAACAGTAATGTCCCCAGATATTTATGATCACATTGTGAAGGAAACTGTTCGTTATGCCACGGCCAGCAAAAACAAACTGGATTTTGTGTTCAGTGTAGATGAACTGAAATCTCTGATAGGAATTCTTCTTTTGTCAAGTTACCACAAATTACCATCGGAGAGGCATTATTGGTCAAAAGATGAAGACTTGGGTGTTTCTGTTGTAAAAAAAGCAATGTCTCGGAATAAATTTCAAGTTTTGAAGAGTGTTGTGCATTTCTATGATAATGCAGATGCAGAAAATAACACAGGGGATAAAGGATTCAAAGTAAGAAGCTTGATTTCGAAGCTTCAGAAATAATTTACTCAATATGGAGTATTTGAGGAATGCATTAGTGTTGACGAAATGATGGTAAAATATTATGGGCATAACTCCCTGAAGCAGTTTATCCAGGTGAAACCTATTAGGTTTGGATATAAACTTTAGGCGCTTTGTGGGACCTCAGGCTACTGTTATAATTTTGATCTTTACTGTGGTAACAATCCTCAACTAGATAAGAGTGATGCAATAGCATTGGGTTCAAAAGTTGTCTTGAAGATGCTTGAAGCTGTAGCAGATCCGGAATCTCATACTGTCTTTTTTGATAACTATTTTACTGGTTATGAATTATTAGTTCACCTAGGAAATATTGGTTTTCAAGCGTCGGGAACACTCAGAGAAAATCGTTTGAAGAACTGTACATTGAAATCAACAAATGATATGAAAAAAAAAAACAAGAGGCTCATATGACTACAGGTTTGACACTAATGAAGAAGTGCTGATGGTAAAATGGCTAGATAACAAATGTGTAACGGTTGGTACTAATTACGACACTGTAGAACTCCTTGCAAAGGTCCAACGTTGGATTAAGACATCAAAGTCAAAAGGAAGCGTTCCTCAACCAAATGCAATTTTCAACTATAATAAATGTATGGGTGGTGTAGATCACCATGATTGGTTAGTAGGGAAATATTCTGTTTCTATTCAAGGAAAGAAATGGTATTGGCCTTTATTCATTAGAATGATAGATATGGCAGTTGTGAACTCATGGATTATTTATAAATTGCTGCACCAAGGACATGGTTTCACACATCTGAGTCTACTAGATTTCAAAAGGGCAATTTCTGTAGCTTATCTGAAATTGGCTTGCATGGAAGGCTCAGTAGGAAGACCCTGTGGTACCTTACACTCACGCACAAATTTTGCTGATGTTCGTTATGATGGTAAAGATCATTTTATTGAAAAGCGCAACAATCAGCAGAGGTGTATGAACAAACCATGTACAGCAAAACCAAGAACCTTTTGCTCTAAATGCAATGTGACTCTTTGTATTGAATGTTTCAGCTCTTATCATAAAAGAAAATAAGATTGTCAGGTATAACAATAAAAGAAAGTACATTTAGTTTATGAAATTAAATTGTTTTTCAGCTAGAACTGTTTATCTTTATCTGAAAAGATAATGCTTTACTTAACAAATATAAACATAAAACCTATTGTCCCAGTGTCCTCATTTGAGGACAGCTTGAAAACATGATTTTATACCCCTTTGTCCCAGCGTCCTCATTTGCGGACAGCTTACTGTAAGCTTACCCTTAGAAATAGATTTTTTCTTTCTACTTCATATGTTTTCTTGACCCTTAAATATATATTATTTAGCAAAAAATTCCAGAAATTCAAAAAATACAAAAGTTGGGATTTAATGGGTTAAAAAACATTGCCGGGCACAGCTCTTCTGCAGCATTACCAACAACCAATTATCTGGTTCACAACTAATAAAATAACTTTTAATTGTTCACGATTAGGCCTGTGGGCAAACATAAATTGAAGCCAAGACTACAATTTGACATAAGCTGAAACATTTCAAGCTTACAGCAACTAACCTAACCTTAGGTACATCTGAAATGGTATACTTGGCAATGGAAAATATTATAAATGGTTCACACGGAGATCAACAATGACGGACGTTCACTCTAATAAAACAGCAACAATTACAGCCTATTACTTAAAACGAATATGAGACCAACATCTCAATAATTAGACTGCAACAGCATTCCAGGGCAAAAGCCAATTAAGAGTAGGCTAGTATGGTAGGAGAGTATGTGAGAAACTTGACTTTTTCATTTAAATGTTTTAAATGATAAAAGGAAACAAAGTAAATTATATGTATTCATGTGTATATACTGTATATGCAAGAAAGCACTAAAGCAGACAGCTTGGTACATGGTTTTCCTTTACTCATCACAGCCTACGCTTCAAGATACTTTTCTCATCCTCAAGTCTAAAAACACAAAGTAAAATATGCAAATACAGCAAGAAAAGTTAGAATGTATGTACAAATAAATTATGACAAAGTAAAACATCTAACTATGACAAAGTAAAACACCAATGCAAAAGGTAAACCTAAAATAAAATTGTTAAAAAATAGAGAGAAAGAACTAGAATATTTCAACTAACAGACCTTATTCCTCGAAGTTCAGTTGCTGTATGAAAACACAACAAAAATAAGGTGGGGTGTGGTTTAAGCTATATACAGGGGCGTGGACGAGGAATCATTGTTCAAAGAGGGAACAAGCACAAGCTTCTTGATTGCTAACGATCCAAGAATAGGGAGGTGGTGTTCGTGTTGACTGGTTAGTATAATCTTAAAATCATTATAGTTTTGTTTTACTTTTGCATAGTTTTATGTGGTTTCTAATATTTGATGTTTCAGCATTGGACAACTTGCACCCAGTGCGAAAGCTAACGCCAATATGTGCGTTACATCTCACTTTAAGCTAAGACGGTTGGTTTTTTGGACGCAACAAACAACAAACGGATAACTTTTCCTCCCTGCGTTCACAGAGGAAGCTTTCCTGGGCTGCCTTGTCTTTGTCCATTCTTTTGGTTTTGATTATATTCCTACCAAAGCAAAGGAGAGAGGTCGAACAGCATAATTTATATATATATATATATATATATATATATATATATATATATATATAATTATTTATATATATATATATAATTATTTATATATATATATATATATATATATATATATATATATATATATATATATATACATATATACACACAGGTTGACCATCACTAATCCGGCATCATTGGGACCTGGAGGGTGCCAGATTAGCCATTTTGCCGGATTAGCCATTTATTAGGCTAGAATACACGAAACCCAGTAGCTAAGCACCTCATCTTAGAATTCAAATATCCCATAAACCAGTACAAGTTGGTTAATAAAGAAAAGACAATTATTAAATACAGGTAGTGCTCGAGTTACGATAATTCGACTTACGATATTTCAAGTTTATGATGGGGTTAGCAATTAATACCAGTACGAAAATATTTAGGAAATATTTTTACAGTATATTTCGCGCAGGCGCAGGCACAATCAGGTAGCGAGAGAGACCAACTTACAATAGACCAACTTCTTTTCCTCCATCTCTTTATTCCATCTGCTAGTTAAAAAAATAAAAGAGAATGATAAAAGTATTGTTAGTAACGTTATACTCTTGCGTAAATGCTTACAGCCATAAACAACCGAACGGGAACCTGTTGTTTTGCTAATAATCGTATCGGATAACAACTGTTTTGCTCATATTTCAACCATCGTATGGTAGTACACAATTACTGTAATGTTACAAATGACGTTAAGTACTGTACAATAGGACTGATATATTTTTTTCACTATACCCTTATTCGCTTTGGAGAAAAGATTGGCAGGGAAATATATTGCTACAGTAACTTTAAGCTGTAAGTTGTAGCTGAAGCTGAGAAAACAATGTTCAAGCTGCTAATGACTATAAATTATCGTGCATCGGCAACATGGATGAAACTCCGCCATAAATAAAACTGGAGATAATGTATTTTAATCAAAACTACCGGGCATGAAAGAATACAAATTATTACTGTTTTCACGCCGATAAAACATAAATACGTAAAGCTCGTATTATGATGAAATCAAGAGAAAATAGCGAACGGAATCTTCGATTTTTTTTTACACAAAACAAACGTGCCCCCAAAACGGCCAGCAGCGATTCCCGCGAACGTCATATATTAATGAAAAAAACAGCTAAATTAATTTCACAACAAGACGTATTTAAGTTATATTTCAACTTAAAAACACTTCGTATAACGAAAAATATCCGTGTCCCAAATAAATAAAGTACCCATATTCATTCACGCTAACTAGAGGCAAGAAAGGCGCTTTGAACTTAGTTAAATGCGGCGAAATAAACACCGCGATATCGATTCCCAAAACAAAACATTGATCGCAATTTTATAATACAGAAGCAATATGAGAATATACGCAATTGGAAACAATGTAGTAAAGCATAACTTTTTAAAAGGTCCATGAAAAAGATGCACATTTGTTATGTTGATGTTTGTATAATACTGTTAATATATGAATAAAATTCAGTATAATGTAGGCTAGGCTACCAGTTTGTTGATGCAGCACACTGCGCCACCAAATCGAAGAGGCCGGCGAGCGAGTTAGCGCAGGGACACGGGAAATGTGAAAATTAGTGTGGAAACATTAGAAATTACTCTAGCCGAAATTTGTGCCGGATTACTGATTGTTCCGGACTACTGATTGCCGGATTAGTGATGGTCAACCTGTAATCAAATGTTTCGACTTTATTTCGAAACCATTGACAAAGGCCTGAGACATAGTGTGTGTGTGTGTGTGTGTGTATATATATATATATATATATATATATATATATATATATATATATATATATATATATATATATATATATATATATATATATATATATATATATTATATATATATATATCATATATATATATACATATATATATACATATATGTATACATATATATATGTAGTCCCGGTTTACGACAGGGGTTCCGTTTTTTCACGCGTCGTAAACTGAAAATTGTCGTAGACTGAAAAATTGTCGAAAATTGTCAAAAATCCTAAGAAAACCTTACTTTTAATGCTTTGGGTGTATTGAAAATGATGTAAACTGCATTTCTGAGTCCAGCCCGTGTCAGCCGGTGAAATTCCATTGTTGCACGAATTTCTAGGTATAAAATGCTAGATATACCAGAGAAAAAGAGCTTTCAGGAAAGCTGGGGTTACTACCCCCAGATCGAGCGTCTTCTCCAAGGAAGACGTTGGTATAACGAAGGGTGAGTGAAGGATCACTACCACGGAGTCTTACTCGAAAGATATCTCCCTGTTAAAACCCCAGGAGAGAGCGGTGAGCCGTTACAGCCCCACACACAAACGCCCGCCAGATCGGCGACACCAGCGCCACCTACCTCATTCCATTTTCTAGCACGTGTCTGCTACCACTCTCTTTTTGTGCTTGTGCCCTTTATTGGATTATTCTTCCAATTAATCATGTCATCGAGCAGCTTTACCATCTCCAAGTTAAGTACCATCTTATTGTGGGGTTTTGTTCGATAATTTGGCTGTAATTGTCTCGGTTTTCACAATTATGAGAACTTTGTTATGACGCCACGGCGTCCCCTGCCAGCCATGTCGACCGCGAGGCGACCCCATCAGTCTTTTTCTGTTGGGGTTGTCTCATTGTCGTTATATGTTATTATTTACCCCCTGGTTCTCCTCCTGGCGGGTTTCCTGCGGTGGCCCCCCTCCTTTTTTCGAGTCTTAATATATTTGTTAGGCCTTACGGTCCATATTAGGGTGATGCCCCGTCCAGGTTCCCCAGGCTGGGTTCCTTGTTTATTTCTTAGTCTACATTAAGGCTATATATTTTATTTTTCTTGGCGATGGTGCTCTGTTTTGTTTTTATTCATTATTTACCTCCTCGAGGTGGCGGCAGCCTCAGATCTAACCGCTTCCCGAGGTAGGCTACGCCCACCTTGTATGAGCACATTTTTATTTATTCTATATTTTTGTGTGTGATGGTTTATTACGAGTGTGGTCTTCCCTTGCCTATTATATTAGGCTCGTATTGCGCCCTTCCTCTCGCCCTAGGCGTGGAGGATCCATCGGGTTGAGGGAGTTTTGGTTGCTGTTTCCTCCGTGGTCGTTTTTTGGGGTGGCAGAGTGAGCCCCTTAGTTCTCTTCCTTACTTCGAAGGAATAGAGTTCATTGGGTGTGTCTCCTCTAGGCTAGTCGCCTTTTTGCCCCCCTCTTTTCGGTCCCGGTTGGCTCTCGGCACAAAATTTCTCTCCCTGTTTGCCTTCCTCCTCCCTTCCCGCTCTCCTTCCGTTAACCTAGGCTACGCTTGGTTCGGTATTTTATTAGGCTTCGCCTAGTCAGGAGTTGGGCATTGAGGTTGTCGCATCCTCCCCAGTAGTAGGCCACCCTCCTAAGTTTTCATTATGCTTGGAGCGGTGTGTGTGTGCAGTTGAGCGGGTGAATCATTTTCCCTTGTCTCCTGTTTTCACTCGTAGCCTACCACTCTTCCCTACCCACCACCTCCCCCTCCCCTCCCCAGCTTTGCTCTACTCGTGCGGGTGACGCTAGATGGCGTTTTCTCCGAGTTGAGGGACTCCCCCTGGTAGAGGGATTCGCTCCCTCCCATACAGTCCCAAGCATCGCTGTGTTTGTATTGGTGGTTCGTTTACTCGCTCCGACTCAAACGGGTTAGACACTCTCTCCCACACTTTCTTTCCTCCCCGTCGGGTTTCTTGGTTGGGTTGTTTACGCTTGCTCCGGCTTATGTTATGTACCTGGCCTATCATGACGAGCATCTCACCCACCTTGTTTCTCTGGCGGGGAAGTCCGAGAGGAGGGGAATATATGAAGGGGGCGGATCCCTCCGGTCTCCGGAGTGGTTTGCTCCTTTTACCATCACTTGTTTATTTTATTAATTATTTATATATATATATATATATATATAAGTGTATTTTATCTAACGGAGTGGGCTTCTCACTCCGTCTCTACTTTTTTTATATATATGCTGTTGAGTCCGGTACTACGCCTGGGGATTCCGCCGTTGTTTTTACTGGCAGCCCTTGCGGTGAGTTCCTGTTGTCTCATACCTTTCATTCCGCCGGAGTATTCCGGGGTCTGGAAGTAATTTACCTTCCACTCTGTGTAATTTGGAGCTTGTTGGCCTAGTTTTTAACGAGGGGTTTCCTATCCACCGGAGCATTCCGGTTGTAAGCTGAAATTCCCGGCCTTGCCGGCTTTAGATTGCTTAGAGTGGTAGGTTCATGTACTTTTTACACTTACAGACTGTTCGCTGTGAGGAGCCGGGGTGCACCGCTTCATTACAGCAACCTTATGGACACGTAGTGTGCCGGACCCACGCTGGTTGTGCGGTCCGGTTGGACGACCTGGTAGTCTGGCACCCCGATGGCTGTGAGGTTTGCTTCGCCTTGTGTACGAGTGTCCAGGACGAGTCGGTAAGTGATAGTTTTCTTCCATATTACATTCCTCATATCGAAATAGTGTTTATGTGGTTCTCGAACCGTTCCTTCGTTCTGCTAATTGTCGGTTCTCTTACAGGCGGACGAGTCCTCCAAGAAGTCTTCCTTGGAATCTCTCCGCGCTTGGGTGGCTGGGTTCGGGAGGAACGTTCCGTCGGGAAGCCCTATGTCCTCGACGCTAAGTTGAGGGACCTGCTCTACCCGGCGCACGGGTGGCGACCGCAGTGCCAGAAGAATTTGCCACCCCATCATCCAGCAGATCCGGGATGCGACCCAGCCACCCCAAGTGGACATCCTTTACGCCGAGGTTTCGGAGGACGTCGCCGCTTTAGACTTGGACCTGGAACCCATGAATATGGAACAGGACCAGGTGGTAAGTAGCGAGGTAAGTGAGGTTGCGGGGCGGGCCCCCTTTTGACTCCCAGCTTCATCAGTGTCTTCCTTTGCAGGTTTTGTGAAGTCTTCCTCCTGGGTGATAGAGCTCCATCAGCTATCCCCAAGTTGAAGTTGAAGACTTCATGGAAGGCGAAGGGCTTTAAGTCCTCGTCTTCCAGGAAAGCCTTGCCTTTCCCCCCGTCGAAGGCTAAGGTCTCAGCACCGGTAGCCTCCGGGAGCAAGTCTGGTTCCTCCGGCAAAGGAGCGAGTAAGAGGGCATCAAAACCAAGCCCTCCTCGCCAGCCTGCCTTTGACGCGGAGACTTTCGCTAACCAGCTCTTTGAACGGTTCTCGGCGGAGGTCGAGTCCAAGTTTACTCAAATATCAGAGAAGTTGACCAGTCATGACAACATACTGGCGGGGATAGCTCGCCCAGGCAGAGCCGAACCCCAGTATTCCATCCCTGATACGGCGGATCTCCCTCCCTTTGATGTCGGGGAACCCTTGGCGTTTAGCCCTCCGGGCTATTCAGCATGAGGGAACCTTAACGGTGGAAGGTCTTGGCACGAGGCGGTTGGAAGAGCTGGAGTTCTTTCCGCCCGATCTCTTGCCCCCTTACCCAGGCTTCGTTAGGCTGACGGAGGAAGCCTGGGCACGTTCAGACAAGGTTCCTAGGAGACAGTGATCTTCCCTAGAGACCAGGCTCAGTCGGCTCTCCTGCGCACTCTGGCGGAGTGGCAGACCCGATAACACGAAACTGACGCCTTTCAAGGACAATTTTACTATGTTTTCCCTGGGTGACAGGTTGCCGACTCCCTGCTTAAACAAAGTCGCTCTAGCTACGGCCCGAGCGTGCTTTGAGGGCAATCCCTTACCACAGTTAAGGGAAACAGACTCCACATCCCTGGTATTCCCAGGGGGCGATGAGTTTTGGACTGACGCGCCGTCCACCTTTACTGTTGGAAAGCTGGACGCCTTTTGCGCTTCATTTCAATTTAGCGAGCAGCTGAAGGCGGAGTTTGAGGCACGGACTAAGCTAGCCCAGTCTTTGAACTCCGTCTGCCTCACTGAAGCCACTGCCGTCTCCTGTGCAGACGAGCCTTTCTTTCAGGTCTTGGCTAAATCCCTGCTGGCGGGATTTCAGTCCGACCTGTTTGACTTTATCATGGCCAGGCTTGAATGCAGGAAATTTATTTTCGCTGATGCCACCATCCGTCACGAGCCTAACAAGCTCGTGAAGAGCTCGATCTGGGGACCTAACCTCTTCCCTGACGAAGAGGTTACGAATGTTCTTAGGGAGGCTACAAGGGCCAACCAGAGTCTGCGCTCTCGCTGGGGCATTTCTGCCTACAAGCGTAAGACCACAGAATCTGGCGGCCCCCAGACGAGAGGAGGCAAACGATTCAGGGAGGCACAAGAGACCCCATCATCAGACGGTAGTCCAAGCCGTCCCGGTCTCGGCAGTGGCACAGCCCTCCACTTCAAAGGCCCATCCCCAACAATATGTGCTGGTTCAACCAGCTCATTCCTGCCGCCCCTGTATGTTGCTTCACCAGCATACAATCCAACCTATGAGGGCCGTGGATTCTTTCACGGCCTTAATAGGAGCGCAAGGGGGAAGAGGTAGGCTCCTTACAGAAGAAAGTCTAACACCACCCCAAGAGGTAAGCCTGGACGTGGTAGAGGGAACAAACCCGCTCCTCCCACTGAGAACAAACAGGTAGGCGGTCGCCTGTATTGGTTCAGGGACCAATGGACCTTCAGCCCTTGGGCACACAGCATTGTGTCCAAGGGTCTAGGATGGAGCTGGATCAAAGACCCTCCTCCTCTGACCAGGTTTTACCAGCCACCCTCATCAATCCTGCAGGATTACGTGGCAGAATTGCTCAACAAGCAAGCAATAAAGAAAGTAAGGCACCTAAAGTTTCAAGGCAGGTTATTCACCGTTCCCAAAAAGACTCCGATCAGCAAAGAGTGATCCTGGATCTGTCGCGTCTAAAT
Source organism: Macrobrachium rosenbergii (assembly GCF_040412425.1). Lineage (NCBI taxonomy): Eukaryota > Metazoa > Arthropoda > Malacostraca > Decapoda > Palaemonidae > Macrobrachium > Macrobrachium rosenbergii. Next base: position 103,558,995 of record NC_089752.1, read on the forward strand.
CTCTACATAAAAATGCGACAAATTTCGCATGCTTACGGTAGCTCAGTGCGGACTCTACTTCCACGTGGAGCCGTCACCAACTCTATTGATCTTTCAGATGCTTATTATCACGTCCCGGCTGCGCGGAGCTTCTCTCCGTTCCTGGGTTTCAGACTCGGGAATCAAGCCTACTCCTTCAGGGTCATGCCTTTCGGTCTAAACATTGCGCCCAGGATATTTACCAAGCTGGCGGACACAGTAGTTCAACAACTCCGGTCCCGAGGGATATCCCTAGCAGCGTACCTGAGACGATTGGATAATTTGGGCTCCAACAGTTCTAGAATGTCGGAAGGCTACGTCCAAGGTCATCAACTTCCTGGAGTCGTTAGGTTTTCAGCTGAACAGAGAGAAGTCCCGCCTGACTCCGGGTCCCGGTTTCAGTGGCTGGGTCTCCAGTGGGATCTGTCCTCTCACACGTTATCTCTCCCGCCTCCCAAGCGGAAGGAGATAGCATCCCTTACCAGGAAATTTCTGAAAAACCAATCAGCATCCCGCGGACCCAAGAAAGAATCCTTGGGTCTCTTCAATTTGCCTCAGTGACGGACCTGCTCTTAAAAGCAAAATTAAAAGACATAAACAGAGTGTGGCGGAGTCGAGCCAATGTCAAGCTCAGAGACAAGGTCTCCTCTATTCCCCCGAATCTTAAAGGCGAGACTGCGGCCTTGGTCCACAGTCAGTGGCCTGTCCAGGACAGTTCCGCTTCAGTTTCCCCCTCCGGCACTAGTTGTTCACATGGACACTTCCCTAAGCGGCTGGGGAGGATATTCGCCAAAACAAAAAGTACAGGGAACGTGGTCCACTATGTTTCAGCAGTTCCATATAAACACCCTGGAAGCTATGGCAGTTTTTCTTACTCTAAAGAAAATCCACCCCCCCAACCGGATTCATATCAGGCTGGTATTGGACAGCGCAGTGGTAGTTCATTGCATCAACAGGGGCGGCTCCAAATCAGGTCGAGTAAACCAGGTGATGATTGCTATTTTCTCCCTGGCGAGCAAGCACAGCTGGCATCTGTCAGCCACCCACCTAGCGGGGGTGCGGAACGTGGTGGCAGATTCCTGTCCAGGGCTACTCCGTTGGAGACGGAGTGGTCCCTGGACGGGAATCCTTCAATGGATTTGTCGCCAGGTTCCGGGTCTCCAAGTGGATCTGTTCGCGACGGAGAGCAACTTCAAGCTCCCCTGTTATGTGGCTCCGAACCTGGACCCCCAGGCGTATGCCACGGACGCGATGACGGTAGATTGGAACAATTGGGAGAGGATTTATCTGTTTCCCCCAATAAACTTGCTGCTGAAAGTATTACACAAACTCAGGACATTCAAAGGTCAACCAGCCCTGGTAGCCCCCTATTGGCCGAAGAGCAATTGGTTCCCTCTTCTTCAGGAACTGGGATTGCGGAGTCTTCGGATTCCCAAGCCCAAACTGACCCAGACAGTACAAACCAAGACTGTGTCAGCTTCCTCAAGAATTCAGAATGCCCTAGTTTTATGGACTTTATAAAGTTCGCAGCCCAAAAGGGAGCAAACATTGACCCCGTTAACACTCTGTTTCTAGAATCAGACAAAAGAGATTCTACTCTTAGACAGTATGACTCAGCAGTCAAAAAATTGGCCTCCTTCCTGAAAACATCTGAAGCCCAAGTCATGACGACTAATCTAGCAGTTACCTTCTTTAGATCATTGTTTGAGAAAGGCCTTGCCCCGGCCACTATTACCACAGCCAAGTCAGCCCTGAAGAAGGTATTCTTATATGGTTTTAAAATTGACCTTACAGATTCCTATTTTTCATCTATCCCCAGAGCATGCGCTCGTCTGAGACCCGTATCACGCCCACAATCTGTTACGTGGTTCCTCAATGATGTTCTTAAGTTAGCATCTGAGATTGACAACTTTCAATGCTCTTATCTGGATCTGTTAAGGAAGACTTTATTTCTGATTAGCTTGGCTTCAGGTGCCAGAATCTCAGAGCTGTCGGCTCTCGCTAGAGGTGATGATTTTGTGAACTTCCTCCCGTCCGGAGAAGTCCTCCTTTCCCCTGACCCTAGATTTTTAGCTAAAAATGAAGACCCACAAGACAGGTGGTCCCCTTGGAAGGTGGTGCCCTTTCCACAAGACCAGTCTTTATGTCCAGTTTATACCCTAAAGTCTTACCTTTTAAGAACTCCACAGTGTAAGTCGGGTCCTCTTTTATCAGGGAGAAAGGTGGTACTCTATCGACAAATGCAATAAGGCAACAAATTTTGTATTTTATTAAACAAGCCAACCCAGATTCAGTTCCTAAGGTTCATGATATTCGAGCAGTTGCTACTTCTATTAATTACTTTCATAATATGGACTTCTCAGAACTCTCTAAATACACGGGTTGGAAATCACCTCTAGTGTTTAAACGCCACTATTTAAAAACACTCGAAGCCCTGAAGTTTTCTACAATAGCTGTGGGAAGTGTCATCTCCCCACCCAGAGGCGTAACAATAGGGTGGCAGAGGTGGCAAACTGCCACGGGCCCAGGGCCTATAATGATTAAAGGGGCCCATGGACGTAGAGTCACAGAAAGGGAGCCAAGGGACCCAAGGGATATGGGCCCATGGCCGTAAAAAGAAGAAAAAGAAAAAAAAATATGCTACTGCTTACTGTTATATTTTAGTGATTTAGAAAAAAAAATTATTTCAAATTCCTCAATATAATATTGGTAAATGATTATTAACAGAAACTGAGAAGACATTACATATTGTTAATGTATATGATGGCCTTTATGGGTTATGGGTTAGGAGGTCATAGGGGGTATTACTGTTCGTACACTACAGGTCCGTATGAGATCTTGGCTTGAACGCGTTATGTTCCTGTCTAAGTCCTGGCCTCCGTGTACACCAATTACCAGAGCTTGTCAGTTGTCACCGCCTGTGACCGCCAGTATCTTTTGATCATTTAAAGGAAAAAGTGAGAGAAGTTTTTCGCGTTTCGTGATTGTTTTACATTGTATTCTTTTATAAGTGGACTACAACTGATAGTTATCTTACACCTTATGAAAGATTATGTTGATTACGAATTGTGAACTTAATTTTAATGTTTGACTCACAATACAAATAATGTAATAGAAAGAACAATGCATTGAAGAAAGATGTAATTAATATTTTCACAATGATATCAATCGAAATTTTTTATAGTGCCTCAGTGGCGTGGTCGATATGGTGTTTGCGTCCCACCTCGGTGGTCGCAGATTCGATTCTCGGCCATTCCATTGAGGACTGAGAGATGTGTATTTCTGGTGATAGAAGTTCACTCTCGACATGGTTCGGAAGTCACGTAAAGCCGTTGGTCCCGTTGCTGAATAACCACTGGTTCCATGCAACGTAAAAACACCATACAAACAAAAACAATAGAATTTTTGTATATCAGATGATGACAGAGTATAATTTTCTCAATTAATAATAGTTTTTATTTACAGTGAATCGGATATATCATGCCTCCCAAAAACATCTTAGTGGCAGTGAAAATCGGAAAAGAAAAAGAGAATGAAATTAAGGCATCAAAGCTTCCAAAATTAGTGGTTTCTTTTCCCAACAGTAGAAGTGATTAACGAAAATGCAAAGGACAATGACAGTTGTGAAGCTATTGGAGAAAATACTAATAGTAGTGTCACTAGTGTGGAAATGCCTACTACCAGTACTAGTTTAGTTGAAACAAACACAGCAACTGATACAGGTGTAAAGAAATTAGACGAAGTTGGCAAGCCTGATTCTGACCCCAGTTTCCGACACTATATTAGGCAATACCTGTGAAGATGAGTGTAAACCTAGTACCTCAAAAGACCATGCGCCTGAGCTCTCATTTGACACAATAACATCGTTGTGGCCTACAGACCGAGGACATTTTATGGAACAAAACTTGAAGGACCAAACAAAACGATTTATCATTACAAATGGACATTGCAAGCCTAATGGCCCTTTCAAAAAGGATGCAGAAGGTCGCTCTTTCCTGAAAAATATTATCATGCAGTGTCCAAATAAGGTGTGAAAATTGAGAGGTCGTGGTTATGCTATTCAGTTGTTCTTGATAAGGCTTATTGTGAGACATGTTGGTTGTTTGCTAATCGAGGAGCGAGTAGATTTCAAGATACGTGGATTGATGGCTATTGTGACTGGAAACACATAGGTGAGGGTATGAAGAGGCACGAATCATCCCAAATTCACTATAATTCATGCCTAGTGTATGAACAATGGCGCTTGCATGGAACTTTGAGTGAAGCACTTGAAGGTAATCTTCAAAAGGAGAAAAAATACTGGCGTCAGGTTTTGGACAGATTATTATTTAAATGTAACTCTTACATTAGCGATGTGCAATTTGCCATTTCGTGGACACACAGAAGGAACACAAGCAGAAGATGAAGGTGATTATGATGAGGATGAAAGGAAAGTTAGGAAACGTGGAAATTTCATTTGCATCATTGAGTTGCTTTCTAAATATGATCCAGTTCTTTCAGAATTAATCAGTAAACCTAAAGGTAAACAAAGTATATGAGCCCAATGATACAAAATGAACTCATTCAGTTGCTTTCAAAGGAAACTGAAAAGAACTTACTTATGCCATTAAAGCAGCTCCATTTTATAGCATAATGTTAGATACAACACAGGATATTTCAAAATTGATCAGATGTGTGAAATATACCGTTACTGTAGCATAGAATATGATGATAATGGAAAGCCAAAAGCCCTACAAATTAATGAGTCTTTTTAGGGTTTCATAAGGTTGAGGGCAAAAGTGGAGCTGCACTATCAGAACAAATTTTGCAAATAGTTAAACAAAGAGGACTTTCTATTTCAAGGTGTCGTGGCCAAGGATATGATGGAGCTAGTAACATGAAGGGATATACAAAGGTGTGCAGAAAAAATAATTGATGTTGAACCCAGTGCAGTTTATGTTCATTGTGCTGCTCATAATTTAAATTTGGTGATTAATGATGCTGTCAAGGATGTGACAGAAATGGCGCAGTTTTATGATATTGTTCAAAGAGTCTATGTGTTTTTTGGATTGAGTATCAAGAGATGGGACATATTATCTAGCTTAATTTTTGAATCAGGCACTCACAAAGGGGTAACTATTAAAAATTTAAACCCAACTAGATGGGCTGGACGTTATGATGCGGTATTTGCTCTCAAAGTTCGATTCTGTGATGTGCAGAAAGCTCTAGCACAAATAATATTATGCAGCTCTAAGGCAGACGAACGCAATGAAGCCACTGCACTAAAGAAATGTCTTGAAAATTTTAATTTTGTATTCCTTTTGACGTTTCAGTCCAAAATCTTACAGTCAATAAATTTAGTATCAAAAATGTTGCAACCAAAAGCAGTTGATCTTGCTAAGGCAGCAGACCTCTTAAAGGTTTGCATGGATGAGATGTGCAGATTAAGAAATCAGTTTGAGGATGTACAGAAAGAAGCAACAGATATAGCCCAGAAGTGGTCAATCAGACCAGAATTTGAGAAAAAGAGACTTCGTACCGTAAAAAGACATTTTGGCGAGCTTTTTGAAGACCAAAGATTAGAAGATCCAGAGAGTTTGTGTAGAGTAACTGTTTACTATCGTACTCTGGACATCATCACAACTCAGTTGAACTTCCGTTTTACTGGCTTGCATGAAGCTGTCTCATCATTCTCAGTGTTGGAACCAATCTCATTGCAAAATTTATCTGACTCAGAGCTGTACGAAAAAGCATCTAGTTTTGTGAAAAAATACCACAACGATGTGTCAGAAACATTCACACAGGAAATTCTCAGCATGAGATCTGCTCTGAAGGGAGAAATAAGCAAAGTTTCTAGTATTAAGGACCTTGCTAATATGTTGATCATAGAAAATCATTCTATTCCAGCCAGTTTCCCTGAGGTTTGCACTGCAATGCTATTGTTTTCAACTATTCCAGTCACAACTGCAACTTCTGCAAGTGCAGAGCGTTCATTCTCCAAACTAAAGCTTGTTAAAAACTATTTGCAAGTACAATGGCACAGGAAAGATTAGAAGGACTAGCTCTTCTATCAATTGAACAAGGAACTGCGCGTAAATTGAACTTAAGTAAAGTCATTGACAGATTTGCAGAGATGAAAGCAAGGAAGAAAGAATTCTAGAAGGTATATAAGGTATATTTGTTTATTTAATGATGGTGTAAATGTTTTGGACCAAGTTGTGTTTATTTTCATTTTATAGGCATCGTAATTATGCAATAATGTAACGGCCGCATAGGCCTACATAAGGGGATTCATCTGATTCATTATTGAGAATATATAATTTAGATGTTTTTTTCTAAGCTATGTATGTATTAACAATTAGTAATTATATTTCAATGCCTGCATATTATATTTCAATTTCTTATGCCTAACCAGTTCTACGATATATCAAATCAATCTCTACTCTCTCTCCATAATATATATATATATATATATATATATATATATATATATATATATATATATATATATTTTTTTTTTTTTTTTTTTTTTTTTTTGAGGTAATGGGGCCCCACTGTAAGAAAATGCCACGGGCCCATTCTCACCTAGTTACGCCCCTGTCCCCACCTTAATTAGTCATCTTCCTTTATCCTCCCTAATCCCCCCGCCGGCCTGCCTCATTTACTTCTCTGCTTGTCCTCCTGGTTGATCATGCCTCACTGCCTTGCTCCTCATATTGATATTGTATTGTCTCTGTTGAGTGGAAACTGTAATTTGACATGTTATGATTGTGTTTTTTCCTTTGGGGTACTGGGCTGTTTTTATTTTGCTCCATGTACCCCATATATGTATATATACACGTATGTAATTATTCCCCATATTGTATTGTCTCTTGCGTGTGTAGCTATAAGGTTGTGTATACTCTTTAGTCTAAGTAATTTTCAATTGTCATTATACCCTTGTAGTTTTAAGTATTTTTGGGTTTTTTCCCTGCCACACTGTGGACTTGCTCACATATTTCGTAATGTTAAGCTTTTTTACTGTAGTTTTCAGTTTGATGTTCAATTTCACATGTGAGAGATACCCTGATTAAAACCATTTTCGTAACTTATGTTTTTTCTTCAGATTACCTTGTTTCCTCGTAGTTAGCAGCCTTGGCATGATTCTCTATCACTATTTCACCGGCTGACACGGGGCTGGACTCAGAAAAGGGATTTTGACAAAGGAAAAATCTATTTCTGAGGAAGGCCCCGTGTCACCCGGTGACCCTCCCTGACACACCTGTTGCTCCCCCCCCTACTTGCACATGCCAAGCCTGGGGGTAGTGCTAGCCTGGAATGAGGTAGGTGGCGCTGGTGTCGCCGATCTGGCGGGCGTTTGTGTGTGGGGGCTGTAACGGCTCACCGCTCTCTTCTGGGGGTTTTAACAGGGAGATATCTTTCGAGTAAGACTCCGTGGTAGTGATCCTTCACTCACCCTTCGTTATACCGACGTCTTCCTTGGAGAAGACGCTCGATCTGGGGGTAGTAACCCCAGCTTTCCTGAAAGCTCTTTTTTCTCTGGTATATCTAGCATTTTATACCTAGAAATTCGTGCAACAATGGAATTTCACCGGGTGACACGGGGCCTTCCTCAGAAATAGATTTTTCCTTTGTCAAAATCCCTTTTTTATTGAGTTTTTCATAAAAAAAAACTCTAAATTTTTATTATTCTGCCGTTTTGGAGCCATATTTCTTCTGTCGGATTGGCGTACGACACATCGTAACCCTGGAACATGCGTCGTAAACCGGGAAATAATTTTTGATGAATTTGAAAAGCGTCATAACCTCGAACGTTGTAAGCGGACCATGTCGTAAACCAGGGACTGCCTGTATATGTTTATGTATGTATATTTACATACAGGTATACATTTATGTATGTATATGTATATATATATATATATATATATATATATATATATATATATATATATATATATATATATATATATCACAGGTGAAATTATAAACATATTGCTTTTGTATTATACAGTATACTGCGATCATAGTGATCAATGTTTTGGTTTGGAAATCATTTACACGGTGTTTATTTCGCCGTATTTAACCAAGACCACTTTATTCAACTCAGTTTAGAGCGCTTTTCTTGCTTTTAGTTAGCGTAAATGAATCTCTAGTTACTTTATTTATATGGGGCAAAGTTATTTTTGTTATAGAAAGTGCTTTTAAGTCGAAACATAACTTAAATACGTCTTGTTGTGAAATTAATTTAGCTATTTTTTTGTTAATAGATGACCTTGGCCATTTGGGGCGTTTGCTTTGTGTGAATAAAATCAAGATTCCGTTCATCATTTCCACTTGATTTCATCATAATACAAGCTTTACATATTTATTGTTTATCTGCGTAAAAATAGCAGTACAGTAATGTGTTCTTTCATGCCTAGTAGTTTTGATCAAAATACTTTCTCTCCAATTTTAATTACGGTTGAGTTTCATTCATGTTGCCAATGCACGATAATTTAGTCATTAGCAGCTTGAACATAGTTTTCTCAGCTTCAGCTACAACTTGCAGCTTAAATTTAGCAGTATATTTCCTTGCCGATCTTTTATCCATACCGAATAAGAGTACAATGTAAAAATATATCAGTCCTATTCTACTTAACGTCATTTGTACTATAACCTACGGTAACTGTGTATTACCATGTGATGGTTGAAATACAAGCAAAAAGGTTGTTGTTATCCAATTTGGCGAAGCAAAACAACAGTTTCTCGATCGGTTGTTTATGGCCGTATGCATTTACGCAACAGTATAACGTTACTAACAATACTTTTGTCATTCTCTTTTACTTTTTTAACTGGAAGATGGGATAAAGAGATGGAGGAAAAGAAGTTGGTCTATTATAATTTGGTCTCTCTCGCTGCCTGATTGTACGCTGCTGACTGCACCCATGCAAAATTTTAAAATATTTTCTAAATATTGTGGTATCGGTATTAATTGCTTACCCCATTGCAAAATCGAATTATCATAAGATGAATTATTGTAACTTGAGCACTACCTGGGTATTTTAATAGGTTTATCACAAAAAGTGCATTTAGTCATGAAAATGAGATGAAAATACAATAAGTGAATATTTCTAATTGAAAAATGCCATGAATGGACGAATTTTTGGTGATTAATGCATACATATGTTCCATAAATAAATCCACAAATAGGTGAGTCCGCGAATCGTGAGACCGTGAATACGGGGGGTTTAATGTATATGTATATATACTGTATATATACAGTATATGTATATATAAATGTATATGTGTATATTAATGTATGTTATGTATAATATAAATGTATATGTATATATATGTATAACTGAAAATATGGAACGTGATGAACATATAAATAAAGATAAAATCCACGAAGGAAAGGGAAACACTGGAGTGCTGCGAGGCCTTTTTGACTCTTTCGTCCTTTACTTAGCAGATTGAAGAAATATAAAAGTTTACAAAGAAAGCTCATATAAATGACAGATAGGGGAGGGGTTATAAAGGAAAAATATGTACCTGGAATCCAACATAATTGAAGAGTTAGTAGAACTGCCAAATATTTAACCCTGTTTTGGCAGTTCTACTAATTCTTCAATTGTGTTGGATTCCAGGTACATATTTTTCCTTTATAATCCCCACCTGTCATTTATATGAGCTTTCTTCGTAAACTTACTTTTATATTTCTTCAGTATGCTAGGTAAAGGACGAAAGAGTCGAAAGGCCTCACAGCATTCCAGTGTTTACCTTTCCTTCGTGGATTTTATCTTTATTTATGTATATATATTATTATATAAGGTGATATAATATTTATAACCATTTTGTAAGTGTTTGAAATGTCTCTGTGAAAATTTTTTATTTTTTGCTTGCAAGATTCGTCATTTGTTGTGAAGACGTGATTTTAAAATGTCTTTTCTTACAGATATGTTGTGTGTTATATAAACTTATGATTCTGTGGGATATTTTCCCCTTTTGTTTAATCTTTTAAAATGGTATTTTTAAAAGTTTATCAGGTCGCTACTTCCTGTCTGCCGAGAGAGAGAAAAAGGGCTCGCTTCTCTGTTTATTCAGGTGCTTTGGGGAAAAACATCCACTTTTGGTTATCTGACGAACTGTCACCAAGTCGGCGAGTTAAACTTATGTTTTTATCACTGTGTGCTTATTACAGCATTATTAACTCTGCCTATGCCTATTCTATTTGTAACCTAAGAAAGAGAGACAGAAAAATAGCAAATAAGTGCTGTTATTTCATATCTAATGTGTTTGCCCAGCTTGACAAAAGGTTTTGTGAACCCTGGCCAGGAAGTGTCAATCATAGCGATAATGCCAGTTCGCTACGAAGCAATAGTGTGTACAAGTATACTTGTATACGTGTGTATGTGTATTCATACATGTGTATTCTGTGTGAACACCCTATGTGTATATTCTCAGCCTACGAAACTTAAAATCCAGTGTCTTCTTAGAGACAGATCAGTCTACTGGCAAGGGTCATTAGAGGCAGAACCAGACCTCTCTCTCTCTCGATAGTCCCGATATTATAACGGGAATGACAGGAAAATATCCATTGTAAAAGCTCTGTTAAACTCACCCCAAGAGTGTGTTAATTGTGTAAAAGGGTTCAGGAATATTTTGTACAAGTGTTGAAGAGGAGATATATATTGGTGTAATGTTTACTAAAGGTAATGTGGTGAAAATGAGTTTTGTTAATATTCTTGATAAAAGAGAATTGTTATGTTTGAATAATTCTTAGAAAGAAGTGAGTCTGACTTTTCTTTTTATAAGAAAAGTTATATAAAAAAGATGATGTAGTTTTTAACACATTATTGGTGATTGTGGTGTTTTTTCATTTTTGTGTATCGCATTCTTATATGTCTGTGCTATCATATTATTGTGATTTTATTGTTGCCGTGTTTTGCTGGTAATTTCTTAGCATTTTGTTAATGCCTACCTGTTACAGAGATTTTTGGAGAATGTTATGTGGATTTCAATCAGTAATATTTTGGTGACTGTTTGTAATTGTTGAAACAGGTAAAAGCTTGGTACTTAAGTGATAGTTAATAGTTTGATTCTTACATAATCAGATTGTTTTCTTGATAAAGTAAAGTTTTGTGAATTAAACTTGATTAAGAGATACTTAAATCTTACGCTGTTGTCAATTAACGGTAAATCTTTTGAGATTGTAAATCTTACATATAACTTTTGAACTTAGAAATAAATCTGTTTGTTTAAAGTTTTTAAAACATAGCGTTTGATTTTGAATACCAGTACTTACAGACATTAATGAGTGTGTATAAGGTAAGTGATATTCCTGTTTGTTCACCTAAGACTTATCTAGATAAAATAGAACCAGAGAGACAGCTACAGTGCTGGTTGAAGTGAAACTCATATTCCATTAATCTGGATATAACTTAATAATTGTTACCTCATCCATAACTTGATAAAGTTACATTGATTTTCTCCAGTGGTAAGTTTATGGGATCATTATACCTTTAGAGATTCAGTCGAAGCTTTGTTATGAGGTTTCAAGTATCTGGTCGATGTGGGTAACTTTTGGTATTATCATTTGTACAACAGATTTTTGACCTATTTGTGTAATAACCAGGTGCTTGATCACTTCGTAACAATTGTATATGTATATTCACGCAGTCGCCGGTTTACGATGGGGGTTCTGTTCCTACACCGCGCCGTAAGCCGAAAATCGTTGTAAACTAAAAAATCATTGAAAATCGTCAAAAATTCTAAGAACACCTTACTTTTAATGCTCTGGGTGTACAGTATTGAAAACAATGAAAACTGTGTTTTTATTAGTTTTTTCATAAAAAAAAAATATCAAATTTTGATTATTCTGCTGTTTTGGAGCCATATTTCTTCCGTCGGATCGGCGTACAACGTGTGTGTAACCCTGGAACATGCGTTGTAAACCGGAAAATAATTTCTGATGAAAAGCATCATAACCTCGGAACGTCGTAAGCCAGACCCGTCATAACCTGGGGACTGCCTGTATATATATGTATATATATGTATATGTATGTGTATGTGTGTATATATACATATATTTTATAAATATTCTGCATTTTTATTGTAGAGAAAATACGCGAACAACAACAGGAAGACGTCTTTGTCCAAACAGGGTAGGCTAGGCATTTCAAAAAAAGTAACGTCTTTGTAGCATTAGGAACCTAACCCACAGAGGGTTTTCACCCAGTAACCTCTAGTAAAGGTGGTCTTAAGCTGTCTTCTGCTTTGTCCTATGCATTTGGCAATGTCTTTGTCAAATTTTCAGATTGCCTGAGGCATAGGCTACTGCTGCTCCCCTGCCCTGTTTTTGACCGAAAGAGGTCAGAGAGAAGAAAACTGTCGTACAGGAAGCACACATCCAAGCTTCTGACTCTTTGGCCCCTTTGTCCCTTTTCTGTCTTTTATTTACTAAGTGAAGTGATGAAATAATCCCAGAAATCCCGGGCCTCCGTTGCAGTGCGCAAGCAGCCTACGTGAAGGTAAGTCTGGAATTTTGCAAAGTTTCGTCGATTCACTAGTATCTCTTTCTGTATTTCCAGTTCCTTTGTTTTCCCCTCTTTGCCACCATCTACTATAAATCTGGTAACCAATTAATTTTTATGAAGTCTAGAGTAAGAATAATTTATATTGCTTAGCGACACTCAACTATTCCCGTGAAGTAATTAGGAATTAGGGAAGGTTAAGTAAGTAATTTTCAGCATTCAGGCATCCTTGTGTCTTGATCTGATTGTTTGGAAGAGAAATAGCCTCTACCATTACTAAATTGCGTACGATATAATCCGTTGTTAAAACCTTATGTGAAGCGAAGGGGAAAATTGACTGTGTTCGAAGTGGGGCCGATTGTTCAGGAAATTTCCTCGCTAACTACATATCCTTTCTGTGTCGGGTTTTTATTCTCGACTGGCGACCTTGTTCAATTAATAACTGTCTGTCCTTGAGCTTAATTTTTAGCTTTAAATGACAGGTTACGTGCATTCTTGGCACTAAGGGCCTCATAAATTACTTTAAGTAATAAACTCATCAGCCAAGTCCCACACATAACAGTGGCGATCTAGCCTAGGATCTAATTAAATTAGAGAAAAGAATCTGGATGAAAAGTCATTACACATTAATTCCAAGAGAAGTCAGATATTTAATTTAATGTTACTCTTCCCAAGAAGGAGACAGCACAAGCCATAATAATAATAAGAATACCAGTTATAATTAAGAAATTAGCGTAGGTAGGAAAATGTGCACTGAGAGCAGTATAATTCACAATTTGCAAAATCGTAAAAAGAAGCACTTATGCCGCATTCGGGTACCAAGGGGTAATTCCAGTGAAGGTCGTGGACCAAGTTATCGTGTAATTGTTAATGTTTTGCTATTTTCCCCGGCCAAGGATTAATGCATGATATTGATTTTTAAACGAGTTAACTAGTGCACGACAACGAACATAGAAAGTGCGCCTAACATGTCTCTCGTAGATAGGGGACAAAATTTGCGGAGTTCGTTGAATTTCAAAATCAGTAACCGCGTCCGCTTACGGAGAGCCTCGATCGAGCATGACGGAGTTAATAAATGTTCATATAGTGGGGAGCACATCAAAATCCCGTGTCATTGAAATAGCAAATGAACAGCAATAGTTAATTTCATAGTAATTTGCATTTTTAAGTAACGTAAATTCAGTCCCATCAGGACGTCACAAATCTATTCCTTTGTCTTGTCAGCAGACGGTTAGTTCCGCGCGAGAAAGACAATAAAAAGAGAAACAAGCATAGCATAGTAATTTCGTTTTCCATCTCCTTAACGTAAAATCCTTTGCACTGTTGGTATATTTAGAGTAAATCTGTATTCCTGCATTTGCTTCATTCGTTTTGTGAGAGGAATTCGAGTACTTTGTGTAATTGACTTGAGAAAAAGCGTGCCTTGAAGACCAGTTTATTCATCCGCCGAGCCCGCTCCCAGCCGCAGTTGTTTTGAATTTGCTTATGCTAACGGGATTCGTCCGCCATCTTAAAACCTTTGTTGTTATGTCTGTGTGACTTGGGTAGCCCAGTCACTCTTAGCTTCTGCCTCCTTGCCACTTTCAGGACTACATCGTTGTGCATAGTAATCCCCCTCACAAAATTTAGCCAGATAGACTTCGATAGATAGAGAATAGGACAGAGTTCCATACAACAGATAAAAGCAAGATATAATTTAGTCAGGGAATGATAGGTCTTAGTTAGGAAATATACAGATAAGTTCCTATACAAATCCACTGGTGTAGGAAATCATATAAAGAAAAGAATGTATAATTTTAATCATAACTCCTAAGTTTAAGTTGACGTATCTTCAACTAAGAACCCTGCCAGTATGCACTTATACAAATTTTACTTAAAAATTTTCTCAGGCAGCACAAATTGGCTGACTGAATATTTCTCTCTCTCTCTCTCTCTCTCTCTCTCTCTCTCATATATTCAAGTAAGCATTCATGTAGCCTAACCGAGTGGACGTGACCTTCTTCAAGGAAAGAAGGGCCGACACCAGGATAATTGATAACATTAAAGCAAATAAAAGAAACACCTCTGTCCCACAAATAGATGAGGACAAGTTAAGATTAATTACAGTTATAAACCGTTGGTCACGAGTGAGGCCTTTTATCCAGACCCAAGCAGACAGTAGCCTTTCCCCCCTCTGCATGAGAAGGGGGTTGTAGCACAGCGGGTACTGGGACCAGACACTCATGAGGGCCTTAAAAAGCAACCACAAATTCAATTTTCCTTCCACAGTGCCACTAATCTGAAGCACTGTCATCAACTGAATTGCTTACATCTCTCTCTCTCTTACCTTCCCTTTCTCTCTCACCGATTTGTTACACTCTGCTGGGGTAGAGTGCATTTCCTTAATTATAGCCTAGTTGGACTCAAGTAAAGGTTCCTAGGAATGCACTGGCACCATAGTGCCACCAAGCAACCAAACTAGAAAAAAAAAAAAACTCACAAAACCAGACAAAAGGAACACAGAAGAAAAGTCCTTCTGGTACCTAACCTGCACCAGTACCTAAGGATACTGAGTGCCACCAGTGTGACCTTTTACACAGCACACTCAACCACAGTGCCACCTTATTGAAAGGGTGCCACATCACTGCGGGACACTTCCTCGCTGCCCAAGTACATTCAGTCGACCTGGATGGACGCCCTTCCCCACCAGAACCATGGCAGCAGAGAATTATAAAGCCTTCCTGGAGCTGGGTACGTTGGCAGGTCTCACCAGATTGGACCTCGCCACGTGGGTCAAGGAACAAATGGACGACTTATCCAAGCGAGAGAAGGAAGAAAGACTCGAACGGTGGAATTATGAAGCCGAACAGAGGAGGTATGAAGAAGAACGGAGGGCACATGAAGCTGAACAGAGGCAGCTGGAAGACAAAAGAGAAGAAAGGAGAAGACAGCATGAGTTAGTCTTCAAAGAAAAGGAGCTCGAGCTGGAAAGAGCAAATAAGGAAAATGCCAGAGCTATGGCTAGACAGCAAGCCTCCAGCCCCACACCTGCTGCGCCAAATGCTCCAATCTTGAGCATCAATTCCCTTGTCCCCAAGTGGACTGAGGATGAGCCAGAAGCATGGCTGGAGGAAACTGAGGCACTCTTCGATAGCTACAGCACCACTGAGACAGAGAGGGCCTTAGTACTAGCCAAGCACATGGAAGAAAAAGCTAAGGCAGTGCTTCACTCACTGGAGAAGAGCCAGAGAGGCAACATGGTTGAAGTTCATAGAGTCATCACTAAGGCCTACGAAATAGCCTTGGAGAAATGGAGACAGCGGTTCTGAGGTCTTGCCAAGGAAGTCGGCTGGTCCTGGACTGAATGGGCCTGTCACAAGACCCAGTCTGGTACCCGCTGGTTCAATCCTTGTCTTGCACAACGTTTGAGGACCTCTTCAATCGGACCATGCTGGAAGACCTTTACCAATGTGTGCCTAGGCCCCTAACTGTATATCTAAATGATAAGCAGCCCACCACTCTTATGGAAGCCTGCCGCATGGCCAATTCCTGGGAAACCTTCAACCAGTCTCACAACACATCTCAGAGACACATCATGCCGCCTAGTTACCTCTCAAGCTCAACTCACCAAAGAATGGACTGCTGAGCAAGCCTCTGTGCACCCACTGTAAGAGGGTGGGGCACACTGAAGCTGAGTGCCGATAAAAACTTGGCACTAACAAGCAGCCTCCTACTATCAGCCAGAACTCCTCTCCCTCTTCATCCACTCAACCCTCTCCGCCAACAGTTACTGCAGGCCACCGAACCCCTACAAGAGGCCTGTGCAAATCCTGTGGTGCTGCCAGCCACTACAGTGCTGGACATCCGGCCTGTCCACATCATGTCCCCACCACCAAGTTCATCAACCTCATTAGCACCTCATTCTCTGCAGCCGGGCCACACAAGATCCTTTACCCCGAGAGACTGGAGACCCAGTTCATCTTGGTGGCCCCTCTTAAGAGCTCTAGCCTGCCTTTGACCCTTCCGGTCACAGTAGACACTGCGGCAGATGTCAGCCTGATCTCCAGAGCCCTAGTGCCAGCCGGTGCCATGGTTGACGAGAAAACCAGGTGGGAGATGAAGTGGACAGAGGGCCACACCATTACCGTTCCCACGGTCAAGCTCCAGGTTACGACACCTTGGGGCACGCTACCCCACCGCCTTGGCGTGGTGGGTGGAATTCGGCCCAGAGTGGACTTCCTGTTGGGTCGGGACCTTCTCTGGGGAACCCCTCACCAACGCCACTTCGCAGCCACGCTACCTCCTCCATGGAGGCCCATACTGTAGACCCTGATCAAGACAAAACCCCACCTTCCTCCAACCGAAGTGGTCAGCGGAAGGGGCACACACTGAACCATTCTCGGCATAGCCCTCTCCAGTCACAAAGGGCCGGCCAACAAAGAGGTCCTCCCTCTCCCTGAAGAGACGTTCAGGAGGAGCAGTACCACTGCAGGACGTGTATGCAGACAGGCCACTCTACAAATTGGGAGGGCTGCCCAAGTAAGCAACGCCCAGCGGACGCCCCCAAACAAGACTCTCCGAGAGGCTCTGATCTCCAGCTGGGACAGGAATCTCTGCCGCAGCCAAATTCAAGCCATCTGCAAGGTTTTGCACCTCCGGACCCCTTGTCAGGCATGCCTGACCCTCAACTGCTGCCAGTGCCACTTGCGAGCACTGAGCAGTGCCACGCTCTGTCCGGCATGGATGTTGAGCCATCAATTGAAAAGGACCCTGTGTCTGGTCCAAGTCATGAGGCTTATCCTCCTCCGGGAGATTCAGGATTCCCCACGGCATTAATCATAGCAACCGGAGAGCCTCCGGCACCCGACACTTCACCAAATCTGTCCCCAGAGGATGAACCCCTGGAGGATCAAACTGTTACACCTTCTCTGGGAGACCAGGAACTGGCCTCCCCGGACGCAGAGGTTGAGATCGCTCTCGCTCCAGTTGTTGCAGCAGCCAGAGTAGGGAGTCCTCCTGTAGCTTCTGAAGTTACCCCTGACTTCTCGCCCGCTAGCCCTTCTGGCCGTTCCCCAGAGTAGGTGCCCTCATCACCTCCTAGGTCTGACACAGATAGGCCTTGGAGGAACCCGAAGAAGAAGAAGAAGGCGGAAGAAAGCCCAGTAGTTGGCGAGCCATGAGCTCATCCTGGCACTAGTGCCCTACCAAGTGCCCTACCAGTGATCCTGGCCCCTTGCCCAGAGGAGGTAGCCAGCGTGATCTCTTAATCAGATTACAGTAGCCTAGACCAGGTTAAATACATCAGACTAGTAACCTTGTCCCTTCCACTTACCATTGAGCTGCAGTAATCACGTAAGTAAAAGTGTATATCTAAAATCAGATAATCTAAACCATAGTTGAAAAGAGCCACTATGCTCATGATTTCACGGTGTTACATGGCCTAAGACCTCAGTGAGGACAAACATTTATCATATGAGGCAAACCTCATGTATTAACCAGGAAAACATTACTAATTGTAATGAAAAGACACAAAAACCTTGTAATCCCTCTCCCTTATGTTGGTGCTACGGTTTAACTCTTGTTAGGAAGATCGGTTAGGCTAGGAATACCATAGAATGTACCATTGGGCTTACAACTTGTCTAAAACATGATTTAAGATTATAGGAGGTAATTGCAAGTTATAGGAGGTCAAGCAAAACCAACACACTAAGCACCCTTCAAGTACAATTATTATTGAGCAATTGTGTCCTAGAAGTTTAGGTAGATCTTGCGTAGCTAGTTAGGCTGCACAGGACAAATCTGCTCAGGGGAGAAGAGTAACCTAACAGAGGAGAACAGCCACTATGCTCATGAAACGCAGTGAGGCAAACATTTATCATATGAGGCAAACCTCATGTATTAACAGACCTTCACGCCTGAAACCTTGTAATTTGTTAGAATCCCCTCTTAAGGATAGGGGAGCTTTTAGGCTATAAATATTCTGCTGTTAATAGCCCCCTCTATGCATTTTTGTTATAATGATCAAAGCTAATATCGAAAATAGATCCGCAAACAACAAATCAGGAAGATGTCTTTGTCCAAACAGGGTAGGCTAGGCATTTCAAAAAAGTAACAGGCTAGGCATTTCAAAACAGGGTAGGCTAACATCTTTGTAGCATTAGGGACCTAACCCACAGAGGGGGTTTCCACCCAGTAACCTCTAGTAACGTTGGTCTCAAGCTGTCTTCTGCTTTGTCCTATGCATTCGGTGATGTCTTTGTCAAATTTTCAGATTGCCTGAGGCATAGGCTACTGCCACTCCCCGCTGCCCTGTTTTTGACCGAAAGAGGTCAGGTCAAAGAGAAGAAAACTTGTACGGGAAGCACGCATCCGAGCTTCCGACTCTTCGGTCCCTTTGTCCCTTTTCCATCTTTTATTTCCTAAGTGAAGTGATGAAACAATCCCAGAACTCCCGGGCCTCCATTGCAGTGAGCAAGCAGCCTACGTGAAGGTAAGTCTGGAATTCTGCAAAGTTTCGTTGATTCGCTAGTATCTCTTTCTGTATTTCCAGCTCCTTTGTATTCCCTCTTCGCCACCATCTACTATAACCCAGATAACCAATTTATTTTTATGAAGTCTAGAGTAAGAATAATTTATATTGCTTAGCAACACTCAACTATTCCCGTGAAGTAATTAGGAATTAGGGAAGGTTAAGCAAGTAATTTTCAGCATTCAGGCAGCCTTGTGTCTCAATCTCATTGTTCGGAAGAGAAATAGCCTCTACTAGTACTAAATTGCATACGATATAATCCGTTGTGTTAAAACCTTATGCGAAGCGAAGGGGAAAATTGACTGTGTCCGAAGTGGGACGATTGTTCTGGAAATTTCCTCGCTAACTACATATCCTTTTTGTGTCGGGTTTTTCTTCTCGACTGGTGGCCTTGTTCAATTAATAGTTGTCTGTCTTTGAGGTTAATTTTTAGCTTTAAATGACAGGTTACGTGTGTTCTTGGCATTCAGGGCCTCATAAATTACATTAATTAAGTAATAAACTCATCAGCCAATTCCCACATGTAACAATATATATATATATATATATATATATATATATATATATATATATATATATATATATATATATATATATATATATATATATATATATATACACATACAGCTCTATGAACATAAGCTTTTAACAAGTGTTAATATTCTGAAAGGAAAAAGTGATAGGTAACCCATGAGAGGTAAAATTTTACTTTAAACCATGGCTAGATATTGGACTTGAAAATATATTGTTTTAATGTGTGCTTTGACTCTTTCTCAAGCTTGTTTCGCTAACAAATGACCTAACCAACCACAACTAACCTAACCTAGGTCCTTACCCTAGTGTATGATAGCCTATTGGTTTTGAAACGTTTCAAAACCTTGCCTTAATCTGCATTAGAACTATCAGTAGGATTAAGGTCGTATGTCATATGTTTTGTGTCTCCCCTCAACCTAAAACCCCACTTTCCCACTGTGGTCCCCCAAACTGCAATATAGCCTAAGGGTGGGGTCCATTATCTCTAAAATTACCCATTTGCTAACAAAACGAATGTCAGAAAAGTTCAAAGCGCAGAACCTATTACATGATACTTTCAAATAAAAAATGCAATAATGGTTCAACGTAAATACTAAAAAACCAATAGGGTATTTGTACATACCAGCTCTGCACGAATTGTTACCTTGGAAATTTATTTTTCCTATGCTTTTAGTGTTGCTGATGAAGTAGGTGATGTTATTTACTGTTGGTCAACTATTATTAACATACAACTCTACCCAACAATATTGGGGGCCCTGTGGGAACTCGGGGTTTTGGGTGGGAAATACACTGGGAGAAAACCAGATTGTCATGTTGGTCGTATGGAATGGCTCCGCGCATTCACAAGTCACTGGGGAGCTATATGTTCAAGAAGGGAATGGCTAAGGAAATATATTATAAAAGGAACCATACTGACCTAACGTACCCTAACCTAGTAGGCCACGTTATTTAGATGGGGGGCTCCGCCACCCGGAACCCCCAGTGAAGGAAGCTCCACTTTTTACCAAAAGTTCCCCTATAACACTGCGCATGCACAACAGAATTCCGGGCTGGCCAGCATACAATAACATATCAGTTCTGAGGTTAATCACAGGTTAATTACAGTTGACTCACAAAAATAACAGTAAATTCTTGATAAGCAACCAAAATACTGTGGAAAAAGTACACTTCCAAGGTAATACCCTGCGCGGAGTTGGGTAATTTTTGGAATGACTCCAGCTAGCCATTTTTGCATGAAAAACCATTTTGGGTTTGTCATGCAAAACTGGCTAAGAAATGATAGGGTACTAAAACAAACTACAAATACCAACGTAACCTAGGGGTGTTTACTGGTTACAATTTTGTCGAATTACCTATGGAGAGGGGTGGGGGCTGGTATTGTCTTATAAGTCATAATTTGATTAATTATTTAATCCCTGTTATTAACGATTTGCAAAGGTATTTCTAAGTATTAACTTTGCACGGACTGTATGGAACACTTCCGCGAATACGAGAGAATTAGGGAACCATAGGCTATGTTCAAGAGGGACTGACTAAGGAAATCTATTATTAAAGGAACCATACTAACCTAACGTATCCTACCTAGCCTACCCTAGTAGGCCATGTAACTTAGCCACCTGGACTCCCCCCCCCCTGGTGAAGGACACTCCACTTTTTACCAAAAGTTCCCCTATAACACTGCACATGCACGATAGCAAAAACATAATCAGTTTTGAGGTTAATTACAGTCGAGCGACAAAAAATAACGCTAAATTCTTGATAAGCAGCCAAAATACTATAGAAAAAGTCCCTTTCCAGTAGAACTAATTATTAGCTCCATGTCGGGTGTTACCTTGGATATTGACTTTTTCTACAGTATTCTGGTTTCTTATAAAAAATTTACCATTATTTTTTTTCGCTCGACTGTAACTGACCTGTAATTAACCTCAGAACTGATTATATTTTTGCTATCATGCATGTGCAGTTATAGGGGAACTTTTGGTAAAAAGTGGTTTCCTTCACTGGGGGGTCAGGAGCCCCCGACTACTGTAGTAACAACACCTACTAGGTTAAGTTAGGTAGGGTACATTTGGTTAGTATGGTTCCTTTTAAAATAGATTTCCTTAGCCAATCCCTTCTTTAACATGTGGTTCCCTAATGTCTCTAGTACTCGCGGAACCGTTCCATACGGTCCGTGTGGAGCTAATACTTATAAATACCTTGTTTTGCCGTTTTACACGCGAAAAATATAAATTATAATGTGAAAGGTGGCTGGAGTCTTCCAAAACATACCTCGAGTTGTTTCACAGTTCTACCACCAATGGTCTAAAAAAAGAATGTGCAGTACTAATAATCTCTGCTGGAAATTTAAACACGAGAAGTATCTCACCTGACCTTAGCAGGCCTAGGACCTGAATCTTGGTGAAGTTTTCTTGTCTCCAGGTCCTTATGAGACACTAATCATTTCTCAGTGAATTGACGGCACTGTGACAGTGACAACGCTTATGGTCTTCTATTACTTGCCGTTGACGCTGTAGGAAGACAGATGAGATCGCAGGTGCCGCGAAAGAAGATTTATGGTACAGACCACAGACCTAGTAGCTGATAGGAAGATGGGATTCAATTTGTACTTACAAGAAGATCACTGCTGTTTGTTGATAAAAAATTTGTTTTGAATTTGGCGATCTTCTTGCTTTCGGTGAATCTCGATATAATGCAATTTTGCAGACTGCATTTGCATTGCCTCAATTAGATGAGCTGCGATATGGATATAAATTTCCCAAGAAAGTTACACCCTTCTTAGAACGGGAGCGAAGAAGTGTATCAGCATTAGAGGGGTCCTTTGTTTTGTGACGTCACATTCAGGCGACGCACTCGACCTTAAGAAGTGTGAATAACATAATCACAAGAATTAATCAATAATAATATGAAAAAATGCAAAAGGAGTAGATGACTAAAAGGTGTGAAATGCATGTTTTCCACATCAGCAACCGCTACAGGCAATGTACAGATCATAAGAAGTGCTATGCATACCGCTAAAAATCGCCTGGAGTTTTATTTTTGTCTATATATAGCTTTCAGTAAGTTGAGAGGAGCGTTTCTTTTTCTCTGAATAAAAAGTAATAGCTAAATATTGTTTTTAAATGCAGAATTTCATTCATCCGAATTATCAGACAAACCTAAAGAGTACTGAGCCATATTTTTAAGCATCTTCAAGTTCAGATGCAGGGAAACAGAATTGCTTTAAGAGCAGTGCTGCTCGTTTTCCGTTTAAAAAAATCCGCCGTTTTCTTCCTAAGGTACAAAGTCAGTATTGAGTACTAAATGATATGCATATTCGGAGTGATGGAAAATGACAAATACAAGGTTTTAAGTATTTTTAAAATTTATTTCTTGTAGACTAATCTTAGTAGCTTAGTGCGAAGGAGAATCATTAATTGCACTGGTTTCTGAACTTTCTTTGTGGTTCAGTAACTTGATCAAATTCACAGGAAACAAAAAAAAAAAAATAAATAAATAAATAAATAAATAAATAAATAAAATGACTTTAGTTTCATCATCGTCGGAAGAATTTTACATTCGCACATGTTTTTGGGAATCATTTCACAGCAGAATAAATTATCCTGTAATTTAATGCAAGACTGATACTGATTCTAGTTTAAAATTATACATGCATGAAAATGTAAATAATTTTTCTTACTCAGTTTATATTGGTATATAAACACACGATATGGTACGAAATTTTAATTAAAGAAATTTTTTCTACGTGTATGTAGAATGTAGGCCTACTACGAGTCATTTGAAGACCTGCAGGTACTAACACTTGTGACTGGTCATATACTATATATATATATATATATATATATATATATATATATATATATATATATATATATATATATATATATATATATATATATATATATATATATATACAATGTGTATAATACACACCCACACACATATATATGAGTATGAATATATAAGTATATATACATATATATAATATATATATACATGCATATATATATATATAATATATATATATATATATATATATATATATATATATATATATATATATATATATATATATATATATATAAACAGTTATCAACTGCTTATTATCCAGACTCAAGGAGCCTTGGAAATATTCCACCAGACATTGAAAAGTATGTTAACTAAGTATTGGTATGAGTCAGGAAGAGAATGGGATGCTGGTTTACCCTTGCTGTTGTTTAAAGTTAGGAATGCTTATCAAGAAAGTGTGGGATGTTCACCTAATCAGATGATTTTTGGTCGAGACGTGAGAGGTCCATTGAAGATTCTTGCAGAAAACTGGGAAGAAAATCAAGAGGAAATCCAAGGGGAATATGTGAAGAATTTGAGGAGATATGATGCTAAGACTAAGCTAAGAAGTTCTAGTGTAGGACAGCAAGTTCTAGTGTCCTTACCAGTGAAAAGATTTCCCCTTACCAATAAGTTTCAAGGTCCCTAGAGGATAATAGAGAAGTTAAGTGATCGAACTTATGTGACTGAAACACCAGGAAGAAGGAAAGACAGAGGAAGATACATGTGAATCTTTTGAAACCTTACTTCTCAGTGACTAAAACTGAAATAGTGTCAATAACACAGACAACTTCATCTACAGAGGACGATGATGGCTACGAATTGGGAGCTGAAAGCAAGATGAACAATTCTTCCATATTGGAAAATTTCGAGGCTAAATTAAAACATCTGAGTGTTGAGCAAAGTGGTGAATTAAGTGAGGTGATTAGAAGTTTCCCTGAAATTTTTGCAGATGTATCTAGGCATACTGATCTGATACATGAGATGAAGATCAGAGAAGATGAAAAAACTTTTAAACAGAGAGCATATCACTTATCACCTTTTCATCGAGATGTTTTGAAGAAAGAAGTGGAGTATTTGTTGCAGCATGGATTAGCAGAACCCAGTTCAAGTCATTACAGCTCCCCATGTGTGTTAGTGAAGAAACCAGATGGCTCATTTACAATGTGTACTGATTATAGGAAACTGAATTCTATAAGTGTGGCTGACAGTTATCCTTTGCCTCTTGTTGATCAATTACTTGATAATATTGGGCATGCCAAATTTGTTTCTGAGATAGATTTGTTGAAAGGATATTTTCAAATTTTCTTAGATGAGAATGCTAAATTGCTGTCAACTTTCATTACTGCTTTTGGACTGTACCAATACACTGTTTTGTTGCTTGGTCTGATGAATGCACCTACAACATTCCAACAAGTGATGGATCAACTGCTAGGATCCATAGGAGTTGGTGTATACCTTGATGACACTGTGATTTATTCTAATACATGGGAAGAACATCTGCAGATTTTAAGGAAAGTGTTCAAGAAACTACGGGAAGCAGGATTAACAATCAACTTACAAAAAAGTGAGTTTGGAAAGGCAACTCTTCATTATCTGGGATTTGAAGCTGGAAAAGGCCTTCTCGCTCCTGTTGATGCTAATGTAGAAGGAATCCGTAAGACTACCGACCCTACCACCAGGAAACAGCTACAAAGATTTTTGGACATGGCTGGATTTTATTGTTGATTCTGTCCAAATTTCTCAGTCACAGTAGTTCCCATGACTGATTTTTGGAAAGAACAATGTAATTGCAGATTATGTATCCCATTGTGAATTGTTGGATTCAAACCCAGGATAATTAATCTTGTGGGGGAGGGGGGAGGAATTTCATGATGTTGCCTTGTAAAATGTATATCTTTCCATGGTTTTGATATATTTACAATTCTGGTTATCATGTGTTCTGTGTAATTATAATAATTGTTGAAATATCGTATGTAGTATAATGTCATATCTCAAAAGAGTTGATGATTTGGATGACTTAATAGCATGGTTTAGAATTAATCATATTTTTTAACAATAACATAGTATGTGATTGCTCATTTTGTCTCCCAGCAACATGTGTTCTGTACTTGTGATACAGTATGTCATGTTCTGATTCAGTTGTCATTGCAAAAGATAACGAGTTAACAAGCAAGGGAATGGCAATCAAGTCATGTAAGGTTTTGCTCATATGAGAAAAAGATTAATGATTTTGCAATGTTTCATGTACTGTTCTGAAAACCAACTTTGGTTCTTTGTTTTGTTTTGAAAGCATGCCATTTGTGACTAGCCAGCTGAGGTCTGTTTTGATCATGTTGAGATTCATTAAGAGCTTTGTCCCATACGATTTTCTGCTCAAGTCATGTATGCCTTTTTGAGAGTAAATGCACATCTCGGTCGATTACATCATGTTTGTAAAAGCACATTGCTCTGATCATGTATTGTTCTAATGCACTAGTTGGACCCAAAATGTTTTGCTCAGGTAATGACGTCATCTGATTGTTTCATTTCTTGCTGGAATCCTAAAGTTTGTTCATTCTGTGGTTCCCTCTCTTTCTTCAAAAGAGAGAAATTATTAACGTAAAATATTTGTGTGGTCACTGGTGTTAATCTTAGCTTTTGAGATCTGAAAGTAGGAAAAGTGTGTAATGGCACCTATCAGAAGTGTTTTGTGAATCTCAAGCAGCTGCATTTCAGGTAATTTTTTGAAAGTTTTCACAAGTTGGTATAAGGTAAAGTGAATTTTACTTATTATTACCATGGTATAATAAGGTATATTAAGAAATTTTTGCCTAAGCGAAATTATTGTTGGTAAATCTTTTGTGTATTTTTGTCTGTTCTTGTGTTTGCAATAGCTTGATTTTTCAAATTTTGTATATTGGTGATTTACGATTTATTTACTTAGAATTTTAAATATTTCTTGGTAATTTAACATTGCATACCTGATTTAATTTTCATTTACTAACATTTTCTTTTCAAATCTTGTGTAATTTTTAATAGTTTAAGTTTTGTTTGATCAACTTAATTTCTTGATAAATTAAAGTTTTTGTGATTTCATTTTGTTTAATAATTTAATTCAAGAATTAATTAAATTTTGTGTTGTTTTCAAGTAATAGTAAATTTTTTCAGATTGTGAATTCTAATTATAAATTTTGAATTTGAAAATAAATTTTCATTTTTGAAATTAAAAAAAACAGTGTTCCATTTACTGACCACCACTGAATAGGATTGTGTGCATAAGGCAAAGTGATAAACATTTTTTGTTTTCCTTTAGTTTTGCTGAAGAGAATTAAGACCAGGGAAACAGTTAAAGTTGTTTGATGGAGTGATGTCCTTTTACTCTAGTATATTTCTTGTTTAATTGTTAATACCTCACACTTGTTTTGATAAACTTAGTTTGATTTTTCATGTGATTAATAAGCTTTTTGAGGGCGCACTATTAACTTTAGAGTATCAGCCGTAATTTTTATTGTTAAGAGAGTTCAGATATCCAGCTAAAGTAAAGTAAATTTTTGAATTCTGTGATTAGTTATGTAATAACCAGGTACTTGGAGCACACAGTAACAACAGATATAATATATATATATATATATATATATATATATATATATATATATATATATATATATATATATATATATATATATATATATATATATATATATATATATATATAACATACATATATGTACATATATACAATATATATATATATATATATATATATATATATATATATATATATATATATATATATATATATATATATATATATATATATATATATATATATATATATATATATACTAGGTGTCTCAAATTAGAGGCCCCCCTCCACAGAACAAATGGAAAGTTATGAAGTTTTCTGCTATAGCCTATCTCCAAGTACATTATTTTAAGTTTCTATGAAGCTATTTTTCATTTTACATTTCTTGTATTTTCAGACTGAGTGACGGAGTTAAATACAGCCATGGCTAATGACTCCGAGGAAATCAGATGGATTGACCAAATCCGGGCTATAACCTTCAGAGAGGGCAGGGGTGCTGGTGCATCCTTCATTTCATTTTCCTAGATAGCTAAATACATTAAAAGAGATGAATGCTTTGTTAAAAGAAACTGGAACAGAAATCCATATGACTGTCATCATGAAAAGAGTGAGAATCTTGGAAGGCCTGAAGTCCTTTCTCAGGAGTCAAAAGACATAGCTGAGGCAGTGGGTAGATCAAGAAAGTCTTTATGTAAATTGGCGCTTGAACTAGAAACAAAAAGGGGAAAGAAGAGAAGTTATAGTGCTGTATATCGTGAGTTGAAAAAATCTGGTATCAAGCCATTTCATGTTATCAGCAAGCCCAACATCACTCAGCAACAGAGAAAAGACCGAGCATGGTTTTGTGGTTCATATCTTAAAGACTGGGATGAAGCTGACTTTCCCCATGTTGCCGCATCAGATGAATTCTTCATTTACACAGTCAGGAAGCCAAATCATAAAAATGACATCATTTGGGCTGCAAAGTTGGATGAAATCAGCAATGACATGTGCTATTGCCAAGTTGTGAAATTTCCTGAATGTTTGGGAATTTTTCTCTGTTTCACAGCCAAACGGTTAATGGGGATCATCAAAGAAAAAGGACAGTCATGGAATGGCGAATACTCCAGAGAAACTGTGCTTACTGGTGGAGTATTTCCTTTCCTCAAGGATCCTGAAAATGTGTTATCTGTTGAAGAAGTCACATTTTTACATGATAAGGCACCATGTTTCGAGGCTCTTCAGACACAGGAGGTGCTTCGAAACAGTGGTATCGATTTCTTCTCGTCAAGTGAATTTCCAGGTAGCTGCCCTGACCTTAATGTGTGTGAAAACATTGGTAGTATCTTAAAGGATCATGTTGAAGCACCCACAGTGTACTATGATGGTATACCAAGCCTCGACAACCTGCAAAGAAAGGTGACCAAAGTGCTCAGGGAAATGAAGTTTGAGTCTCAGCTTTTTTGCGATTTGCTGAAATCATATCCCTCAAGAATGCAGGCTGTGGTACAAGCAGATGGAGGCCACACAAAATATTAAATACTCAGAGAGAAACTTAAATAAATACCTGTTCTAAATTTATTTAGTTTTGTCCATATCACTTTTAGTTCATGCTGTACAGTAGAGGGGGGGGCTCTAATTTCGAAACACCCTGTATATATATATATATATATATATATATATATATATATATATATATATATATATATATATATATATATATCATATAGATATATACATATATATATATTCATATATATAAGTGACATACATATATAACATATATAATTATATATTATATTACATATATATATGTAAATTAAGTATATCTTAGTTTAACCAGACCACTGAGCTGATTAACAACTCTCCTAGGGCTGGCCTGAAGGATTAGACTTATTTTACGTGGCTAAGAACCAATTGGTTACCTAGCAACGGGACCTACAGCTTATTATGGAATCTGAACCACATTATACCAAGAAATGAATTTCCATCACCAGAGATAAATTCCTCTAATTCTTCATTGGCTGGGCAGAGAATCTAACGCGGGCCTAGGAGAGTGCTAGTCGAGTACAATATCGACCCATCCAATGAGGAACTATATATATGTAATATATATAAAATAAATATATATATATAACATATATGTATATATACATATATATATATATATATATATATATATATATATATATATATATATATATATATATATATATATATATATATACATTACATATATATATATATATATATTATATAATATATTATATATATATACATTATATATATATATATATATATATATATATATATATATATATATATATATATATATATATATATATATATATATACATATATGTACATTACATATATATGTATATATATATTATATAATATATATATATATATATATATATATATATATATATATATATATATATATATATATATATATATATATATATATATCCACAACAACACCATTTCTTTATTGCTTATTGCTTATTGCTGATGTTTCAAGACATCTGTTTCATTATCAAAGCTGGAATAACACATAAAATATAATTATAAAAACAGACCCATACTTAAAATTACAACCAAAATATAAAAAGTTGTATGAGAAAAAAAATTAGAAAAATGTTACCAGTTCGACGAAGTACAAAAGCAGAGTAACATAAACAAAGAATTCCAGGCCTTGGTAAACTCAAGTCAGATAAAGAGTTGTTGAGGTAGTTTGGTTATTCAATCTTGATACTAGTAGTTTAATAAAAGGCGATTCAAGGATAGGAAGAGAAGAATTGGGAACTTTGGTAAGTATTTTAAGATTTTTATAATCAATTTCAGTCTTCCACCTTTTAGTGTGTTCTGGAATATCTGAGAACTCCAGATTAGATCATTTGACTTCATTTCTATAGCTGACCTCCTTATGACAATCAATTCGAACTTTCAGTAGGCAGCGTGAGGCACCCACGTATCTCCCCTGACTACATCGGGGGCAAGAAAATAAAGAAATGATGCTTGAAGTCATAAGAGGACTAATTTTGCCTTTGTACTGGAATATCGATTTAATAGTAAGAGGATTAACTAGAAATGATTTACAGTTCATGGCAGGTGCTTACTTGAATGAGGGTGTTCAAAGGGAGACTGGCAAAAAACATCATCTCAGGAACTGTAGTTATCTGTAATTTGGGTATATATCTATTATTCAGAAATTTATTTAAACATGCATAAAAAAAGTCTGGAAAAGTGACAGTAGTCTAAAAAGTATTTGTATAAAAAGTTATTTCATTATTGAATCCAGACGTCTAGAAAGGGTAACCTCTTGTCATTTTCATGCTCCATAGTGAACATGATATTTGGATGTGTTGTGTCAACATACTGGAGAAACATACCAGGCCCTTTCTCTGGGATAAGCGAGTTGCACAGAGAGAGAGAGAGAGAGAGAGAGAGAGAGAGACTTACGTGCATTGTCGTGAAGAGGAAACTTCCTAAAGTATGTAGCCACACCACCGATAGGACCAAGCCAAGAGGAGCCGACGCTGACACTGCCTGGCCACACATGCAACGGCCGGGAAGGGCGAGCGACCAGCTTCCTGACTTCCGGACCTGCCACACCAACAATAGGACCAAGCCAAGACAAGCCATCGCTGCCACCATCTGGAGAAACATGCAACGGCCAGGAAAGGCGAGCGACCAGCAGTTGGGGGACTGCTGGCCGCTCTCAGGACCAGCCACACCACAGATAGGACCAAGCCCAGACGAGCTGCCGCCACCACCACCTGGAGACACACGCAACACCCGGGAAAGGCGAACGACCAGCAGTTGAGTGACTGCTGGCCGCTCTCCGGACCTGCCACACCACCGATAGGACCAAACAAAGACAAGCCGCCACCGCCACCACCTGGAGACACACGCAATGGCCAGGGAGGGCGAGCGACCAGCAGTTGGGGGACTGCTGGACGCTCTCCGGACCTGCCACACCACCAACAGGACCAAACCAAGATGACCTGCTGCCGCCACCACCTGGAGAGAGACACACTCAACGGCCGGGAAGGGCGAGCGACCAGCAGCTGGGGGATTGTTGGCTGCTCTCCGGACCTGCCACACCACCAATAGGACCAAACCAAGACGAACCACCGCCGCCACCACCTGGAGACACACGCAACATCCAAGAAGGGCGAGCGACCAGCAGTTGGGGGACTGCTGGACGCTCTCCAGACCTGCCACACCACAGATAGGACCAAGCCAAGAAGAGCCGCTGCCGCCAAAACCTGGAGACACATGCAACGGCCGGGAAGGGCGAGCGACCAGCAGTTGAGGGACTGCTGGCTGCTCTCCGGGCCTGCCACACCACAGATAGGACCAAACCAAGACGAGCCGCTGCCGCCATCACCTGGAGACACACGCAATGGCCGGGAGGGGCGAGCGACCAGCAGTTGGGGGACTGCTGGCTGCTCTCTGGACCTGCCACACCACCAATAGGACCAAACCAAGACGAGCCACCGCCGCCACCACCTGGAGACACACGCAATGGCCGGGAAGGGCGAGCGACCAGCAGTTGAGGGACTGCTGGCTGCTCTCTGGACCTGCCACACCACCAGTAGGACCAAACCAAGACGAGCCACCGCCGCCACCACCTGGAGACACACGCAATAGCCGGGAAGGGCGAGCGACCAGCAGTTGAGGGACTGCTGGCTGCTCTCTGGACCTGCCACACCACCAAGAGGACCAAACCAAGGGCGAACCACCAGTTGAGGGACTGCTGCCACCACCTGGACCAAACCAAGACGAACCACGCCGCCACCATGGCACACGGGCCGGGAAGGGCGAGCAACCAGCAGTTGGGGGACTGCTGGCTGCTCTCCGGACTACCACACCACTGATAGGACCAAGCCAAGACGAGCAGCTGCTGCCACCACCAGGAGACACTCTCAACGGCCGGGAAGGGCGGGCGACCAGCAGTTGGGGGACTGCTGGATGCCCTCCGGACCTGCCACACTACCGATAGGACCAAGTCAAGACGATCTGCTGCCGGCAAAACCTGGAGACACACGCAACATCCGGGAAGGGCAAGCGACCAGCAGTTGAGGGACTGCTGGCCGCTCTCTGGACCTGCCACACCACCGATAGGACCAAACCAAGATGAGCCACCGCCGCCACCACCTGGAGACACACGCAATGGCTGGGAAGGGCGAGCGACCAGCAGTTGGGGACTGCTGGCTGCTCGCTGGACCTGCCACATCACCAATAGGACCAAACCAAGACGAGCCACCGCCGCCACCACCTGGAGACACACTCAATGGCCGGGAAGGGCGAGCGACCAGCAGTTGGGGGACTGCTGGCCGCTCTCCGGACCTACCACACCACTAATAGGACCAAGCCAAGATGAGCAGCTGCTGCCACCACCTGGAGACACTCTCAACGGCCGGGAAGGGCGAGCGACCAGCAGTTGGGGGACTGCTGGCCGCCCTCCGGACCTGCCACACCACCGATAGGACCAAGCCAAGACAATCTGCTGTCGGCAAAACCTGGAGACACACGCAACATCCGGGAAGGGCGAGCGACCAGCAGTTGAGGGACTGCTGGTCGCTCTCCGGACCTGCCACACCACCGATAGGACCAAGCCAAGACGATCCGCTGCTGCCAAAACCTGGAGACACATGCAACGGCTGGGAAGGACAAGCGACCAGCAGTTGGGGACTGCTGGCTGCTCTACGGACTTGCCACACCACCAATAGGACACCAATGATAGGACCAAGCCAAGAGGAGCTGTCGCTGCCACCACCTGGAGACACACTCAACAGCCGGGAAGGGTGAGCGACCAGCAGTTGGGGGACTGCTGGCCGCTCTATGGACCTACCACACCACTGATACGACCAAGCCATAACGAGCTGCCAAAGCCACCACTGGAGACACGCAATGGCCGGGAAGGGCAAGCGACCAGCAGTTGAAGGACTGCTGGCTGCTCTCCGGACCTGCCACACCACCAATAGGACCAAGCCAAGACGATCCGGTGCTGCCACCACCTGGAGACACATGCAACGGCCAGGAAGGGCGAGCGACCAGTAGTTGGGGGACTGCTGGCCGCTCTCGGACCTGCCACACCACCAATAGGACCAAGCGAAGACGATCCGCTGCCGCCAAAAACCTGGAGACACACGCAACGGCCGGGAAGGGTGAGCGACCAGCAGTTGGGGGACTGCTGGCCGCTCTCTGGACCTGCCACACCACCGATAGGACCAAACCAAGACGAGCTGCCGCCGCCACCACCTGGAGACACGCAATGGCCGGGAAGGGCGAGCGACCAGCAGTTCGGGGGCTGCTGGCCGCTTTCTGGACCTGCCACACCAACGATAGGATCATGCCTAGACATGCCGCCACCACCACCACCTGGAGACACACGCAACGGCCGGGAAGGGCGAGCGACCAGCAGTTGGGGGACTGCTGGCCGCTCTCCAGACACACCACCAATAGGAACAAACCAAGACGAGGCGCCGCCGCCACCACCTGGAGACGCACACAACGGCCGGGAAGGGCGTGAGACCAGTAGTTGGGGAACTGCTGGCTGCTATCCGGACCTGCCACACCACCAATAGGACCAAGCCCAGATGATCCGTTGCCACCAACACCTAGAGACACACGCAATGGCCGGGAAGGGCGAGCGACTAGCAGTTGGGGGACTGCTGGCCACTCTCCAGACCTGCCACACCACTGATAGGACGGAGCCAAGATGAGCCACCGCCGCCACCACCTCGAGACACACGCAACGGCCGGGAAGGGCGAGCGACCAGCAGTTGGGGGAATGCTGGCCGCTCTCCGGACCTGCCACACCACCAATATGACCAAACCAAGATGAGCTGCCGCCGCCACCTGGAGACACACGCAACAGCCAGGAGCCACACCACCGATGGGACCAAACCAAGGTGAACTGCCTCCGCCACCACCTGGAGACACACGCAACGGCCAGGAAGGGCGAGCGACCAGCAGTTGGGGGACTGCTGGCCGCTCTCCGGACCTGCCACACCACCGATAGGACCAAACCAAGACGAGCCGCCACCGCCACCACCTGGAGACACATGCAACGGCCGGGAAGGGCGAGCGACCAGCAGCTGGGGGACTGCTGGCCGCTCTCCGGACCTGCCACACCACCGATATGACCAAGTCTAGACAAGCCGCCGCCGCCACCACCTGGAGACACACGCAACGTCCGGGAAGGGCGAGCAACCAGCAGTTGGGGGACTGCAGGCCGCTCTCTGGACCTGTCACACCACTGATAGGACCAAGCCTACACGAGCCGCCGCCGCTACCACCTGGAGACACATGCAATGACCAGGAAGGCGATGGGCTGAGGGGTCCCTTTGATGGCCTGCTCCAGGACAGCTCCGCAGGCGACGTTGCTGGCGTCCGTCATCAGCTGGAGGGAAGCGCTGGAGTCCTGGTGGGCCAAGGATGTTGCTTTGGTGAGGGCAGCCTTCGTCAGGAGGAAAGCCTTCTGCTGGTTGGGGCCCCACACTAAGGTCTTTGGACGTCCCTTCAGGACCTCCGTCAGGGGGGGCCATGGTGTGAACAATCCCCGGGATGAATCTTCTGTAGTAGTTGACCATCCTGAGGAATTCTTGTACAGCCCTGATGGAGGTAGGGGTGAGGAACTTCTCAACGGCTTTGACCTTCGATGACTTTGGGTGGACGCCATCTGGGGATATCTCGTGGCCCAGGAACTCCACCTTCTCGACACTGAAGGTGCATTTGTCAAACCTGATGACAAGGCCACTTTCCTGCAGGTGCTGCAGGACCTTCCGGATGTGTCACAGATGTTCCTCTCGGGATCTGGAAAAGATTAGGATATCGTCGATGTAGCAGACGCAGAAGTCCAGGTCCCCCAGGATGCCATCTATTAACTTCTAGAAGGTCGCACCCGCGTTCCTTAGGCCGAAGGTGGAGAAGGCGAAGATGTAGGACCCGAAGGGTGTAACGATGGCAGTTTTGTGTATGTCCTACGGCGCTACTGGTACCTGAAAATAAGACTTTAATAGGTCCATTTTGGAGAATATTCTGGCCCCATGGAAAGAGGCCGTCAGGTCCTACATGTTCAGCAGGGGGTAGTAGTCCGGCCCTGTTGCCAGGTTCAGCCACCTGTAGTCGCCACAGGCCCTCCAGGTGCCGTCCGCTTTCTGCACCATGTGAAGAGGGGAGGCCCATGGGCTGGGAGCCTTTCTTCATACGCCCATTCTTTCCATCTCACCGAAGGCCTTTTTGACCTCCTGAAGGCGCTGCGGGGGAAGCTGTCGGAACTTTGCGTGCATCGGGGGTCCCTTCGTCTTGATATAGTGGTATATCCCGTGTTTGGCAGGAGTCCCTGGCATCTGGCGGAGCTCAGGTTTGAAGACCTCCGGGAACTCCTTCAGGAGGGAACCGTACTGGTGGGGCACGATGGAACAGGTGGTGGGCTCCCTGGGGCCTGGTGACAAGGGCAGGGACTGGCAGGACTGGGTGTCCAGCAGGCATTTGCGGCCGACGACGATTGCCAGGCTGAAGTGGGCGAGGAAGTCCGCCCCCAAGAGTGGAGTCCTGATGTCCATGATGATGAATTACCAGCTGTATCTCCGGCCAAGGATGGAGATCGACAGGAGCTGGTGCCGTAGGAGATGATGGGGGACCCATTTGCGGCCGTCAGGAAGGTAGTCGGGTCCGGCGGGTATCTGCGGTCCTCTCCTGAAGGTGGAAACACCAAACGCATGGCTCCAGTGTCGACCAACATCATCCTGCCGGAGATTGCGTCGTGGACGTAGAACCCTAATGGCAGGGGGGCCCTTGGGTGTTTTTGCTGCTGCTGCCATGGCGGCCTGTGGGGTTGGCTGCTGCCTCCTCCGTTTTTTTGAAGGGTAGGAAGGGCAGGGGGCTTCGCACCTCCGGGCAGCTCTCCCGAACCTCCGGTTGAAGTAGCAAAGCCCTGGCACCTCCCTCTTCTGCTGGTGGGACGGCTTTTTCTGCTCGATGGCGTTGACGGGCTCCGTGGTGGGGTCCTCCAGCAGGAGGCAGTTGGCGGAGTGTGCGGGCGTGATCGCCCGCTTGGCCGCCTTCGTGGAATCCGTCAGCTGCTGCGCCAACTTGATAAGGTCCTCGACCAGCAGGGTGTACGCGTCCGTGATCTGCCCACAGACCTTCAGCAGTAGCTGCCGCAGGAAGATCTCCCTTGACAGGCTGATTTTTTTGTGCCTGCCGCTGCTGTCAGTCTTGGGGAGGAGGAGGAGGTCCTGGAGGGTGTGCCACACTTCCAAGAGGTTTCCCTCCTGCCGGGGGTTGAGGGCAAGGTAGAGGGCGTGGGCAGCTCTCTCAGAGACTAGCAGGGAGCAGGTCTCCACGAGAGTGGATTTTAGTTCTTGGAAGGTGGCAGGGCCCGACGTCGTCATCAACCAAGGGGTGATCTTCTTGTATATCTCCTCCAGGAGGGCGTTAGTGGCGATGTCCGCCTTCAACACCTCGTCCGTTAGACCTGCTATCCTGAATTGCGCCTCAACCCTGTAGAACCAGGATGCTGCATTCTCCCTGGTGAATAGCAGCAGCCTTATGTTAAGGGCTGTCTTCGGTTGGTCCATCAGGGGGGTCATAGTGTGGGGCGGTGGTACCGGTGTGGAGGTGTGTGCGGGAGGGAGGTGTCTGCCTCCGAGAGGTTCGTGGTAATTTGTACGTGGTTGAGAATGTCTGCGTCCATGATCATTTCGCACTCTCACTTGGAGTGTGAGGGAATACTCGTGCCAATACACGCTGGGGGAGCGTGCCGTGTGGGTCCGCTAATGACGCTGGCGGCCTTCCGACAAGGATCGGTTAACGCCTGAATGCTTTGTTAGAACGCCGTAATTAGTCCGTTAGGGGCGTGGATTAGGTTCATCGGGCCAAGACTTAGTTGCCGTTTGGGTCCGTTAATGGCTTCCGGGAACCACTCAGGGGTCACCACTGTGAAAGAGGTGCGAAATAATGAGCAAGAAGACAAGTACTGCTGGTTTATCGATGAAGCGAGCTGCTTATAAAGTGGGATGCGGACGTCTGCATACTTCGCAGAGACCGCTGCCACAAAGATTTACAGGTGACCAGAGGTCAAACTAATTTCTTACAAAAACAGGACAGGTTCATACAGAAAACATAGTGATCAATAATGTCTGACACATAACATAAATAATTCGTTACTTGTACATAAAGCATGATTGTTTAGAAAGACAACAAATATGCAATTTATAATTATGGTGATAAATATATATTCTGATTGACCTTAGGTCGATGTGAAGGCACCGCAGAAAACGGGATGTTCTCTACAGAGAACACATTGAGAGGGGACTTTACAGATTTCACTATCAGTAAGCCATTCATATAAATGTAGAAACTATTAAAAAACTCAAATACAAAAATCTGGTATAGAAATTTCATTCCACAAGTGCTATTTTCCTTTCTCGCCATGTGAATATAGATGTCGGAAAAAATTTTCCGTCATCTTCAAAGCGTGACGTCATCATCCGTTTCTCGGACGAATTTCGGCCAAAATCCAGCACTGAGAGTCAAATTTCCATCAACAGCTCAAGGAACCCCTTACATATCACCACTTTACAAGTAGGCAACAGACAATCCCTGGCATACAAAGCAGAAATTAAATATCGTTCTGGTAAGTTCACGAACGACAGCTAACGATGTGCTCGGCCATGTACAGTGGTATAATTCGAAACCGTACAGAAGTGCCGAGATGAAATCAATCGAATCATGGACGAGAAACTGCAAAATTTTAAGGTCTTTTAAAAAATGTGGATTTAGCAAGGTCAAAGATGAAAAGTCTGGTTGTCATTTCCAAAATGACTTCATTTTGGTGCAGAGGAAGTTTTTTAGTTGTTTTGATTAAGGTCTCTCTCTCTCTCTCAAGGGCCTGGCCTTCATTTTATACTTTGTTTTGTATGAGATCACTATATTTTTATCCTGCTATTGAGCACCTCGCTGAAGTTAGAGGGGTAAATGTCGCAAGTGTTATATGAGGTTTCATTTGAGAAATTTGAAAAGTTTCGATGTCTGTGTTACTTCCTGCAGCCATTGATAGTTACAAACTAACTCTGAGGGATATGAAATAAGAAACCAAAAGTTGGTGCACATTTATATAGTACCTAGAAGGAATACAGAACAGTCTTATATGGCAGTATTGGAAAGAAGACAATACTAAGAGTGTGTATTACAGATTATCACAATCAAACAGCGTAACATGAGAGTAAAGCTAGCGGTTGACTGAAAAGAAATAAGAATGAAAAGTAACTAAACCCCCTTTAAAAGAACATAAACCTCTAATGTAGACATTTGCTTAAAAATAAAAAAGATTAAGCAATTTGGAACAATGAATTTTTATTTCAACCTCAAACTTGTGCTATTCTAGTAGTGATTAACTATGATAGGGATCACGAGAGAAACCATAACGGCAAGTGTGTGCCTCCAAACGGTTAATTTCACATCGTCACCTTTCAAACGGCATCATGTCATAATGTATTTCCAGTTAGTCTCATTCCACACAATGATAATGCAGTCAAGTTTGACTGGACGGCCCACCTTTCAGTGATGACAGTTCATTCAGACAGAGTTCGTTAAAGGGCCCAAAATAATTGTCAAGACAGCGGACGTAACCCTCTTGGCATGCTGGAAGAAATCCGTAAATGCAGAAATCAAGAGGGTGATCTCCGTATTTCCGAATGCAGTTGGAAACTGGGTGACAAGGTAGCTGATCAACAGCGTTCTTTCTCCCTATATTTTCACTTTCTAGTTTCAGAGGTCCAAGGCCGGATAAGAAGTGGAGAACAGCTGTATTCTGTGTTTGAACTAAATTAATATTCTGCTGTCTTGTGGGTTTAATAGCGTTAGAAAGCGTGGATGTTGATTTTGGAGGCATAGAAGAACTTTGTAAGGGTTTACGAAATTTTGTGCTGCCTGGCTGAGATGGAGTGTCGGAGCTGATTACAGTTCTTCTGGACCTCATCAGTACCTTTTCACTGAAAGGCTTCCGAGTCAAGAACTCACTAGTCTGAGGTAACTGCAGTGATCCCAGAGGTCTAGTGGCCAATGCCCGTGATGAGGCTTGTGATAATGACGAGGACATTGACGAAAATAACGAAGAGGGCGAATTTGATG
Source organism: Macrobrachium rosenbergii (assembly GCF_040412425.1). NCBI lineage: Eukaryota > Metazoa > Arthropoda > Malacostraca > Decapoda > Palaemonidae > Macrobrachium > Macrobrachium rosenbergii. The sequence continues at coordinate 103,598,074 of NC_089752.1, forward strand.
GTAGAAACGATGAATGGAACAACGATAAGGGTAAAACTCGCCCATATAAAAGTTCAGAGGCCTCCTGAAATTCAGAATGATTTGGAGGTAAAGTTATGAAGGCATATGGAAGATGAGTTCTTGAAATGACTGTCTCACACGATTCATTTACGGAATAATTAACAAATTCTGGGCAACGAGTATTAACAGAATCGTGTTTCTTTTCGAATGACATAAAAGTAGCTGGGGAATGATGCGTTTTCTCTGTTCCATCTTGTGTGTACTTTTCGGGATTATGAAGTTCAGGACGTTCCGATCTGTTTGAAAAATTCACATTTTCTTTTAAGACATCAGCATTTGAGTTCTTCTGCATTGGCAATACCTGGACTGAGTAATATATTGAATCATTTTTAAGAGGATATGGTGAGTCTACAGTGTTTACTGTGTTGTTTGACATTGTTGAAGAAATATGAAATGGATCCCACCTAAGTTTTACGGCATTTCGTTGGATACTGAGGTCATGTTTCCTTGGATGATTAAGAAACCCAAAGTGAGATACATTTTTTGCATTAAGTATATTATGAAGAAATTTGTGAATATTAAATCCCTGTGCAGTGAATGAACTATTATTGTCCACAGATTTTCGTTTATTTTCACTGGTGGACCTTAAATCCAATTCTGTCATCTTGGCCTTGGACACAGTAGAATAGGCATGTTTATATTTTATATCGTCAATATCTTCCGTGTTATTTCCCAAAGAATCTCCGGTATTTAACAAAACATCAAAATGTTTAGACTGGCCATAGGCTACATCATTATACGCATGTCCAGATAGCATTCCACTGGCTATCTTTCCTGGATGCTTCAGAAACTCGGTTTGTCCTCTAATCTTAAAGTTGAGGCTCTCTGATGGAATGGTCCAGTTGCTAATTTTAAAACCAGAAGTAGGTGAATTTGTAGCAAGCGTATAATTATCCTTCCCAGCAACATAGAGATTTGACCCAACTGCAATTTGTATCTTGTTAATAAACCCGAACTGCTCCGTAAGAGACGGCAAAGGAAGAACGTCAGCTTTTGCGTGCAATCGAGATGTCAAAGTACCTGTTGTGTTCTCGGAAGAAAAATTATCATCAACTTTAATGGGGTTAATTCCTCTGTTCTTGACTGGTTGTATGGTTTCACTGTAAGAATTTCTAAGGACGCCTGTGCCATGAGCACCTTGAGGATGCTCATTTGGATTTATATGAAAACCACAGCTGAGAACGTCTTTTATTTTAGAAATATGTCGCACTGTAATATTTGAGTGGCTGGCTCCTGTCAAAGGGCCTGCTAAATTACTGAAAAACTTTACCTCTGACGATGATTCGAGAGCATTAGTATCGATTCCTGAATCACCTAAATCACTTTCAGCTGGGCCACTGACTTTTTCCCTAGAATATTCATCGAAATAAAATTTTGAGTCTGACTGCGTCTTTGCTACCTGTTTACCATTGTTCTGGGGTCTAGTACTACTCTTAAAAGCACTGGGGAAATCACTATTATAATCAGAGCTACGGAAAATACCTTGCTGTCGGTTATCATACTGCTTTCCTAGGCCATTTCTATTTGTTCCTCCAAAGGTCTCTACAAAGGTAAAACACACTAGATGACACAGTGCACTGAATGAGAGGCTGCTGTTGTTTAGAGGGTCTGTACAACCGCGGGGGCAGAACTTGTGCACCAGGGAAGAAGAGACCATCTCTCCATGCTGATATTCACTTTCTGTGCTGGAATTTCCAAGCTCTTCGCCTAGTATGCTCCTGCTTACAATCATCAAGAGCAGAATTCTGAACGAAGAGAAGAAAAAAAACTTGTTATTGCTTCCTTCCTTGATTTAAAAAAAAAATGTTTTATCTTCTAGAGAGAAAGCTGACAATGGATTTTGAAAAGAAACCAAAAGGAAGGGAGGGTAAGACCTTAACTAGAAAGTAATAGTAGTTGAGCTAATACTACGGTCACTAATGGATATTTTACTCATTTTGTGATATACAGGAATAAAATATGAGTTGATTAATACATTACAAATTTATAAAAGTAATTTACGTACAAATGTTAAGCTAATTTTCGTGTTACCAAACTACTCAGTAAACCAAAGTTGCCAATACATTTGTTTGCAAGTAAAGGGGGACAAATTTGACTATAAAAATGAAATTTCAAGAAAATGAAGTTCACATATTCCCCTTAAAACTCACAAACAGGAATATAAGTATCAAAAGACATAACATCTATTCTGTTGATCTTTTGCAGTTCACTGTTGCAGAACAAAGCGTGATAATTATGATAAAAAAATCAAACTCCATTTTGGTCGCATTCATTCTTTCCGATTTTCAATTTTCAAATATATATATATATATATATATATATATATATATATATATATATATATATATATATATATATATATATATATATATATATATATATATTTAATCCATTTTATCCCGTTTATTCTTATAACAATCTTAAATTTCCCAGCACAGAGTACTTTGATATCGAGAACCTAACGTCTTAATTAACTGAACGGTACATTGTAATAGGCTTTATAGCATTTAAAAGCGCATGGGAATTTTTTGTAATTACTAATTAAACAATAATAACAGCATGGGATATTATCCTCATAGCAATTCTCTGAAAATGGTTTTACATAACTTATTCGAGAATGACTCACATTATTTAGTTTTATTTCATCTATGTAGAAAAATTTCTTAATGGCTGTAACAGATGTTACATGTCGTAATTGTTAAACGATGTTGAAACGTTGTTTTTACTCCTCCCCGTTATGTTGAAATCCTCAGGATTTTGTTTTGACCTTAAAAATCCTTAGAACTTCAACATCATGGGGAGGAGAAAACACACCGTAATAACATCGTTTAACTATTACGACACGTAACATCTGTTACTCCCATTAAGAACATTTTCTACATACAAGAAATAAAATTAAATAACGCGAGTGTCATTTCGAATAAGTTTACATAAAGCCATCTTCAAAAAACTGTTATAAGGAGAATTTCCCAGACTGTTATTATTATCATCTTAGACAAATGAAACTTTTTTTCTGCAATCATTGTAATACTTTGAATATTTACATGTTTTGGACGTGGCACAAAACATTTAGTAAGTTGCACTCTTGTGCTTTCAGTCAGCATTCTTCCCATATTTTTGAGGTTAAAGGGTTACTGTTCCTTTTACCAGTCAAATTAATAGTTGTCGTCCCCTCCCGCCCCCAACTCCAATAAATCTGACTTTCTTTACTCTGCCTTTAAGTAAAGGGTAGCTAGGGGTAAGATGGCGCCAGAGAATGTAATGCAGGGTAAAAGCTTGACATAGATGTTAAGCTGGAATTTTTAAGCAGAACGTTGGTTGCATTTGAAAACGTGTTATATTTACCATCCAATGTAATAGTAGGCCTTATAAGATTGTGCACTGGTGATAATGATTTTACTTACAAAGGTAAATTTTATCAGCAAAATTTTGGCTGTTCAATGGGTTCTCCACTGGACCCTGTTCTCAGTAATTTTTTCGTAGAATACTTTTTATCATAACTGCTTTGTAATATCACTGATGTGAGCATTCCATGGCTTAGGTATGTTGATGCCATTTTTTTTTTATTTGCAGATTAAGTGATGAACAATTCAGCAGGATTCTTTGGCCAATTGAATTCTTAATGTACCTCTATACAATTTCAAGTTGAACGGGAATCAAATAACACACTGTCATTTTTTATATTCATCTTGTACGGCATTATGGTCATGTGCTTTTTAAGGTCCTCAAAAAACCTACACACTCTAATGTGTATATACTGTACATTACTTTTCTTATAATAAAACATTAAATTTTCAGTTTTAATGTTCCCCCTTTTTACGTGTATACCGGATATGTAACCCGTTTTCAGATGAAGAGTAATTTTCAGTTCTTCATGTTATTAAGAAATTAGGGTAGGTACCCTTATTCCTTTGCTCACAAGGCGCATCTCAAAGCACGGAGAAATTTTTACTCCTTTATCTGTTAAACCTGAGTTATAGAAAACCTGACGTTATCTTGCCATATTGCAAAGGTAACGATAGACTGATGTCTGTTTATGAAGGGTAAATGTCGAAACTGTTTACTGCTATCCATGTATACAATAAGTAAAAGTCTGAGCGATTCAAGTGATGCTGGGTATGAAATTAATAACGGAGTGGACTATGCCTCTTGTGCAGTTTGTAAAAATGTTTATTTGTGGGAATCAGGAAGGTCTACTGATCAGCGACTGAGGGAACAAAGATACGAAAAATGCTTTATCTATGCACACACTACCAATTAACCATAGTTTTGATCGTCAAAAGAGTAAATCATTATTTAAAACAAATAACAAACAGAGAAGGAAAATAGCCGAGGCTGTCCTCATTAGGGTAGTACCTAATTTCAACATAAATGGTGGAAACTACAAGTTTGACTGTTTGTTATCCTATTATGTAAATCAGCAGCCAAACTTGACAAGAGAGTCAGGTCGTTGAATGATTACCAACTAGGTTGCTAGACTGGCAGTTTGATGATGACCGAAGATGGTTGCTAGCCAACTTTTTAATTTCCTCTTTTAACACACGCAACTTTTTCTTTTACTGTATTACACTTAAACACCTTAGGAGGAGACTAGATGGTTTAGGAACTGTAGTGAATTTTAACGTTTTTAACTTATTTCACAAAACAATGGGATCTTAATTTATTCTTACAGCACAAGTGTGTGTATTATAGTCAATCAGTTAAGTATAATCTTAGTTGAACCAGACCACTGAGCTGATTAACTGCTCTCCTAGGGCTGGCCCAAAGGATTAGATTTATTTTACGTGGCTAAGAACCGACTGGTTACCTAGCAACGGGACCTACAGCTTGTTGTGGAATCCGAACCACATTATGACGAGAAATGAATTTCTATCACCAGAAATAAATTCTTCTAATTCTTCATTGGCTGGTCGGAGAGTCGAACGCTGGGCCAACAGCATGCTAGCCGAGAGCTCTACCAAACCCTCCAACGAAGAACTTTATTTAATCAGTGAAAGCCTCTGCTCTGGAAGGAATATTTAGTAGTAGAAAAAAATATGGATGCTACTTAAGAGAAAGTTTTCTCTTTGTTGGCAAAATTCTGGTGCTACCACTGGTACCGCAAAGATATTACTAAGGTCCAAAGAAAAGAACCTTGTGTAACACGATAAGTGAAAGTTGCCGTCTTAAAGATACTTCGGTTATCGTGATTGGAAAATGTTCCTTACCCGAACCACATGCTTTCCAGTACTGTATATATTTCCGGCAACACTTCAAAATCACTAAGTTCACAGTTTGGTCATTAAACCACTCTAACCGTTCTTCAGTAGTCCTGGCTTTTCGTGCCCATCAGATAACCCTACAAAACTCTTGTCCTCTGGCAGCAGTTTCTCATTTATATCCTAATTTACCGCAGTTGCCAGGTACTTTAAAGTTCTGCTTATTTTTTTTTGCGTTCTTCGACATCCGTCAGATAACTTTTTTGAAAGTGAAAGGGAATCGTAGTCTGTGGGGGAACAAATCATTTTTGTATACGCCCCACTTCCAGTTCCAAGTGGAGGTGAAGGGCAGTCACCTCTTCTGTCAATCAATAGGTCATTGAATTCGCGGATTATAAAAAAAAAAAGGGGGGCGCTCTCTTCTAAAGATACAGAGAGTAGGTTTTCTGGTTTTTATCTGCAGTTGTTATTCTCCATTTTTTTTTAACGAAAGAGGAGTTTCCAAGAGATTAGAGGTTAACCGGAAACGTTCCTTCTGGTTGGCAATCAGGAAAAAAGTGCATTTGGCTCGAAATAAACAATCCTCGATCCCAGGGCAACATTCACAATTGTTTGGTTTAGACTGAGACGGTCTTATGACCGCATGGACACTTTCCCAAAGGCAATAAGACATTGTAACGTTATTAAATTCTCACCTAATCCTTAAGAGAAAACGAAGAGTTACATAGATAAAGCTTATCAAGTCTCGCAACATAAATACAGTCAGTGTAATAATTTGGAGAACTTTCTTATCAGTTCTTCAAAAATTACTTTTTCTGAGGATTCGGATGAGCAGTAGGACTAAAATAAAGGACAATAACAACAAAATTCTCTTCCAGCTACAGCGTTATAGAAGTTCCTCCTCATGCAACGGACAAGTTTGTTTTTCATCAAGTTTAGCCTTCATTTCTTAATTCTAAACTTTATCCACTATTACTTTCCGTTGGATATAACAGGAAACAAAATTACGAAAGGTACGGAATAAAAATCTCCATGTAAATACTAAATAAGTCCTCGGCAATAATAATAATAATAATAATAATAATAATAATAATAATAATTGTAACTTCCATGTTGTTAAGTCAACCAAAGTGGCTGAAATGATTACAGATTAGGAGAGAGTATTTAGACTATTAACAACCGAAAATGAAACCTGTACTTTAATCACGTGAATTAGTGATTTCTTTAGATAGAAATCTATACAAATATGAATCTCCTACAACAGCAATTGCGCATTCGAGACCAAATCATTTACAACCGTTTATAGTTATAAGTAAGTATACCTTAGTTTAACCAGACCACTGATCTGATTAACTCTCTAGGGGACATTAGATTTATTTTACGGTAAAACCAATTGGTTACCTAGCAATTTTCTCAGGGGACATGGGTAAATATTACTTATCCTTCGTAAACTAATCAACAGGGTTTTAATTTTCTGTAAAGAAAACTACTGTTTCGGCTTTGTTGTTCCGTCCGCACTGTTTTCTGTCCGCCCTCAGATCTTACAAACTTCTGAGGCTATAGGGCTGCAAATTGGTATGTTGATCATTCACCCTCCAACCATCAACGTAGCCAATTGCAGCCCTCTAGCCTTTGTAGTTTTTATTTTTTTAAGGTTAAAGTTAGCCATGATCGTGCTTCTGGCAACGATATAGAACAGGCCACCACCAGGCCGTGGTTAAAGTTTCATGGGCCGCGGCTCATACAGCATTATACCGAGGCCACCGAAAGACAGATCTATTTTCGGTGGCCTTGATTATACGCTGTAGCGGCTGTACAGAAAACTCGATTTCTTCGGCGCATTTTTTACTTGTCTATCTATTATCACAACACTTCTCCTACTTCCTGTTTTTGTAACGTTCCTCACGTCCTCTTTTCGTTCTCTTCATATGGCTTTTTCCTCTACCGCCTCTCTTCACGACCGTATTATAATAATTTACTTATATTTTTATTCATTTGTTAATTTATCTGTTTTTCTAATGACTGATTTCTCTTTCTGTGTTTTCCATTACCTTCTGTTGCTTCTTTCGAACGAACTTCATATTCTATGGAAGCTTGAATTTCAAGTCAATGGCCCCTATGGGCTTGTTCCATATGAATAGGGTTCATCTTCTGAATAATAATAATAATAATAATAATAATAATAATAATAATAAAAACTTTTTCCTTTCTTTACTTCCCAACCAACCCGTCTTACACAATCATTCTTGAGTACTTTCTTTCAGAATCCGCTGGTATAAACTTAGAGCAAGACCCGAATGAAGGCTCCATATTTTTTCCTTCAGATCCAGTGACTAAAAGTTCCTCATGTTCCCCTCCTCTTCCATTTCTATTAATTTTCGCAAAAAATATAATTCCATTTTTTATTCTAATTATATATTTTGATCGCTCTCATTACTTCAAACTTATCTTCCAAAAGATCATCTGTTCGGTGTTAGTCTCATCTCCACTCTAGTTACCGCATATTAGTCTCATATTGCTGTATTCCTATCTTATTTCACTTCTTGGTAGGACGGAATCAACCATTCGTCTCACATATGGGCCGTATCTTTTTAACTGATTATTATTATTATTATTATTATTATTTAGAATGACCGAGTATCCGCAAGCAGTAATGTTAAATGGGTTTCAAAGGAAGTTTCCACAACATCGAATGCCCGTTTGTGACAAAGGAGAATGTCCCTTGACTTTGCCCGTGACTTCCAGAGGACTGAACAGATCGTAAACAGGACGTGGAAGGTAGCATCAGATGCGATAAGCATCTTGAGTATTATCGAAGTACTTTTGCCCATTAGTTCCCATCTTAGAGAAAGTTTTAAGTAATTTTCCCTTTCACTAGCTATTACCTACTAATTCATTTACGGTTTTAAATAAAAGAAAGCTTATAGAAACTTTCTGAGCTACCACTTCATGTAAATATATGCAAGCAGGCGGTTTAAACACGTTAAAACTTAAAATCCTTTGTTTTTTGGAAGTATGCAAATACAGAATACATGATTGATGATCTCCTTAAAAAAACAGTTGAAACAATACATAATGAAATCTTGCTTTAAGATTTTACAATGTAAAATTCTTCATCAGGTTGGTTCAAGACTAATCATTATGTAAAAGTATTATGCTCAAGATTTAATCTCAGAAACAGAATGTAGTAATTACTTTGAGAGGTGTAATATTGATAAAAAAAAACCCACCAATAAATTGTTTGTGTACATAGCTCAATATACAAGGTGGTAGGCTACCTTCCTCATATAATTCATCTTTCAAGTAAACCATTCCAGCATTTTATGAAAAGTCTTATACTAAATTTGGATACATAACGAGCTCAGTCAGTTGCATTAACGTAGACAATGTTATGCCTAGTTTAATTTAGGATAAAATTTACAATTGATAATACAGAAAACAGAAACTGGATCATTAAAAATATAGAAATATTACAATCAATATAGTTACTGTATGTAACATTTATCTTGAAGGTCAGGGTAATTTCATGCTCTCTACATTTGCATACTCTGTATACCAAGTTACCACATGAAGACATACTATAGGATGCTTTGTTGCTTTATATAATAAATATATTAATTCGGATTTAGAAATATACTATAAAATTAATAAAATTAACTTTGTTAGAATACAAAAATTCTGAACTGACAATAATTGTAATAAATTCGAAAATAGAATTTATTGACAATAAATAGTGTAAGGGCATCAAATCACCTCTCCTTTCTTGTGTTGCTCTCTGCATACGTACATTAATCACGTCATATGTGTTACTTGTTGATATTTCGGATTCTTTATGTATCTCATTGTATGCTATACATATAGCTGCCTTTACATGTTCTGTAACGCAAATTATGTCTTTTATGCAGTTAACAAACATTTCTATGAATCTAAATTCAGAATAATAATAAAGGTTTACAGGCTGCTCTTGGACATAATTATCTAATAAAGGATCAGTCTAGAAGGAAGATTTAAGTATACATAGTAAAATTTATTACATTTAGATATATAAATAATTTAAGTGTAAAAATTACATTTAGATATATAAATAATCTAGCACGACTGAATAACAGAGATAATAATAATTTTTACCTCAATGTATCCCAGTGTAAAGTACTTGAAGTTTCCATTAGTGGAACCTAGGATTTCATACGCGATATGTTCCAGAAAGTCTGGCGTCAAGGTCTAGAGAGTATGTAAGAGACCCGTCGCACTGAGCGCGGTCTCATTCGAGCACACGTGTGTGTTCGTGTGTTCGTCATCCATCAGAGGGGACAAGGCAGAAACAAGAGCATCTCGTTTTCTCTCTCTCAAGGAATGCAACTCTACCATACAATATTTCCGTCTGTTTCTCCCTAACCATTGTTGTCTTGATATATGTACAATCACCACTACTTGCATTGCCATGCAAGCATTCTAATCATGTACTCATAATGTTCCACCAAATCTTCTGTATCAAAGTGTATGTATGTTTCTGTTTGTGCAGACGCCAAACGTCTCGCCATTTCACATATATTATGCTACTGCATTGTACTCATTAATCTGTCTCGAATCTCATGCAATTGGCCATATGTAGAATTTCCTGGCCTTTTCATTGATATATGTTTTATCAATGTACGTTTATTATGTCTCACAATCGCCATCTGTTTGTCTGCCGACAAACACAGATGTCCAAAACATTACCTCTGTTTTGCTCTGTCTGTGTGTAGACGCTACTTTACCGCTTGCACAGGCCAATAACATATTCGAAGATTCTGTACATTCACTCAGTAAGGAACAACCAATAAACCAGCCAACACCCAGCCAGTATGTCACTCAATCCCGTCCTTACACTGGTGACCTCGGAGTGACACGAAGGACCCGGCCGACCCAAGATGACGACCCACGCACCAACAGACCCTTCGCTGCCACCCCGTTTTCCGCCGTTCCCGAGCTCTAAGCAGATGTCCGACCCTCCAGGATGACCCACCCCACCACCGGAGCCCTGGACACCTTCCAGGAAGCCTGAAGCTGCCCCCGAACTTGTACCGTACGAGCTGACCAACGAAGGACCAGCTGACGTCATCCTTCAGCCTGCTACCGGCCCCCTCAAGCTGGCTACCGAAGGATCAGCTGCTGTCATCCTTCAGCCCTTGAGCTGGCTACCGAAGGATCAGCCGCCGTCATCCTTCAGCCTACTGCCGTCCCCCTCGAGCTGGCTACTGAAGGATCATCTGACGTCACCCTTTAACCCGCTACCGTCCTCCTTGAGTTCCTGCCGGCCGGCGCCGCCCTTCAGCCTCCTACCTGCCCCTAGCCCAAGCCCTTGCTTGGGGGGGAGTACTGTAAGAGACCCGTCACACCGACCGCGGTCTCTTTCGAGCACACGTGTGTTCGTCATCCATTGGAGGGGACAAGACAGAAACGAGCATCTCGTTTTCTCTCACTCAAGGAACGCAACTCTACCATACAATATTTCCGTCTGTTTCTCCCTAACCATTGTTGTCTTGATATATGTACAGTTACCACTACTTGCATTGCCATGCAAGCATTCTAATCATGTACTCATAATGTTCCACCAAATCTTCTGTATCAAACTGTATGTATGTTTCTGTTTGTGAAGACGCCAAACGTCTCGCCATTTCACATATATTATGCTACTGCACTGTATTCATTAATCTGTCTCGAATCTCATGCAATTGGCCATATGTAGAATTTCCTGGCCTTTCCATTGATATAGGTTTTACCACTGTACGTTTATTATGTCTCTCAAATCGCCATCTGTTTGTCTGTGTGTACAGATATCAAAACATACTTTTTTGCCTGCTCGCACAGGCCAATAACATCTTCGAAGATTCTGTACATTCACTCAGTAAGGAACTACCAATAAACCATTCAACACCCAGCCAGTATGTCACTCAATCCCGTCCTTACAAGTATCTCTCTTTCCTTTTCTTTACTTTCCTCTTGAAAATCTTCCATAACTTCTTCCAGTTCAATTATTTGCCATTCCATCATCCCTTCCCCCTACTCTATCAGACACACTGACGTACAGTACTGTGAGACCCGAATTGTACGAAAATGGAGGACAAGCAAATAATTCCTCTCATGAGACCATACAATATTTCCGTAACCATTAAATCCCATTAATCCATTCCAGACACCATTCAAAATATTAACAAGAAATACATTTTATAGAGAATAAATCTGTCTCAGTTTTGCAATGCTATATGTGGTGAGGATATGGGTGAGGTGGGACTAGGGAAGAAGATGCAAGGAATAAAGGAACTACAGATGGAGAACACCCAGCCAGTTGACTCAATCCCGTGGCCAAGACTCTGCTTCCATACAGTTCAATTATTTGGATTAACAAGATTGAAAGAAAATGGAAGCAAATAAAGAAGAAAAATAGTTTTAATCCTTCAGAAACAATATTAAGAAATAGATATAAATGACTAATTTTAATGGATAAATGAACATTTTACTGAACTTCAAGAAGATGCAAGACCTATCAGATGGAGAAAGTTACTTCCCTCTGCTTTTAACAAGTTTTTTACTGGCAATATCTAAATGACTAATGGGGATAAATAACATTTAACATCACTCCCTTCTTTGTTTTTTACTGGCACTATCTGGGGTTACTTCCCCTCTTCGTTTGTTACTAGCACTATCTGGAGTTACTTCCTCTCTTCGTTTTTTACTGGTGCTACCTCCCATCTTCGTTTTCTACTGGCACTATCTGGGGTTACTTCCCCTCTTCGTTTGTTACTGGCGCTACTTCCCCTCTTCGTTTTCTACTGGCACTATCTGGGGTTACTTCCCCTCTTAATTTTCTACTGGCACTATCTGGGGTTACTTCCCCTCTTTGTTTTTTACAGGCACTATCTGGGGTTACTTCCCCTCTTAATTTTCTACTGGCACTATCTGGGGTTACTTCCCCTCTTTGTTTTTTACAGGCACTATCTGGGGTTACTTCCCCCCTCTTTGTTTTTTACTGGCACTACCTGGGGTTACTTCCCCTCTTCGTTTTTTACTGGCGCTACTTCCCCTCTTTGTTTTCTACTGGCACTATCTGGGGTTACTTCCCCCTCTTCATTTTTTACTGGCGCTACTTCCCCTCTTCGTTTTCTACTGGCACTATCTGGGGTTACTTCCCCTCTTAATTTTCTACTGATACTATCTGGGGTTACTTCCCCTCCCTCTGTTTTTGACTGGCACTATCTGGGGTTACTTTCCCTCTTCGTTTTTTACTAGCACTATCTGGGGTTACTTCCTTTCTTCGTTTTTTACTGGCGCTACTTCCCCTCTTTGTTTTCTACTGGCACTATCTGGGGTTACTTCCCCTCTTTGTTTTCTACTGGCACTATCTGGGGTTACTTCCCCTCTTAATTTTCTACTGGCACTATCTGGGGTTACTTCCCCTCTTTATTTTCTATAGGCACTATCTGGGGTTACTTCCCCTCTTCGTTTTCTACTGGCACTATCTGGGGTTACTTCCCCTCTTCGTTTTCTACAGGCACTATCTGGGGTTACTTCCCCTCTTCGATTTTTACTGGCACTATCTGGGGTTACTTCCCCTCTTCATTTTCTACTGGCACTGGGACCAGCTTGAGAGTCTCTGGACCCCTGTCACGCAACAAAACTGTCCAGAGACATCTTTTTCTGGTGTCTCTTAAGATCTGCCTAAAATGGAAGAAGGCATTGTCATTGAACATGTTGTAGACATGGGTTGCAACAGTTTTGTTGGGGTGATATTTCTCCACAAAACTTTGCAATTCACCCCACTTTGCACACATGTCCTTAATCACTGAAGAAGGCATGTTATCCCCTCTCTCTTCCTCTGATTTCTCATCTGCCATCTACTGCAGTTCCACCAACTCTTCCACATCCTTCCAACCCCATGGACTTCCCAAAAGACACTACAGATTTCAGTGCTGCTCGTTTTCCGTTTAAAAAATTCCGCCGTTTTCTTCCTAAGGTAAACAAAGGTTGGTATTGATGACTAAATGGTATGTGTATTCGGAGTGATGATAAATATAAGGTTTTTAGTATTTTTTATTTGTTTCTTGTAGACTAATCTTAGTAGATTAGTGCGGATCAGAATCATTAATTGTATTGGTTTCTTTGTGGTTCAGAATTTTATCATACTCAGAGTACATAATAAAGAAGTAATGGTAAAATTATGACTTCTGTTTCATCACCAACAGAAAAATTTTACATTCGCACATGTTCTTGGGAATAATTTCACAGCAGAATAAATTATCATGTCATTTAATATAAGACTGATATTGATTCTATTTAAAAATTATAGATGCATGAAAATGTAAATAATTTTTCTAACGCAATTTATATTGGTATATTAAGACACAATATGGTATGAAATTTTATTTAAAGAAATTTGTTCTACATTGTATGTAGAATGTACGCCTACTATGAGCCATTTGATGACCTGTGGTACTAGCACTTGTAGCTGGTCATATACAGTATATATATTGCAATGAAGGAACCTTCTTTTCAAGCAACCTCACCAGCCTTCAATAAGAGATATAAGAATAAAACTTTTTATTCATTTGTTAATAAAAGAACTGTGGGTATCATTCACCCCTTCAGCAGTTCTCTCCCTCTTCTCTTCATGGGTAAGCCCTTAATACTTCCTCTGTTCAAAGTGACTGCCAAAGGTCTTTATCCTCAGGTGCAACCTTCGGAGATGCAACTCCTCGCAGGAGGTGGACAACTGGCAAAGAAGGAAAACAAAAGAGGGAGCGCCTGGCCACAGCAGCTGAACATGTGTCCAGCCGCCATGACACCTGGGAAGGTGATCTCACCATATGCGTGAACCTGTAGAAAATGGAGTGGGCGGTGACTATTGACTACAATGCCACCTACAAGGATGCCCAGGCGTAATCCTCCGAAGCTATATAAATGCCGTGGACCGGCAGTTCAGGTGAAAAGTGCCCAGAACTTAACCAAGGACACTTGCCATCCTCCCCTCTTGCCTGTCCCTTGTACTCCCTCAAGTGCTCGTCCTCGAGCCAGTACCCTATGCAAGTGGCATCCCCTTCATTTTCCTCCCTCCACCGCCAATACGCTATCGGATGAGGACACTGTCATTCTGATGAAGGTAATGTACCGAAATAAGGTTTCTTTTAGTCAGTCACAAGCCTGTAATTCCTTTGCCTAATTTACTTTCCATTTCATTGAGTGAGTACCCTAAGTACCGTTGTATTGAAGTGTTAAGTGTTAACGTAATTGTACATTGAGTGATTGTAACTGGGTTTCTTGGCACATCAGTGTATTCTCTCAGTTCCATTTGAATGCATTATTCTTTCATGCAAGTAACTGTCTTGCATCTCATTGCAGATTGGTCTTGGCTGTGGAACCAACTCTTCAGCTCTATCCCATGTGCAGTGGCCTTATGCCACCTCCCTACTCTACCCCTCTGCGATGTTCCTTCTGTGAAGACATCATCGGTGTAGAATATTTATCCTGAGTAGGATCCATTCATTTAGCAGGACCTTGTTACTGCCTTCCCCATAATTCCTCATTCTTCTGATCTGCATGTGTTGTGTAAATATAATTAATTAAGATAACCCCTTGTGTTTACGTAATCTTTCCTCACATGATGAAGGCCCTAAGTCAGAGTTTCCCTTTTGATTGAATCTTCTATGGGTCTGCCTTAACCAGTCAGAGTTTTAGTCAAACATGGTAGTTTTCTTGGTAACATGAGGAACTCCCTGTGATCATCTGTTGCAGCCCAGAATCCCAGTAAGTGTCTGTCTGTTTATAAGGAGTAAGCAGTGTTACCAACATTTTCCTGAGGCTGCACAGCATTGCCAACCATTGGAAAGCGGTTATTTTCATATTTTTAAAGTTTATGTATATCATATATCTTTGAGCCTCGGTCCCTGGTTCGGGTGTGTTGGATAAGTCAAGTTCTGGATCAAGATCCAGATAATCGAGGGATTACTAAATACAGTACTGTATATATGTATATATATATATATATATATATATATATATATATATATATATATATATATATATATATATATATATATATATATAATATATATTTGATATCAATTCATTATATCTTATAGTAGAAGCTTCTAATAATATGATCGTTGTAATACAGGATCCATCTTAGATCTACTTATATTAAAATTAGTAACAATGAATTTCTTACCAAAATTTATTATAAAGAACCCAAGACTTTAATTTTGAAATGCTATGACTGCCTGCTTTTCACTCAAATATACCACTTAATATGACTTTTGGAGTCATAGGCTCACAATTTTCTAGATGAAGTCTTGTCACATACACAAGTGACTCTTGATATCTATGTGAATCTAGTTTCTCTATTTTAGCAATACTGTAGTGAGGACAAAAAACATAATCACCTAAGTGCCAATGATGACACAAGGGTAGAGTTGTCATCAACAGCTTCTTAAGTAAATCAACTGATAGATTCAATATGTCAACAGAAATCACACTGATAATGTTAGAGTAATTTTGTTTGATCTTGTTTGTATATTAAAAAAAAGTGTTCTGCCTTCTTTAAACTTGTCTTTAAGCTGGCTATACACTTTTATTTTTGCATGGGAGTTTGGAGGAAATTGGCAGCATATATAAAGCAGAAGGGGTTAATAACAAATGAAGTGTTGAGAAATCTGTAGTACTAAGTAAGGGTACTGATCAATGAATACTTCATCAGAAATGTGGTAAAATATCAAGACTAAAGAGAATAAAAATAAAAATATTTACTAATGATAAGTTGGCTACGAGAGAGAGTACTAGGGGAACAACTTCTAAGGATATTGGGTGACAACTCTGTTGATTTCTGTTTTTACTATGACAGGTGCAAATTCTGCCTGGCTTGGGAATTGGGTAAAACTCGCCGGTCTGCAGACTAACCAGGTAAAGCCTCACATACTGTGTAAGCACAGCGTTTAGGTTCAAACTTCTTTTATGACTTGAGTGAGTCAGCTGTAGTGGCCTTGCCTTTCATCTACGAGTATTTGGTTTGATCCCAATGTGAGGTAGAAACTTCTATCATATTCACTCAGGGTACTTTGAATGAAACGCTATCATCTGAATTGCTGGTGGGTCAGTTAGTTGGGTAAAACTTGAACGTATGCAAGATGTGTACCATACTAGATAGGGCAAAGCCTCACAAACTGTAAGTACCATGCCTAGGCTCTAACTTCTTTTATAGCCTGTCTTAGTCAGTTGGTAACAACCTTGTCTTTCATTTAAGAATTGTGGGATTGATCTCACTTTGAGGGGTAAAACTATTTCCACTGCATAAATGATTATTACATGTTAATTTCTATTTCTAACCTTTTTACCATGTTTGTGGCAGCTCCTTTTTCATCACATACTATAAACTCATAACTTTCCTCATTTACTTTTTATTCCATTGAACAATCACATCTTACTGACGTAAAGAATGATTATCTTTTCAGTATTTTCAAAAATTCAAAATGCTTCACCTTTCTTGCCTCTTAAGCATTCCCATTCCTGTTGGGACCATGACCATACTCATAATCTTGAAAACGAATCACACAGGGAACTAATAATCTTGGCATTATCTCCAAATTTACACAGTAAGAAAGTTCTCCATTACAGTGTATCATTTAGACTCAAAAGAAATGAAAGGAGTTGGTTTTTCCCTCTGCATCTGTAATAAAGTACAGTACATACTGGTAACGTATCCAGCAAGTAAAGGTTAAAAAACTACTGTCCATGCTATATATTTTCAACTCTACACTATAGCTCTATCAGTCCTATTATATGTTGCTTCATGTAACATAAATGTGACAGGCAAAAAGTCAGTTTTCCTTCCAAACTGCTTCCACAAGTTGTTTTATAAACAACTGACTGATAACCTTAATCTTCTTTGTTCTCTAAACCAGAAATGCTCTTCTATTAACCATCTATGACTTAAAATATAAAGGGAAAGAAATGTAAAAAAAAAATTATGGAGTTTTATTTCTTCTCATCTTGTGCTGGAATACAAGATGTTAATATATTATATTACATCTCTTACGTTATATCATTCAGAAAAATATGACATGGAGTCTTATGAACAAGACATGGAGTCTACGAATAAAATAGTAAAAAGCCGATTCCAAAGGAAGACAAACACAAAAACCAATGCTTACATACAGACAGTTTCTACAGATGGACAGACTTCTGTTTGAAACCCTGGAAAAAGCAGTCAGTTTTTAGTATTCAGTCATTAATAAATTGCAATAAAACAATAATAACAGTCTTCTGAAAGTCTTGAACACATACTTAGCTGTATTCTAGCCATTACATTGTTCTATCAAACAGGTTTTGACAAAGGAAAACCCCTTTTTGAAAGCTGCTATGATTTCTCATAGTTGGTCTTGACTAGAATATTGCTCTTGATTTGACATATGATAGAATAGAAAAGGACTCAGGGCAAAAGGGTTGTTTCCCTTGCCTACAGTGTTGACCTTGTTCTACCCATTCCCAACAATTAGCCAGGTCTGTGAAAGAAAAACACACCACAAATTCCCATGCCTTTTCGTCAGGGAAAGCAGGTGGATTTCAGAAATCACAGCAGCTACCAAAAATAAGTTTTCCCTTTGTCAAAACCTGTTATTTGATAGCTTAGCCACTATTTGTCCTCAAGGAGCATACATAAGGCACTGACAGGTGACGAAATGGCCTCACTCCTGATTATGTAATCTCAACTACTCAGATGAAAAAATGGTCCAAGGTAAAGTCACAAAAGTTTTTACTTGTCTTTTTTTATTTGCGATACACATTAGGGTCTAACAATTTAAAAGGAAAAACAAGAACGTATGTATGTGTATTCTGTGTGGTTCTCAAGTGACTTAATTAATTATGCTGGGATGGGATACAGGATTATAACATACTACAAGAAACTAGAGTTCTTCCCTCTGCAAGCCCATTTTCAAGTTTATTCCCTAAGAATGGTGGGATATCTGAAAGAATAGATGTAGGTATTGGACCATAGTCTGCATGACAAATATGCTGTACATAATATTCATCAAGGGACACAGCATATTTGAAGAAACGAAAGTTCTTCCCTCTGCAAGGGCATCTTCTACATTATTCCCTCAGAATGGTGGATTCTGAGGGATACCTGAAAGAATAGATATGCATGCTGGACCACTGTCCGCATGACAAATATCCTGTACATGATGTTCATCAAGGGACATAACATACTAGAAGAAACTAGAGTTCTTCCCTCTGCAAGCCCATTTTCTAGATTATTCCCTCAGAATGGTGGGATATCTGAAAGAATAAATGAAAATATTGGACCATTGCCCATGTGACAAATATCCTGTACATGATGTTCATCAAGGGACATAGCATACAAGAAGAAACTAGAGTTCTTTCCTCTGCAAGCCCTTCTGTATTATTCCCTAAGAATGATAGGATATCTGAAAGAATAGATCTACACATTGGACCACTGTCTGCATAACAAATATGCTGTACATGTTCATCAAGGGACAGCATACTAGAAGAAACTAGAGTTCTTCCCTCTGCAAGCCCATCTTCTAGATTATTCCCTCAGAACTGTCGGATATCTGAAAGAATACATCTACATATTGGGCAGTTGTCCGCATGAAAAATATCCGGTACATAATGTTCATCAAGGGACATAGCATACCAAATGATACTAGAGTTCTCACCTCTGCAAACCCATTTTCTAGATTATTCCCTCAGAATGGTGGGATGTCTTAAAGAATAGATCTACATATTAGACCACTGTCTGCATGACAAATATGCTCTAAATGATGTTCATCATGGGACATAACATAATAGAAGAAACTCGCGTTGTTCCCTCTGTAAGGTCATCTTCTAGATTATTCCCTCAGAATGGTGGGATCTCTTAAAGAAAAGATCTACATATTAGACCACTGTCTGCATGACAAACATGCTGTAAATGAAGTTCAGGAATGGACATAACATACTAGAAGAAACTAAGGTTCTTCCCTTTACAAGCCCATCTTCTAGATTATTCCCTCAGAATGGTGGAATATATGAAAGAATAGATCTACATGTTAAACCACTGCCCACATGACAAATATCCCGTACATGATGTTCATCATGGGACACAGCATACTAGAAGAAACTAGAGTTCTTCCCTCTGCAAGCCCATCTTCTAAATTATTCCCTCAAATTGGTGGGATATCTTAAAGAATAGATCTATATATTGGACCATTGTCTACATGACAAATATGCTGTACATGATGTTCATCAAGGGACACAGCATACTAGAAGAAACTGGAGGTCTTCCCTCTGCAAGCCCACCTAGATTATTCTCTCAGAATGGTGGGCTTCTGAAAGAACAGATCTACATATTGGACCGCTGTCCACATGACAAATATCCTGCACATGATGTTCAGCGAGGGACATAGCATACTAGAAGAAACTAGGGTTCTTCCCTCTGCAAGCCCATTTTCTAGATTATTCCCTCAGAATGGTGGAGTTTCTGAAAGACCAGATCTACATATTGGACCACTTTCCACATGACAAATATGCTGTACATGATGTTTATCAAAGGACATAGCATACTAGAAGAAACTAGAGTTCTTCCCTCTACAAGCTCATCTTCTAGATTATTCCCTCAGAATGGTGGGATATCTGAAAGAATAGATCTACATGTTGGACCAATGTTTGCATGACCAATATGTTGTACATGATGTTCATTAAGAGACATAGCATACTATATGAAACTAATTCTTCCCTCTGAAAGCCCATCTAGATTATTCCCTCAGAATGGTGGGATATCTGAAAGAACTGATCTATATATTCGACCTCTGCCCGATGGCAAATATGCTGTACATGATGTTCATCAAAGGACATAGCATACTTAGAAGAAACTAGAGTTCTTCCTTCTGCAAGCCCTGAGAGAGAGTGTATTGTCCTTTTATCTTTTTCTGAATTTAGATGAATTGTCTAATGCATGTCCTCTTGGGTACCTTCTGTTTCCCCCGCCATTTTTCCCGTTGTGTTCTTTATTCTTGATGATTTCAAGGACTTTATTAAAGAAGGCAATGACATCCTGTTCATTCCCTGTAATCGTAAAGTTGTTGGAGCTCTCATCCTTCTTCAGTCCCTGGAAGTAAACGCTGTGTTTGGTGGTGAGCTTCTTTATGTTCTGACCTCTTTTACCAATGACCATGGATCTTTCTTCCTTCTCAAGGACTGTCATGTAGAGGCAATTTCCCATCTTATTTAACCCAGGGAGGAGTTCCTCTTGTGGGATATTCTTTCCTGCTTGTTTGGCTATTTTACTATTTTCTCTGTGTAGAGTTGGCTTCATGAAATCTTTTATACTGCAACAAGCATCCTCAACACTGTCTAAATGACCCTTTATGTGATGTACCCCTCTGTTCTCGTGTGCATATTATCCTTACATTATTGTTGTTCTCAATTCTCCTCAAATTTTCTCCTTTTGGCCCAACCATAAGTCCCTTGTGTTGAGCATCAACGTCGAATCAATATTTTCCTGCCTCAATCCTCTTCAGTCCTTCTGTTGCGATATCAGAATTCCCCACCTTTACCCCATGGAAGACATCCTGAACGTGTTGATAGGCTCTGGCGACCTGTTTCATATCTCCCCTTAAATAGCCAACTTCCTTATCCTTCTTATCCTTTGTGAGAATGAGTTTCACATTGTAGGGGCTCTTGATATCTTCATCCACTTGTCTGATAAGGTGTAGAGGAAAAACCTCTACTCTCAGTTGGTAAGCAGAACTCTTCAAAATCTAAGCTGACAAGTTTCAGGTCCTCTGAATTGCATCTGTGCTAAGGTCTATGTTTGCGTTTGGTGCTTCCTAATGAAATATTCTCTTTTTATATTATTTATTTTAGATACTGTTTTAATGCATGACATCAAATTTTCTTTTCATCTTGTATTTTATTGCTAATATGTTTAGGCCAAACATAAGTTTGTGTGTCCGGATTGCTCACGTGTGTTATAGGAAAAGTAGGCTAAGAAATACAGCGCCTATTTGCGTATGTTTACGTCTGCAGATCTCTTGACAGAAACAAACTATAGAAACATGTAACATGTAGACATGTATGCATACCTTTCTTATCGGTACCAATTTAGTTTAATACAATAATAAGATGGTTAGAAAGTTATTGTATATACTGTAACCCTAATTAAGATTGGACGTAAAAACATACTGTACAAGTACAGCCACTGAATAAAAAAATACAAATAAGCTTTGTCTATTAGATAATGTAGTAACTGGAATGGTTCACTACTAAGCACTTACTGCTCTCTCTCTCTCTCTCTCTCTCTCTCTCTCTCTCTCTCTCTCTCTCTCTCTCTCTCTCTCTCTCTCTCTCTCTCATGCACGCTATAAAAAATTGTTTAGTGTAATCTGTTTCACAGCTTGCTCTGTCTTTCTCTGAAAACAACTTTTGAGTGTGCAGTAAATAAGATGTTAAGAGAGAGAAAATTATGATAATGCCTGTTTATGCTATGACAGGTAGACAGTTTTTGTATAGGCTGAGTAAGGGTGACTGCCTCGCTAATAAGTATGGTATAAGTATCGTACATAATAGTCTGTATCATTACATAATGGCAGAATTATGAAATATCTCATACGGCATAGTGATAACAAGAGCAGTGAAACAGGTAATTGATGATAAATAAGCAATTACCTAGCTTAGACTAGGTCATGATTAATAATCTTTCCCAAGCAATTTTAAATATCATAATAAGGCTTAAGTATTATTCTTTGACTAAAAAACATACAAAAAAAAAACTATGGTTTGCTAATCAAAGTAGATTCTAATTTTAACCTGCATTTTCATGTTTTGAAGATCAAAATACTTTTCCTTAATTCTAATATCGGTATTATATGGATTTTAATCTTTGTTTTCATTTTATTTTATTTGGGATGTCATGTTTGTGTTATGTTTTCACTGAGTATAATTGTGCAATAAAATGTTATTCCATACTGTATTTCTAATATTTCCTATTGTGGTGGTTAGCTATTCTACTGACCGAGATTAAAAAATACTAACGAATAAGCCTGAATCCAATATCAAAATCTTAAAATACTGCATTAGCTGTAGCCCCTTCCATTTGCAAGCACTGAGACACTGTTGGTCAAGGAAATTTTTTATTTAACTTGCCTGAGAAACTGATACTCTATCTATTACTTTGTAATCTGTTAAAAGTTTTCATTTTCCCTGGCATATCAATTTCAGAGGGGTTTATTTTGTATTAAAATTTAAAAACTTTCTAGTAAATAAACTGAAAAACTACAAAAATCTATAAGCTGTGGCAGCCAAAGCCACATTATATGTTGCAATGAGACAGCCAAATGAGCACACACATCAACCAAAGCAAAACCATCAACTCGTGAGTGTTGCCACCTTATTTTTATATCTATTTTTTGTTTTCATACTTTTACAGGTCAAAATAAGGGTATGTTTTTGAGGTCAGAGTATCTTTGATACTGGGAAACAGAAATTTCTTGTATCGGATTACTACATCCAAGGCTCTGCCAGAAAACAGGAGTTTCTGGATATGGTGGTAAAAACAGGTTTTGACAAAGGAAAACCCTATTTATGTTAGTCGCTGTTGAGTCCTCAAGGAGTTACCCTTCCATGGTCTGCCAGAGCTCCATGGTGACTAGACTAATATCAGAGAATTCTCTTTTAGCCTGGTCTTGTAGCTGGGTATTGTGTTGTAATGATAAACACTATAACACGTGATGGTTATCAACATGTGATGGAGTATAATGGACTCAAAGATAAGAGGGCATTTTCCCTATCTTCAGTGAAGTTGAACCCAGTTTTCCAATGTCAAAACCTGCAAGAAGTGACTACTGCACATGCATGTCCGCCATCTTGTTTACGACCTGGCCAGTAAAAGACCAAGGAGCCATTACTCTCTGTTGGTCAATGCAGGATGAGTGCTTTATCCTATGCCTTTTCGTCAGGGAAGTAGTCACTTGTTTCATCCTCTAGGAGCTTTACAAAGAAATTGACTGGTGACAAAAAGCTTAAGCTCTCAAATTTTAATCCCAACAACCCAAAGGAAAAAATTTCTAGTCCACAGTCAAGCCACAACTTTCAAGCCCCATTCGTTATTCTAAAAATCACCTAGGGTCTTGGTAACAAAAAACAAGAAACTAAACACGAACTTACGTTTTCTGGATGAAGTTCTGTAGTGACTTACCTATGCATGCTGAGTATGGTTGCAGTATTATCACACCTTCCCCAGCAATAGTCAGCATACCCACCAGTTAGGAAGACCCCTGGTTTTCCGCTGTAGCTCCTATGGGGTCAGGACTAACCATACCACCTACTGATAGACAAGGTGGTCAAATTTGTTTGAGAGCACATGGTAGTAATGTTTTAAGAATACCGTCTCTGATGACCACCCTGTACATTTGGAGACTTCTTTGAAAGAGACATTTCTGAAGAAGGCCAATGACGTGCTTACTTTCCTAATATCATGTGACCTAGGAAAGGAGTGTGGTTTGCCTTTTTAATGCGGAACACTAAAATTATTCTCAGTCCTTGTAGAAAGAGTGGTTTATTTGTGCTAGGTTGTAGGAAAATTGGACTTTCTGGGATGTTTGTGGTGACCTCTAGGTAAACCTTAAGTGTCTGAACTGGGCATAATGTTTTGTCTGCTAAATTGAGTTTTCTTATAAGAATAGATTTCCTTCTTAAAGGATCCTCATTCTTGGCCAGGAATGATAGGCCACGAGACAATAATAATTGATGGTGAGCTGTTTGCATGATGTATTGTCCGTCTAAGAGAGCCCAGTTCACTAATACAAGCTCCTGACGCTAATGCAATTAAGATCGCCTTTTGTAGCATGTGAGTTGTGGTTGTATTGGGTCTGCTAAATTGAGAGGTTGATGGAAATCTAAGCACCTTGTTCAGGGACCAAGTAATTGGAAGCTTTTTAGGAGTGGGTCTTTGTAGAGCAAAAGACTGCAGAAGGGAAGTGACAACTTCTATACATGCATGCCACGAGTGTTGTAACCACAAAGCATTTGTCTTCAAAAAGATATATAAGAAAATTTAAAAATGTTTCTAAAGAAATCTCAACTGGGCTCTCAGTATGGATATAATCTAACCATATCTTCCATACTGACTGGTATTGCTGGATAGATGATGTCTGTAATTTTTGCACTAGGTATCCAGCACTGTTGGGCGAGTAATTTTCATGGAAGACAATATTTAAAAAATCCATATGTGAAGGTCTCGGCTCAGAAAGGAGGATGAGTAAACGACCTTCTCTCCTACTGTCTGGGATAGAACAGCGGATAGTAGTGGAATTGATCTTTTCGCCCATTGTTGAAGTAATAGGAACCAATGCCTGTTTGGCCAATTTGGGGCTATTACGTAAGCTGTTCCTTTGAAGGTTGGAAGTTTGCTCACAACCTTCGAAACCTGGGACAATGGAGGAAAAAGATACATCGTCCTCCATTTGTTCCAGCCTTGTAGGAAGGCATCTCTTGCTGTTGCTTGACTGTCCAAGTTCAGAGACACAAATACTGTGAGTTTGTGATTCTTGTAGGTGGTGAACAGGTCCACTTCAGGATGTGGAAGCATGTTGGCTATTGTTTGAAAAGAGTGGTTGTCCAACATCTACTCTGTTGAGGCTGTCGTTTTCCTTGATAGAGAGTCTGCTGTTACATTGAGACACCCTGTGAGGTGAATTGCAGACAGGTGCCACTTCTTTAGTTGTGCCATCCAAAGGATGGCTAGCCTTATCATATTGAGAGGAGGTGAACGTGATCCTGACCTCTTGCTGCAGGACATTGCAGTTGTGTTGTCTAGAACCAAAAGAATGTGTGTCACTTCTCGAGATTTGAGTTTTTTGAGAGGCAAAAGGACAGCCATCAGCTCCTGGAAATTGATATGACAGTTCCTAAGAGTAGCTGACCACCTCCCGGCCACCTGACGATCCTCCCAGTGTCCTCCCCAACCTGTCAACGAGGCATCTGTGTGTATTGTCACTCATACAGATGGAGGAGTCAGAGTGACCTGTTTCACCAGAGATTCCTTCCGGGTCCAAGGACGAAGTATCTCCACAACTTTCTGATACTTTTGATGAAATCGGTCTCGCATCTTTTTTCTTGCGCGTGACATCCAAAATTTGGTCACATTTTTCAATTGCAATATGAATATTGGATCTATTACTCAAGCAAACTGCAGCAGGCCCATCATACATTCTAATTGCTGTTTGGAAACTCTGGGCTGTCCAAGGAAGCTTTTGAGGTTTTTCCTTATTCTATTCTGAGTATTGATGGGGAGAGACAACAGGCCATGAAGAGTATCCCAACACAGTCCCAGCCACTGAAAGCGTCTACTGGGCGTGAGGCAGGATTTTTTTCAATTCATTATAAAACCTTTTGATTGGAGTCTGTTGACCACTGCTCTTTGGTTTTTCAAGCACACTTTTCTTGTGGGCCCCAGATTAACCAGTCATCTAGGCATGCTATTAGTTGTATTCCTTCTTTTCTGCTGCTAATTTTGTAAAAATTCTTGGGGCAATGTTTAGCCCAAAAGGCATGACTTTGAACCTAGACGTATCTTTCCCTATCCGGTTCCCTAGGAAGGGGTGGAAGGGAAAGACGATAGGGATGTGCCAGTATGCATCTTTCAGATCTATAGAAGCTGTCCAAAAACCTTTTGGAATGATTGAAGGTACTTGGGCAACGGTAGTCATCCGAAACTTTTGGCAAACACTGTGCTTGTTCAATGTTGATGGGTTGAGGATCACTCTTCGTTCAGAGGAATCCTTTTTGGGAACACTGAAGAGACATGCTTGGTGGTAAATATACGCATATTTCTCTATGGTCTGGTTTTTTAAAGAACCCTTTTAAAGGAGGGGGGGGGATGAGACCATACTGTCCCAGTCTATTGAGAATAATGCTGTGTCCCCAAGGGGGAAGACTTCCATTGACTGTGGTGTCGCTGAAGCCGACCCCCGGCCAAACAATTCCTATTGGTATCCCACTCTTCCTCTACCTTTGCCCTTGATAGACATTCTGGATGTTGCTTTTCCTTTTCCTTTATAAGACGGTTTTTGGACCTTGTGAAAAGGATGTCCTTGCTGTTGTGGTTGCTGTTGTCCCTTTATATGGAGTTGTCCCTTCTGACGACCTACCTGTTTTTGAGGAAAAATTTTGGAGGTGACTGAAGGCTTATATTATTTTTGATCAAAGTGAGCCTTTCTTGGATTGAGTAATGGGAAATTTCTGGTTTTTTGTTTCCTGAATTCCTCTTTTCCCAGAAGAGCGTACACTGTACAATTTTGTTGGTGTGCTTGTTTGTTGAGTTGAGTTACTACAGAATCCTAAAACAGGTTCTTACAGAACATTGGGAAATGACTTGTTGGAGCCTTCCAATGTTTCCATTTGCACTTTCATGAGCGAGTCTAGAAAGTCACAGAGTGCTTCCCATAGGGTTCTCATAAGACTTTTAGCCACAACAGTAAAAATTGCCCTGGAATCTTCTGGAAGCCTTTTGGTGGCAACTTCTAGCAAGGTGGTAGAGGTTGAAACACTAAGGAAGTGGGTCCTAGCATGGAATTCTGATGTGGCTGTCTCATCTGAGATTCTTCTCATAGGGATCCCAAATTGCTGAGTAGCTATATCTAAAGGGAGCTTTTTCCTTTCAAAAGGGAGTTGAAGCATTCCCTTTCGTTAGTGGAACTTTTTGAAACTGGGATGACTGTGGCAAAATGGTTTTAGTTCTGCCATTGGCTCCTGTTTTCTAGTTATTACATAATTCTGAAAATCTGCTTTCACATGGTTAATTATTTTAAAAGTGAAAGGACAGAAGGCTGGGACTACTTGGTGAGCAACTTGGGTTTTATTCATAATGGGAATATAGAACCATTTTCCACTGACCTGGTAAAGGGTGTCACCTATAGCTTTTAATGCTATAGGCACAGGCAAGAGAACTTTCTTTTTATGATTTCTCCCATTCTGTATTAGGGAATGCTGCCCTGTCCCTAAACTCCACATGTAAAACTTCGATCACAGTTTTCTCATTAATTAGATACTTACCATTGGAAGAGAAAATGCACACTGAGGCATCTTGTCAAGGATTATCAGTACAGTATCTTCAGGGGTGAGTATTGGAGTCCCTGTTATGTTTTCATCTGAAGTTTTGTAGTCCGAACTGGCCATTTTGTTGGTTCCAGTCAGAATTCTAACCTTAAACCTTGTTTGGGCATAATTTATATCCACTCCTACTTTTCGATTAAAGGATGCAGTACTTTTACACTTTGGAATATACATGATTAATTAAAATTTCCTGTTCAGAATTATGTAATATGTCCATTATATATTGCCGATCTATGGCAAGGACATCTTTGATGTTACTCAAAATTTCCTTATGGAATTGATCAAATGCTGCAAACTATGTATCCCTTTTGAGGGAGCTTGCATAATCTGACTAAGCATCCACAGCTGAACTGTAAATGCCTGTTACCCAGGGGGCAGAGGTCCTGGGTGAGTTACTATACCCCTCCAAAAATGTAATCATTTCAATTGGGTTAGGTGGATCCTAGTACTGTATTCCTTTTGGGGGAAGGATCCTGTTCAGCTTCTGATAGCTGCATGGGGGACTGAATTCCTTCTGGAAGGTTTCTCTCATGGTTGGCTGAAATTTGTGTCCCTGATCCTTCTGGGTTCAGCAAGATCATTTCTGCAGCAATATCAACTTCATATTCTTTTGTAAGAATGTCACCCCCAAGTAAACATTCCTCTACTTCCTCTGCAAGATAAACCTGGGAGGTATTGGGGACTGATGTTAGTGAGTTTTGGCCCAAACATAGATCTTCTGAGAAATGGTTAAATATCTGCTGCTGGAGTTCTGCCAGAAAGATAGTATCTCCCCGTTCCTTATCCTTGCTGAACCCCAGGACCCATCCAGACAGCTTAAAACAAGCCATTTCAATCTTAAAACTTGCTGCCAGGAGCATACTGGAAATTTCGCATATCTGGCAACCAAGCAAATTTTTCTTTTCTTTTACAAAGACTATGCTCATGGCATATGGTACAGGCCATACCCACTGGCAAAAAGTGGACCGGGCAATTTGCTTCGGAACAATTGAGCTGAGGGTCCTGCATAATGGCAGCCCTGTAGTGAAAAAAAGACCAAGTTGTTATTAGAAACTAATTAGCATAAATTGTTTTTAATAAGGGACACTTCTGTAGATCCCTATATCATTAGTATATTCCATGTTACAGGTTAACTTGATTACAAGTGTGTAGTTGTAATATATTTGATTAAATATCTACTATATGGCTGTATTACTTAAACTGTTTGTTCTTTTGCAATGGCTATGTGAAATTTTAATTTCTAAATTGTCATGTCATTCAGACTAATATTCTATGAACTAATTTGTTTAACTAATCCAAGCTACTGTTCTACATGGCTTACGTTAACACTTCTAGTATAATCTATGTTAAGCTAAGAATAGAGGATTTCTTAGAGGGTTCTCCCTTAACCTATTCTAGGCCACTGCCTTTTCTAGACCTATTTAAAACTTAAGGATACTGTATAAATTATACAGAAAATTGATGCTGACTAGGGAGAGTAATGGCTCCTTGGTCTTTTACCGGCCCGGACATAAACGATGGCATGCACAATAGTCACTTCTTCTTGCAGGCTTTCACTTGGATAACTGAGTTCAGCTTCGCTGAAGATAAAGGAAAATACCCTCTTATCTTTGAGTCCATTATACTCCATCATGCGTTATAGTGTTTATCATTACGACACAATACCCAGCTACAAGACCAGGCTAAAACAGAATTCTTTGATATTAGTCTAGTCACCATGGAGCTCTGGCAGACCATGGAAGGGTAACTCTTTGAGGACGAAACAAGCGACTACACTATCAAAAAAACCATTTTACATATGTAAAATTATTATTATTATTATTATTCAGATGAACTCTCTTGTATCCGGATCACTACATCCAAGGCCCTGCCAGAAAACAGGAATTTCTGGATATGATAAAAAACCACTTTACATGTAAATTTGTTATTTGTTATTATTATTATTCATATGAACCCTCTTCATATGGAACAGGCCTACATGGGCCACTGATTGGAAATTCAGGCTTCCAAAGCACATGGTGTTCATTTGAAATAAATTACAGAAGATAACAGGAAACACAGAAAGAAAAAGGCCAGTATTAGAAAACAAAGATAATTAACTAATTAATTAAGAGACAAAAACAATTAAAAAGTGCAAGGAGCATTGTTTTAGCGTAGTAATGTATTGAATCTTTGCTTGAACTTTTCAGGTTCTAATTGCACAACATCCTCATGGAGACCGTTTCATAGTCCAACAATGCGAGGAATAAAAGACCTCCAGAACTGAGAAGTTTGACAGCAAGCTGCATTTACTGCATATTGGTGCTGTTGTTCAGCAAATCTGGCTGCTCTTGGCAGAAAATGAGGATCAGGGATCAATTGTGCTAGTGAATTTCTCTATTAAAATACAACTTATAAAAAACTGACAAAAGACCATCTGTCAATGGTACAAGTCATAACTGCTAATGTTATGACATAGAAGTGGAAATCCACATCAAAGAACAGTATTCTAGCAGAGCAGGGACAAATAACCTAAAACAGGTTGTGTTGATTTTATCAATGTTCTATTCCTTGCAGTATTTGCTGATATTTTCATTAGATGTTTCTCAAAAGTAAGATGTTGGTCTATAATTACACCTGGTATAGTGAAAGCTTCAGACTCCAGTTGAGACCCATCCACATAAAGGGGAGGATGGGGTGGAAAATCAGTAAGAGATCTACTAATCAATGGTGTTATTGTTTTACTGGAGTTCAGCCTCATACCCTACTGGCTATGCAATTCAGTCATTTACTCCATGTCATGACTGAGACCAAGGGCAGCTTCATTTCTCATTAGTGTTGCATTATTGGCATAATGAACAATCTTGTTTTCCAGGCCAAAAACCATATCACTTGTATGCACTAAAAATAACAGTGGGCCCAGAATGCTACCCTGTGAGACTTCACACACAATAGGTCTTTGTTTGCTAAAGATCCCTTCAACAGAAACACACTGCTGTCTACCTGTAAGGAAATCTTGAAGCAATCCTAAAATATATCCACCCACACCAAGATTCTGGAGTTTGAAAAATTGTCTTATGATTTGATAAACTGAAAGGATCTGTTGCAAATGGCATGTTATATCTAGCTAACTGCTTCCTATATGTACATTGGCTATTAGCTACCACTCCTTTGGATTCCACATACTTGCATAGTGGCTTAAAAAGGAGTTTTTTAATTTTGGAGAGCACAGGGAGAATAGGAATTGGTCTGTAGTTTCTGCAGTCTGCATATATGCTATTCTTTGGAACAGGCACTGTATTACTAAGCTTGCGCTCATTCTTAAAAAATACTATGTCGGCATAAAAATCTATAGAATCTACTAATCTTAGGAGACAATAAACTAGAAACCCTTTTAAAAAAAAAGGGAAGGGACCATCAGGATCTTTTCTGCCCCAGCTATCAAGATTATCAAGAATTTTTGTAACATCCCTAGTGTGAAATGAAAATTTTGTAAGTATAGGCTAAGGATGACAAGTATCAGGGAGAGGGACATCCACAGCTGACTGCTTAGCTTCAAAAGCTCGATGTAAGAGTTCAGCCTTTTTTCTTAGGACCAGTAACTAGTCTACCATGATCTGTTAGTAGTGGTGGAATAGAAGGCGAGGCTGACTCAGACAGAAGATGCCAATTTGGTCCAACAGAGATGAGGCTAAGTAATTCCTTTAATTTTCCTCTTTTAAGAAATTACTGTAAATTCTCTCAGCTTTGAGTTAATTCTATTTGCAGCATGATGAGACTCAACAAAACTGGTGTACTTTCTATATAAAAGATTTTGTCTCCAGGTGTCGAGTTTGGTCTGTTTGTATTGGTGTGGTCGTCTACATGTATCACCAAACCATGGCTGATCATTTGTCCTGATCTTGATGATCTTTCTAGCCATCAGCATTTCAATCAACTTCCTCTTGGGATCTGAATCAGATACATATAGCATTTGAATATTACGTGCCTGACAAGCTTCAATAATGAAATCCCCACCTCCTCACCTTGTCAATACTGCAACACACCAACTCTGCCACAGGAGGGAGAGTTCTAGTGAATACCTGCAGGGCAGTGGCAGATCAAAATAAGAGTACAGTACTATGAAATAAAAGACTGAGCCTACACTGACAAAGCAAAGATATCTGTTGAAAGGTAGATGCAACAACATCTGAAGTAAGAGACCTTTACGTCTAAGGGTGCAAAGGAGTGTCCTTTTCAGATGACACAAAAAACCAATAATGCCTCAATCCTGAAAGGGATACTTTTGGAGATATAGGTTCAATGGGCTGAGGTCAATGATAGCACATACCCCTTGCACCATTTTTTGGAAACCACAAAGTAGGGACTGCACATTCCTGGAGAGCTGTTCAAAATTTCCTTGATTGCCCACTTTACCAGCACTGCTCTTACCTCATTGCCCACAGTTTGACTCTCCTTGTATGAAGCAGAATTGAACACCTCAGAGGCCAGTGGGGAGCCATGTCTCCAGAAACAGAAGCCTAATCCTATTCTGAAAATGAAATTGAAACTCTTCCTCTTTGTACTTGGTTAAATACTTTGTCAAACCATTATACTTGAAAAACTTGCAGCATTTACAGAATTTTTAATATTTTGATCTAAATGATTTAAATAACATGATAGGGAACATCATTTAAAATAACTTACTATACCATTTCCAATCCTTCTAGTTGTTTAAGGCATTTCCTCCCATGCTGCCAAATGTACTGGGCTGGAATGACAGTGTTTGCAGCCAACCCCTGGTATTCACCGGGGTTAGGGATCACAAACACCTGCAAAAGAGAAAATCTGCATTAAGTTGTTAACCCCCTCTAAAAATGCTTATAACTTCCTATTTTAATAATTCAAACACAAAATATACCTTAAGTTAAAAGCTTATAACTACATGTTTTAATAGTTCAAACACCAAATATACCTTAACCTATCATCATACACAAATATGCCTTCAACTATCATCCTAAAACACTTTAATTTCATTTCAAAGTCATCTTACAACATTAACCTTAAAAATATATGACTTACAGCTGTGTGAAAACTAATCAAGTTTCTGCTAGATTCAGGCACAGCCATTTTCTCTCATACAGTGTTGAAGCCATCCCATTTTCTTTTTACAGTAGATATGGAAGCTGGGAATTCCCAAACAGAGCTCAGTACTGTACCTACATATTTAAATATGCAATAAAAAAAAATTTTGCTGTGTTTACATTAATATTAATATTTGAAAATTATTAAATCATTTTTATCATAAAAAATGTATTTTGTCACGAAAATAACATGAAAATATGGTAATTAGCAAATACTGCTCTGTGAAAAAATCTGTGAATTAGTGAATTTTCCATGACTTACTTGAATTTACATTCCACAGAAAAATCAACAACTAACTGAAGCTGCGAATGCTGATCTGCGATATAGTGGGAGTCCACTGTATAGTATTCCTTTCTAATCCTTACTGTCGGAAGCAATAACAGTTGTTGTTTGGGCCTACTCACCGTGACATCCAAAGCAAATCTCTCAAGGTATCTGGACTATTTCTTGAAAACAAGATCAACAGAAAATGCAAAAATCTCATCGTAACTTGTAACAATACGTTTTCATAATTAGACTTGCAATTACTGTATTGAACAAGATAAAATGAAAAGCAGTATAATATATGATTGTGAGTCTAGCGAAAGTTTTTTGTTTTTCCTCATGTCAGGTATTCCATTGTTTTGCTGTTTCAAAGGTAATTTAAATCCTCTCTTGGATCTTTCATGGGATAATCTTTGCCTTTTACACTGGACCTCAGGCTACTTTCATATACATTTATTTGTCTATTCTTGTTCTCCCTCCTATAAATGAGTAATTACACACACATAGTCAGCATGGCAGAGGTGGGTTGATATGCTTAAAAAAATCCAGAAGTTGCACGGGATTTGTATGTGGGAGCCGAATCAACTTATACCTCACTTGTTGGCCATGTGGGTAAGGGCGTCACTGTAGTCCTGAGTTCTTGTCTTTCATTGGTTCGAGCCCACGGGATGATGAACTTATTGTCAAAAAAAATTTTTTTGTGCCCCATATATGAAATATAATATTTCCGAGGTAGAGTGAATTGGATATTAAAGGACATTTGTAGCTTAATGCTTATATATATACATACATACATACCGCACGCACAGACTACTATGGAGTTCCTTCCATGGTGCTTGTATGATGACCAACACCTTAAAGAGGCATGTCAACCTCTACCAAATCCACCTTGCTTCTATATCTCTACATGACCTGAAGGCAGCTTAACTTGGCCCTGAGTTCTTTAGGAAAACTGGCAACGTATCTCAAAATTTGTGCCATGTTTCAAGAAAAAAACACTTTTGACAATATTACGCCTAATGCAAAAATATTACAAGAGGTCTTAATGTTAGAAAAAGTATATATAAAATTGATTTTTTAGTGTCCTGTAGGTTGGTAATACATTCATTTACAATATAAATAGTTTAGGAACATTTGATATGGCATCACTGTGCATCACCCTTACCCTGCCCAAAATGACAAGGTGATTTGGAAACCTTTAACAATTACTTTGCTCAAAAGACAGCTGCAGGACTGCATTAAAAAACTTACACTTTCTGTCTGCATTTGATTTACAAACATATCATTGCTTTGCCATGTGTGGCCAGAGTATCTCCAAGAATATTTCTTTCAACTAACTACCTGTTGATACAGATTTTGTTAATATTGCTGATACAGATTTTGTTTATGATGACCTAATCATTATCATTCTATATATAAGGCACTTACAAAATAACGGTTTGTACATATTTGAAAAAATGATTGACATGATGCCAATATCAAAGAACATGGAAAGTAAATACCTAAGAGTTGTCACTGCACTGCCCAACAAGCTCAACCAACTTCCCATCCTTATACAGCTGCCGTGTCTCTGTGCCACCACCTATGCATTTTCCTCCTACAAATACACGTGGTACCTATAAATAAAACAAACAAAAACAACACATAAGTATCAATTATTATCATCACTTATGCAGTATGTTTTATAATAGTTTTATAATCATACCATCATACTATAGCTAATAATTAAGCTTTAGTACACCAAGGATTTTAAAATAATACTTCTTATCACATTAACTTTAAGATTCATAATGAAAAAGTAGCAAGATGAAACTTTCCAGAAATCACTAGTAGGAAAAAGTCAATACTTCATAACATTCAAAAATTTTTCTCAAATCAGCTGTAAGCAAAGACCTGATGGTAAGCTGGACTCTCATGTGTAACTTGGTGATGAATTGCAGTTTTCACTAAAATGCCTACACCAAGGAACTACTCCTGCTTGTTGCTGGCTCATTTATCCTAGTGATCTGCCAGGCACAGCATTATTTTTTTTTTTTTTGAAATGTAAGTTTTGCTATTTGCAGTAAGTCATACCTTGGTTAACAGACTTTCTGAACTGCTTCAAACCAAGCAAATTTTTCCCAAAAGAAATAATGGGAATTGAATTAATGTATTCCAGACCTGCAGAAATACAACAAATAAAGCACTGACAAAGTAAACTGATGAAATAAATACAAATTTACTCTCATGTTACCTGTAATTGGGAGAAATGTTACTGCTTTTGGAAGGGTAGTGGAATCCTCTTCTGTAAAAACAGCAGGCAACTACAGTATGCTTTGGGATTGTTTCTCTTTTCTGTTTCTTTCTACAGCTTTCTTCTTGAGACTCACTGTTTCTGTCTCACTAAAACCTGTCCAATGATGTTTGCTTTAGCCTGTGTTTTAAATGTCCTTAAAGCGAGAGATAGACTGTCATTCAGCAGGACTATAACAGTTTCCTACAGCTGTGTCAGGGTGATATTTTCAAGGTAACTTTGCACTTTCCCCTAGTGTGTTCACATCTCTACTATTAAATTAACATGGACATTCTCTCCTCTCTCCTTCTCTGAAGAAAATTCCTTAACTGTTGTCTGTTTCTGTTACCTCTGTAGTTCTTCTGTGGTGAGCTCTGCTTTGTGCTCCTCTACAGCATCTTCACTCACATCAAAGTCCATAGACTTAGCCAGAGATACAATATCCTCAACAAAAAGCTCAGCCTCATATCCTTCAAGTCCCTTTCTGTTACACTCTCTGGCCACTGTCGAAACTTCAACAAGAGAGATTATACTTTTCCGCAAGTTGTGGTATAGTTTTATGTATTCTCTTTAAATTTACGTAAAGTGGAAATGCGTATTATGTAGAAGAGGGATATTATGTTTTCGTGTTTGTATTTAGTAACGAAAAACGTTGTCTTGGCTGCTTCGTGGGTGTAATTGTAAGTATACATGCAATAATGCTTAACTACTGGTATTGGTTGTTTGTCCGGTGGTTAGTCAAAGGTTTGGTGTCGGTCAAAGATGGCCGTGAAATCAGCCTCTTCATGGCTTTGATACAGTGCAGTTCGAGCTAATAAGGACCCAAGAATGCAGCTAACTGTCAGTGCCTTACATACCCACTCAAGTATTCCTATTCATCTTAAAGTACATTTAGGGAAAACTTCCTTAGGAGATATGCATATCTAAATGTAAGGAGAATTTCTTGAGGTGTGCTTTGGATGAGGGTCATGAAATAGAGATTGTGCTCACGCCAATCTGACTACTGTATTTCAAGCTAAGAACATTGAATACGCCAACAGTAAGTTCATACCATTCGATTAGTTCATATACACAACTCAATGTATTAATATAATCACAATTTGAATTATCATAAGAATGAAGTAACCTGGGTGTTGTAGTATAAGACTTAGGCTACGTTAGGTCAGTATGTTTTGAATCGTTTAGGCTATATGATAACACTGACAGTTTGAAATGCTCTACTTATTCTGAATAAGTCAGAATAGCCACAGTTTCCTCCAGGTAGTTCATGGTCCTGTAAGAGATATCCCCCACTGTCTAAACACACAACAGAAGATGTTGATGGTCAAAAGTTTAGCATCAAAAGTCACTTTAAAGCACCTCTGGAATAGTGTTTTGGTGTGGAGTTTCTTGAAATTAGAGATGACATTATTTTGATGAGACCAGTCATAAAAAAGGGCATCAACCTCATAAAAGTTTAACTCCCGCAGCAACTTTGCCTCTAAGTCTGGAGGATGAGCAGAGCACTGTCCAGCCCAAGAATGGCCTTCAAAGGCAATCGTTTCACTGCTATTTCATGGTTCCCCTACATCATTCACCACTCAATAAAAATTGCCTGATCCAAGAGTTAGTCTTATATTTAATTAATTTTACATTACATTATTTTTCTAAAAACCCTTGGGTTTTCTGAGTGGTAGACAACCAAAGGCTTCAGCTTCAGGTTCCCACTTGCATTCCCACAGAGCAGAAGAGTTAGTCTGTCCTTCATTAGTTTGTGCCCTGGCAGTTACTTCTCTTGGGTGATATAGGTACTGTTTGGCATTTTCTCCCAAAAGAGACCTGTCTCATCACAACTGAACACTTGTTAGGGAACAAAACTTTCAATCTTTATGTCATGATTGAACTCTTTAACATGCCTTTTGGCACTCTCTTGTCAGAACTGGCAGCCTCCCCATGCTTCACCACACTTGAATTTCTCAAACAACCCATAACTGGCCCTGAACTCTTGAGTGCTAACTGTATCAATACTCATTCTAGGGGATATTTTCAAGAAATCAGCATGTAAAAGTCTCATCTTTCAAATAAGATCACCACAGAAACACTATCACTTGCTGTTTTTCATTTATTCAGATTAACAACAACTCAGCTTCTTCCATTGTCTGACAACTTTGTTTTGTAACAGATTTCATTCTCTTAGCAACATTGGTGCTTGGATAGCCTCATGTTTTATCACAGTACAAATTGTCTGCTTGGCCACCCATACTCCTTAGCCAGATTGACCATTCAGACACCACTTTTACATTTTTCTATTATTTTCTTTTGATTCTCTCAAGATTTTCTCCCTCTCTCTGCCCAACTGGCAATTCTAGCCTTCTTAGGAGTCATGATGACTTATGTGTGGTACAATTACTCTGCATCAGAATAAGAAAAAACACAAAGACACAAAAACAGTTTAGCAGAGATGTACACTGAATGAAACCCAAGCATATATTGAACCATTTCCATTATGTCAGATGGAAAATGCATACACGTGACATGCTTAACCTCATCCTTAAACTGAGCAAAAGCCCTTTAATGGAATGGATTTTTCCAATGACAAAACATCCATCCAACTGAATTTTCCATAACTGATATGTTTGTTAACCAAGGTATAATTGTATGTAAACCACTGCATTATAAAGGCCTTTATTTTGGTACTTTGCAGGACAGCCTATTATTATTTATACAGTGAAATCTCTGAAAATCTACATAAATCACAATAAACTTTTCACATTTTACAAAAGTTAATTGTCATTATATTTTTATTTTTGGATCCCATGCAACACAGAATTTCAAAGAAAACTTATTTTTGTTATTCAGGCTTATATTTTAGAAGTATAAATATTCTGAATATATTTGATAAAACATATATCCCGGTTTACGACGGATATTCTGAAATTATTTCCGCCTTATATTTGATTTGGCCCAAAATGGCAGAATAATCATAATTTGAAGCTTTTTGATGTAAAACTCAATACAATGCAGTTTACGAGCACCTTAAAAGAACTTATGATTTTTGACGATTTTCCGATTTTCTGGTTTACGACGATTTTCGGGTTACGACCAGCCCACAACGGAACCCCGTGGAGCACCTGAACTAGCCCTGGTCACTGACCAGCCCACAAAGTCGGTAATTAATTGTCAGCGTTGCCAACACTACAGGAAAAATCTTGTCAAATGAGTTACTGTATCACCTAACAGGGCCATAAAATTCACCAACAACTCAAACTTATGATCAAATTTCACTTCTAGGGTGGCAATGGCATTGGGGTCAGAAATATGAGAGCTGGGTACAGGAACCGGTGGTATAGCTGAAGGAGTGGGAATTGGGGACATGAAAGAAATAACAGGAACATCAAAAGAAGACTTCAAAGATTCCTGGCTAGCTAATGACTTGTCACTCCTAGCAGCTGCTTTCCTTTTCCTATTTCTTTGCAACTTGGAAAGGTGAGAAGTCAAAATTTTCCACTGTCCAGGGTCCCAGTCAACACATTCAGCACAAGTCAGATCTAATGAACACACTTGACCCCTGCAACTCGTACATACTGCATGTAAATCATATCTGGCAGAGGTCAACCTCGTGCTGCAGCCCTTGCTGCAATGATGAGTGCTAGATGTACTTGCATCAGAAACTGTCAAAAGCAAGATGACAAACTAAGTCTCAACAAGGGAAAACAAGTCAAATCCTGACTAAAATAAATGCTGAAAGGCTACCACAAGAATCCAAAATACTTCACTGATAACTTCAGGATAACAATTAGTAAAGCCTACAAAATCCAAAATTTAAGCTGCTGCTCACAACCTTCGTCAGGAGCTGGCAGAAATAAATTGAGCCTCTCTGCTGTATTGTTCCTCTCCTTCCCTGAAAGTGGGCAGGGCTAGTTACTTACACCAAGAACAAAACAAAAGAATCGCTACTGCAAATTTTCAAATTTTAGCTGCTGGTTACTAGAAGCTGACAGGACTGCAAGTTCTATCCACCCAAGAATCTCTTCCTAGTCTTGAAGAGCTGAGGAAGGAGTCCCATGCCTCTGTCTGTTGAACATATGGGATGTTCAACTGCCAGACTTCTGGGCTTGAAATAACAAGTTTGTGTCATCATTCAAAAAAAAAAAAGTTTGGATGAACCCAGTGTCGGGGACAATAAATGGCTAATAAACCAACAGATTTGTTTTACTGTCAACCCCTCTCTCCTCATGCTAGAGAGAGGAGGAGGACTTGCATCTAACAATCTACTCTAGATTTTAGACAGGATACAGTAATTGCTGAAGGATTCACCCCATAAATATTCCCTTGAACTCACAGAAAGAAATCAAGGTTATGATGTGAATAAAAATTGCATATTTTCTCAAGGAACCTTTGTTTGCACTTGTTAACTTCAATATTGATTTTGGAATTGTAGTCATACCTGGAATCAAGTGTTTGGAGTGGAAATTCCAACGTCTTTCTCTGGGCATATTGTGCAGTAATGCAAATGAGTGTCTGGATGGAATAGCCACAGATAATGTAAATGCCAACTGTGTTAATACTGAAGGAAGCTTTTATCATGAACTTCAATAGTGACTTCTTGTAAGTCTCTCAGTGCCTTAGTATATAAGTCCTAGGCTAAGTATTAAAAATAAGGACTGTGTGAATATATGTAAAAATGATTAGGTTATGACATTTAAGTTAGGGAAAAACTGAATGTAGTTTACTGTTTTTTTTTTTTTTTTTTTGATGGTCATCAAAATCTGAATAAGGGTTGAGGTGACAAAAAATTGCAGTATTATATTTTGTTGTATAAGAAAAAATCGTAGTATATTAGTCTCCTCTTAGATTCAAGTTAGCTGACTGACTAGGCACATTGGTTGATGAATGAAAATGGTACTGTCAGCAAATCTGATTGTTTGATGTGCATGAGTTTTTCTGTTTTCAAATAAAGTAGCTGTATAAGACTTGTTTTTTGTTATCCTCTCACATTCTGTTGCTTGCAAAAATCAATCTCAGTGATTTTGAAAGCCTCACTGGCAGTAGTATGCCCCTTCAAACAGCTCTGTAAATGTACAACATAGCCTAGTCTAACTGC
The DNA here is from genome assembly GCF_040412425.1 of Macrobrachium rosenbergii. NCBI lineage: Eukaryota > Metazoa > Arthropoda > Malacostraca > Decapoda > Palaemonidae > Macrobrachium > Macrobrachium rosenbergii. The sequence continues at coordinate 103,638,194 of NC_089752.1, forward strand.
CCAGAAAATCAATACTTGCACTGAACATGGAACATAAGATAAAAAACTGAATTTGGGAGGAAAATGGGGGTAAAAAATTATGCAATATATGGTACAGTACTGAGGTGATGGTCTACTGTTTGTGGGGTCAAACATTATGCAGAGTTGAAAATGACACAATTATGTATGGTACTTGTGAAGAGATTGTCTGCTGTTTAGAGGCAATCCTCCATAGGGGGTAGTGCCATCAGTGCACCTCATGTGGTGCACTGTAGGCATTACTCAAGGGTCTTTGTAGCATTCATTTAGCACTGAGCTGCAACCTCTTTCATTCCTTTTACTGTACCTCAGTTCATATTCTCTTTCTTCCATCTGACTTTCCACCCTCTCTAACAGTTCTTTCATAGTGCAATTGTGAGGTCTTCCTCCTGTTACACCTTTCAAGCCCTCTTACTGTTAATTTCTGTTTCTGCACTGAATGACCTCATAGGTTGCAGTGCTTGGCCTTTGGCCTAAATTCTGTATTCTATTCTTCTATTCTACATAACAATTTCCACTAATCTAGCAATCACCAGGACCAACTGGCATCCCATAGTGAAGATCTATTCACAAGTAGCCAGTACTTCCCTAGTCATTCATTGGACTTGGAAGAGAGCTTTCTTCTTCAGAATAAAAATACCATTACTGGAAGGACTGAAAATAAATCATCAGACAGTATTAAATGAAAAGAGAATAATTAGAAAATTGAAGAGCATAATTAAGAAAGTCTGGGAGCATCCACTACATATGGGTGATGTACAGGTCGTCTTGAAATTTAAGAGTACAACATGCTGTTGTATAAGGCAACTTGGTGTATAAGATGAATGCCAATTTTTCATGTAAAAATGTAGGTTTAGAGGTATGTTCACTATATAAGATGATCCCAAATTTATTACATTAAATAACACTTATCAGCTGATGTAAAATCAATAATTATTGGGATTATTGCACCAAAAATGTGTAAAATCAGCATCTTCAAGATTTTAAAATGTTTTGCAAAGCTCACCATTACGAAAAAATACTTTTGTATTCCCTTAGGAAAAATATACGGTAAACATCACGACAAATGCTCAGCACTTGTGACGTCACTATTGGCGGTGTGATCCCCATTGGATGTAGATCTGCATGATTGTATTGCTTTAAAATTGGAAAGAAGCCCAATGTTAGGGGTGACTGGGGAACTATCGATATCACAAAACCCTTTATTTTTATTATAAAATACTACCAAGGAAATACTGGCCTTTGGTAAGCAACAAGTCTCGTAAGTCATGTATGACTGGGAACCACGAACACAGCTATATTTCATAAACAAGAAAGTTTGACTACCTCCATTTACCCTTTCGGTAACTTCAAATTATCTATCAATGTTAAAAGGGCATTGTACACTAAGTATTAATAACAAAATTTTCTAATACTGTATGATTGCCTTATAATAATGGTACTTTCGATAAAGGTAGTAACAAAGTGAGAGCTCACTCATCCTAATGTCTAATTATGGTAATTGCCTATGGTAATTACTGTACTGTAATTACAGTTGTGTTGTTTACAGTATCGATAGTTGTGTCGCTAGTGATTCACTTGAATTACCTATGGTTTTTACAGTTATTACAGTTGTTTTGTTTACAGTGTCAATAGCTGTGACTGTATTCAAGTACTGACACAACTATCAACACTTCAGGGTTAGTTTTTCATTAAAAATCTCGGCAGGATTTAAGGTTTGCTTTTTATACTCGGCATATAAGACGACCCCCCATTTTGGGGGAGATTTTTTAGGGTTAAAAAGTCGTCTTATATGCCAACATATCTGGAGGGATGTGGACCATAGGATTAGGCTATACAAAGTAATAACTTTAATTCAAAACAAATTCTTAAAATATTTTGTTAATACTATAAATAAGGATACAAAAATTTGCTATGCCCAAATCAGTTGGTTACAGTTCAATATACACTTCTAGAGCTAATGGTGACACATTTATACAGCACCATGTTACTACAATAAATCAAGCAACCTTACTGTTCTGGCTCCTGTCATGATGTCCAAAACATCCTGAACTGCAACTCCATCTTTTTCTTTGTCTATTTCATAGACTTCATAAGGTGTCCCCATGTCATCAAACACCTAAAAATACTAATAATCAGACAGAGTAAACACATGGTTCTTACAAACCTAAAAATACTAACAAAAAAACAAAGATACAATAAACACACAGCTTAAACCAATGCCATCAAAGGTTCACAGTCTTAGGGAAATGTTGGGTAACAGAGATCAGGAAGCCCCAATATAAAGCCGATTCTTTCCACTGCTGCATTATTATTACAAGTTTCAACCATATGTGCTTAATACTCTTTCCCTCTCTCATTATGTATATTTAACAAAGGAAGCTTTACTCTGACATGTTCAAAAATGATTTCCTGATAAAAACTGTTATAATTACAAATTTCTGACAAGTTTCGTTCATTAGCTTCTAGTTCATTACATATCATTTATATGCATTCCAAACAACATAAAAAATCTTAGACTAACACTCTACAGTCACAAGAGTGATCTATGCTATAAAAATTGCTGGAAATTTGTACAAATTCAAATGGAAGTTAGGTATTGTAACCAAGGCCTCATATATTTATAATATAATGGCGATAAAATCAATGCAAACTATTTTAGGGCATTTGTCCTTCTTTTACTAGAATACTGTTCTCTGGTGTGGATGTCTGTTCTGCCAGAAATTTATCTCTTTTAGATAGAGTGGTTCATGGTGGAAGGTTTCTGTTTCCTAACGTCAGCAGTTGTGACTTGGACCATCGACGGATGGTCTCTTGATTGTCAGTTTTTCATAAGTTGTATTTTTAGTGATCATTCACATTTGCAATTGATTCCTGATCCTCTTTCCATGCCAAGAGCAACCAGACATGCTGAACATAAGCACATATATGCAGTAAATGTGCCTCTCTGTCGAACTTCTCAGTTCCAGAGGTCCTTTCTTCCTCACACTGTTGGGTTGTGGAACAGATTCCCTGAGGATGTTGTGCAAATGGAACTTCAAAAGTTCAAGCAAAGATGTAATACACTCCTACCCTAAAACAATTCTCCTTGTATTTTAATAATTTACTTACATTTCTATCTATTTATTTATTAATTTGTTAATTTATTTTTTCTTTTCTAATAACTAATTTCTTCTTTCTGTATTTCTTATTACTGTACATTCTGTTACCTCTTTTATTTCAAGTCGAGCCCATGTGGGCTTGTTCTGTATGAATAAGATTCATCTTCTGAATAATCATAATAGTAACAGTATACTTTGCTCATTTACTGGTTTCAAAAATTTATAATAACGAATGCAATTTTGAAAAATTACTTGTTAAAATCCAGAAATAAACAGACCTGCAAAGTGTGCCAAATTCTGAAATATGTAAAATATAAATAAAATCATTAATACATTGTTTACGGTATATTTATAAATGCTCACATTTCCAAAAATCAGAAAACCTTACTTTAATGCTCTGCAACCTCTTATTTACTTGAAATTAACAGTATGGTCAGAGGCAGGGTATGTGGTATATAGCTCTGAAACCTTACAAAGCAGTGGTTACTGATATAATTTTTATTACTGAATAGTTCAACCAGACCACTGTATTAAAATGTGTAAGTCTCATAAGGCTAGTAAATTACAATGCTTAAAAATTAATAACAAAATAAAATAAAAGTGCTTAACAATGACCCAAGTTTAAGGAATTTTCCTCAAAGTTTATAATTTGGTGCTGGTTGAATTCAGGATCATCACATAAAACAAGTTTCACTATTAATGCTGAATTGCATTCTTTACATAAGGGAACTGGTTCTTGCAGTATATTCATCCAACACACTAGGTCAGCTAAGTATGACCAATTAGATGGAAAGATGAAATTGCTTCAATGGAGCCTTCATTCTGAAATGAAGGTGAGTGAGATCAATCCTTGGTTAGGGAAGAGCAACTTGCAGGTAGGAGGTTGGTTTGAAGTGAGGCTTTGTAAGATTTGCCAGAAAAGCCTTGCTCTCAACAGGGTAGATATGTTTAGGATTACTTCAAGTTTTCTTACAGGTAGGCAGCAGTAAGCTGACATAGATGGGATTTTTGGCATAACATGACCTACTGGGTCTGGTGTTCCACAAGGTAGTGTTCTTGCTCTGCTGTTATTTTTAGTTCTTACAAGTGATATGATTGTCAGCCTGGAAAACAAGTGTTCACTATGCTGATGATGCAATACTTGTAGGTGTAGTAATGTCTCCACTTATGAGAAATGAAGCTGCCCTTACTCTCAGTCATGCCATGGAGCAGTTTAGTGAACGGTATAGTTGGTGGGGTATGGACTAGGAATATAAAATCTAGATCAAAGGCCAAGTGCTGAAAGGGATATTGAGGGTAAAAAGGTTTTAAATTTGTAACAGGAGGAAAACCTTGCAGTTGCACTAAGAAACAATTGTTAGGAGAAGGTGGAAAGTATGATGAAAGAAAAAAAATGAACGGAAGTAAAGTAAAAGGAATGAAGGGGGTTGCAGCTAGGGCTGAAGGGGTGCTGCGAAGAACCTTAAGTATGCACCACCCCCTACAGGAGTCAGTGGGGTATGAGACTGAACTCCAGTAAAAAGAAAGCTCTATTGATTAACAGATCTTGTACTGATTTTCCAACCTATCCTCCCCTTCAGTGGATGGGACTCTGCTGAACGAGTCTGAAGCTTTGAATAGACTTGGTGTACCTTTTAACTCACATCTTACTTTTGAGAAACATCCAATGAAAGTGTCAGCATAAGCCACAACCTGTTTTAGGTTATTTGTCCTTCCTTTTACTGAAAAACTGTTCTCTAGTGTGGATGTTTGCTTCTGCCAGAGATTTATCTCTTTCAGATACAGTGGTTTGTAGTGGTAGGTTTCTGTTTCATAACACTAGCAGTTATGACTTGGTCTCTTGTTTGTTAATTTTCCATAGTTCCTCATTGGGCAGGTTGGTAATGTTCTCAGCTAGCACTCTGCTGGGCCCAAGTTCGATTCTTCGACTGGCTAATGAAGAATTAGAGAAATTTATATCTGGTGATAGAAATTCATTTCTTGTTATAGTGTGGTTCGGATTCCACAATAAGCTGTAGGTCCCGTTGCTAGGTAACCAATTGGTTCTTAGCCACATAAAATAAATCTAATCCTTTGGGCCAGCCCTAGGAGAGCGGTTAATCAGCTCAGTGGTCTGGTTAAACTAAGGTATACTTAACTTTGTTAATTTTCCGTAAGTTGTATTTTAACATAACTTTCACTATCACAATTGATCCCTGATCCTCTTTTCCTGCAGACAGCCACCAGATTTGCAGAACAGAAGCATGAATATGTAGTGAATGGGCCTCTATGGCAAATGTCTCAATTCCAGAGGTCTTTTACTCCTCACACCACTGAACTGTGGATCAGTCTCCCTGAGGATGTTGTGCAATTAGAACCTAAAAAGTTCTAGGAAAGATGCAATGCATTAGTATCCTAAAACGATTCACCTTATATTTTAACAATTTGCTTATATGTTAAATCTATTTATGTATTTATTAATTCATCTATCTTTTTTCTTTTCTAGTTACTGATCTCTTCTTTGTCTTTCCTTTTATATTCTGTAATTTCTTTCAAATCAACACCACATTCTTTGGAAGATTGAATTTGATATCAATGGCCCATATGAATAGGGCTTATGTTCCGAATAATAATAATAATAATCACCATCATCATCATCATCATCGTCATCATCATCATCATCATTCATAATAATAAAATGTAAAGACTTGAAGTATGAAGTTTGATATCCCCTTGACAAAGGAAAGTAAGCCATTATTTGGGGCATTACAAAAACAGGAGGATCAAGGTGTAACCAAACCTAGAAATGAGAAAATATGAGAAAAAAGGCGATTGTAGAACCCCAGGGAGACCACATTCTCTACTAATTCTATTGCCCCCTTCTTGAGAAGGAATGACACTTTTTCTGAGAGAGCAAAGACTTCTTCGAGCCTTTGGAGTAAGCTGACAATGTTGTTGGAGAGCTGCTTAAAGGTGGCTTTTCTTTGAAGGGTATAGAATAACCTGCCCATAGAACATTGACAACCCAGGCCTCTGCCACCATCTCTCTCCACTTCTCCTAGAGGAGAAGGAGCCTGGCTCCTACAGAAGTTCGGGGGACGAAATTCTCACTAGCGAGAGGCAGAACGGGATGAGGATCTCCTAATGGCTCTGGAGATGAATCTGCTGGAAGAATGGGATCTAGAAAGGGATCTTTGTCTGCTGCCACGAAAGGACTGAGTCTGCAGCAGGGGGACTGTCCTGGAAGTATGAGCAGGCACCTCCTTAGGCTGCCTAGAGGATTGGGCAAGAAGATCTTGCATATTCTTCTTCTGAAGATCCGAAGAAATCTCCAGAACTGCAGCCTGCAGGAACAGGTGATGATGATCCAGCGGGGAAAACAAAAGGGCCGACTTCTAGGAGGGAGTCACTCCCCTAGAGGTGTAGGAACACCACAATTTTCTCTTCTTTAAAACTCCCATTGTGTGAAGGAAAGCTAATTCCTGGGCACCGTCCCTGATTCCTTTATCAATACACGAGAGGACCCCCAGCAAGTCGGAGGCACTAGCTTCAGGAATAGTAGAGCAGTCCTTAATCTTATGGGCTAGAGAGCCCACTGCCCAATCAAGAAAACTCAACACTTCGAATACTGTAAACAAGTTTTTAAGATGTGAGAGCTCTGTTGAACTGAACATGATCTTCGCTGAAGTAAAGGCAGATCTATGAGAGGAATCAGTCAGCCCGGAGAAGTCCCCCTGGGAGGAGGCAGAAACTCCCAGAGAAGGAGCTTCCCCTGTGGCATAAGAGAGCTGTCTCCTCTTAGACAATATAGAAGGAGGGAAGCTGAAAATGGCTCTACCTTCTTCCCTCTTCTCCGCTAGCCATCGCTCAATAACACCGAAGGCTTTCTTAGCAGAAGAAGAAAGGAACTAACTTGGGCAGTCTTGAAGACTTGGAAGACTGTGAATCCCCAAGAAAAGTCAACACAGGCGAAGAAGGAGCTGCAGGCGAAAAGCAATTTGGGAAGGTAGCTAGAAGATACCTTAGCAACGACACATAAGCTAAAGGACGAGCGTCTTGAGCAATAACTTCTTCCTCATCCAAGGATACAGGAGACAAAGCCAAGCCCGTAGGTTGGGGGGTTGACGAAGCCTTCTTCAACAGGCTCAAAATACTGTTGAGCTTGTTCTGAATTGGATCTACCACGGAGGGCACCTGCTTGCTTGAAAAGGGTAAATCCTGAGGCGTGGAAGTCCAAGACACGGAGGAATGCCCAACTGCTCAAGGAACAATAACAGCAGAAGGAGTCAAAGTGCTGGTGGCAGAAGCATTGTGAGCGGAAGAGAGTGGGCACTCTGGCGCCAACAGAAGATCGGGCACCAAAGGAAGCTCGGGTGCCAATGGGCGCTTCAACTTAGTAGGCGATTCATGAATCATAAAATGGATGGGCTAAGACAGGAGCTCAGGTGCTCTGACACTCTAGAGAACATGAATCATAAAATGGATGGGCTAAGACAGGAGCTCAGGTGCTCTGACACTCTAGAGAACATGGGCGCTCCGACACAGCAGCACGAGAAGGAACCAATGAGCGCGAGACGACTTTGGGCGCTTGGAAGAAACCAGGCTTTTGACAGTCAAGGGAGCTTCCAAAACTGCAGGGTGCTCGGGAGCCAGAGGAGTCTCGGGTGCAGGAGGACGCTCAGAAGAAGATGCCTTAGAAGAAGAACACTTACGAGAAGCAGGAGACTTGGAAGCTGCTCTCTGACTCCTCTACCAAGGGAGGACCAGAAGGAAAATGCTCCAGACTGTCTCAGTAACTGCATGACGGGAGAGGACTGCAAGCAGGTTCCTTGAATTTCTTACATGGTACTGGACGAGAATGAGACACATCACCCGCACACCTTTTCAAAGGGTGTGATTCATCCACAAAACACCATTGGCATCTGGGAGAAGAATTATTTGGGCTAGATGAAGGACGATGCACATCCAGGGATACGCCTTTCCAGCGACACTTGGCTGCAACCTGGGATTGAACAACAGGTTCAACTGAGGGGGCAACTGCCCGTGGGCAAACCCCACCGACCTCCCTTAGGCTACCAGTTTGACTCCTCCCAGGTTTAGGGGAGTATGACATTGACCTTTGCCAAGGAGAACGGTGGGACAGGCAGCCACCTCCTCCACCAACACATCACTAACACTAGGCAGAATCAGGCGCTCCACCAACACTGCACTGGCACTAGGAGTAACAAGGCGCTCCGAATCACTCTTATTGTCCATAAGGACTTTAACCTAAGAGGCTAATTGCACAATAGATTTTACAATCAATTCAAACATTTTATCAATTTTACACTCAAGGCTGGCAATGGTGTTGGGTTCGGAAGCGAGAGAGCCGGGTAAAGGAGCGACTTGCAGAGCAAGAGAACTGGGTACGGAATCAACAGAAATAACAGGAATGTCAATCTCGATGTTAGCATTATCAATATAATGATCAACAGGAGATCCCTGACTGGCTAAAGACTTACTAATCTGTCTGGCTGTCGCTTTTCTCTTTTTATCTCTAGCAAGTTTATTTAAATGAGATCTTAAAGTCTTCCGCTTCCTACTATCCCAGTCTACAAATTTGTTCCCTACAATCCGTGCTGATAGAATGCGAATCGTAAGATTCCTTAGTCAAATGCATATTGCAGCCTTTGCTGCAATACCTAAAGCTACTCGAACTTGAGTCTGACATTTGGAAAACAAGTCAACTAAAGTCACATCGGTAAACAAGGAAAGTCGTTATAATGAGAATCACAATTAAGGTAAAAAATCAGTCTAACTCTATCTAATAATGCCAAAAGGCTATCAAAGCAAGAATACTTCACCAAATACGATGAGAAATCAATAGGAGAGACGAGTTCCAAAATCAGAGCTGCTGCTAAAAGGTGGTGTACAGCCATTAGCCGGCAGAAACAAATTGAATACTTTTGCTAGTTGTTCCTCTCTTACCCTGGTTAACAGAAACTATAGCAATGTAATTACTTGGTAAGTTACTTATATCAAAATTAGGAATAAATGTAATAGGAGTTGGATAACACAATAAAGCTTTATAATGAATTTGAGGGTAAGGGATCTGGGATAGTCATCCCTTTAAAAATTGATAATGCTCATGTTGATTATCTCAACAGAGATTTAAAAGACAGTGACAGCTGTCAGGTACGGGGCCAATCCCAGTGGTTAACTTCCACTGCTAAGAACCACTTACAAGAAAGCAGTTTGAATTTAATAAGAATGTACACAAAAGTGTAAAAAACTAGATAATTTGTGAATAGTTAACTGTGCTTACTATTTACAAATATACAAGCCTAAATGTTAATATTTCTTACCTTTTTCGCCATTTTGCAGTATGGGCAATAAGTTTTTGAAAAGATCACAACACAGTTTTCCCTAATCTTATTTCTAACATTTTCAGCCACTGGACCTTTCATATCAACAGCTGCCACCTGGCAGCTTGGGGAACCTCCCATCAGAAGAGTGTATGGCCAATCAGCACCTGCAAAATTACATTGTATTTCAGTCATAATGATTTTTATCATTCACAATACAGAAAGTAAGAGCAAAATTGACAGCTGGTCTGATTTGCACTGCAAACTGTCATTACAAAACTATATAAGTTACCAAGTGCCACTACTTTTGAAACAAAGTTCCAAAAACCTAATTTCAGATACGATGTCATAATCAGTTTCCAAAAGATAAGTACTGTACAGTGCTTGGATTTTGGTCTCTAATATGTATTTTGAGTTTTAAAACAATAAACAGGGATCAATCCAGATCACTGGACACATTTTCCATGCCAGCTATCAGGAAACTGTCTTGAATAACAGGCAAAGACCACTTCAGATCAATAGCCATGTTCTGCTTGCCAGCTATCAGGAAACTGTCTTGAATAGTTCTTGTGTTGGATGCCTCAAAAAAAAAAAATTAAAAAATTAAAACCACTGGAATAAAAAATTATAAAACTCTCAAAGCAGTTTATATTTTTCTTCAATACACAAGCCAGAACTTTTCATGTAGAATTATGTCTGGTGTGAGCTGGAAACTATCATTGAAGCTTAGTAACAAGGTAGCTAATAGTGATAGGTGGGTGAATTGGTTGGGGAAGAGGAGAAATCTTCCACTCACCTGTTATGACAAAAGGCTCTGGTTTGCATACCTAAAAAAATACAAATTACTAAAGTTTTTTATATGTTCCTATGGAAACACAAGCCATCGTCTTTTACATAGGAGACTTACTCCTGAGTGAGAAGCTAATTTAAATTATTGACTGGCATGTCTTTGGCAAGATAATGAGCGCAGGAAAAATTACTCCCATATCCTCTTATAAAGACTTGCATAGGGAGAAGAGGCTGATGAGGCTCTGAGGACTTATTCTAGGAAAACATCAGAGAATCCTGTACTTCTTTATAGGGGTGGGAAGCATAGGTTGGAAGGCAACTAGGTCAATTATAAAGCATATAAATGAGAGAGAGAGAGAGAGAGAGAGAGACTAGAGCCTCATTGAGAGAGAGAGAGAGAGAAAGAGAGAGAGAGAGAGAGAGAGAGAGAGAGAGAGAGAGTCACTTATCCATTCAACCCCCAGCCTTATGTTCATCCACATACCTTAGGTAAATGCTTTTCTGCCCAACATGAGTTTGAATGGCTACACAACCTAGCATCCACATCAGGTTCTAAGGAGGTGATATCACTTACATAAAATGGGGTGAAGGTGGTCTCCCAACTAATGTTACCAAAGAACCAAGAGTTTCATAAAAAAACTGGAGAAGGGACATTGCACCAAGCTTTGTGAGCACTTGGCTGGATTGCATGACTGTCTTCCATGTAGGAAAGCCCTATGCCTTCTGAAGAGTTGATCATGAGCACTGAAAAGAGGTCTGAGAATACCTAGAATGCTACCCAAGAGGCTGGGAGGAAACCTGCTGTGCATACAGAGACAGTGATGTTGAATGAGGTTCAAGAAAATGCCTAGAATACTCAGGAGGAGTTTGAGGTGACAAAGAAGGGTAATACCTGAGGAGAACAGGAACTATAATGTTTCACTTGCACTCAAAACAAGGCATCAATGGTGACTGCAAGACAGAAAGAGGAGAATGATAAAAGTTCCTATTCTTGTGATATGCACAAGAAACTTGTGTCAAAGCATGAAGAGAATGCCTGAGGAAGGAAGGAAAATGTGGAAAATGACTGCATTCATACCCCTGATCATGGCTACTCGCATGAATCTCCTGCATGTTGAGCAAATGGTATGAAGATGAATCAGCATAACCATACTGCCTGGGAGACCGAGAAAATGAATGTCAGCACCCCACAGAATCATCATGAAATGGGAAGAGAACCAAAAGAGGGTTGGGAATAATTGGAAAACCATAAAAAGATCCTGGGTAGGGATTGCTAGTACACGGCCTCCTGCAAGGCCTGGGGAAAACAGAAACAGAATCAGATATCGAGCAAGTGGGCTTATCTTCCTTCACCTACCTGAACTTCAATTGATTTTGCCATGAGTATCCTTCGAAGACTGAGAGCCAAGCCATGCACAAGGTGTGTTACACCATGTAACTACTGTTTGTTTACACTGTAGTTAGAACTTTAAATACAAGAAAAAATACAAGCAAGCATAATTGCAAAACCAAAAACACAAAAGCGCATTCGGTCAGTAACAAAATCCAGTAGAATGAGGTCCCTTAAGTACAGATGCTAGTGCATTACCTTAGCTGATACCCTAAATCAAAACCAACTGTGAACGGATGATGAGTGGGGGAACTGCTGTGGAATGGTTCCGAGCATGTGCAAGTCATTAGGGAGCCATTTGTTCAAGAAGGGATTGGCTAAGGAAACATATCACAGAAGGAACTATACTTACCTAACATACCCTAAACTAACCTAACCTAGCAGGCTGTGTTACTCCACCTGCCAGACCCTCATTGAAGGAAACTCCACTTTTTACCAAAAGCTCCCCTATAACACTGCACATGAGCAGTAGCATTCCAGGATGGCCAGCATACAACTTCTGAGGTTAATTACAGATTAATTACAGTCGACCGACAAAAAAAACTGTAAAATACCATAGGAACAATCAATATTATTTCCGGTAATTCTAAGTATTAGCTATGTGACTGCTTTTACCTTGGAAACTGGTTTTTTCTACACTTTTAGGGCTTCTGATACTGGCGATGCATTTGTTTGTTGTCGGTCAAATGGAATGTCCCTTCGCCATGTTTAGTACTGGCCTGGGGGTACCCATGTGTTAACAAGTTATTGCACTTGCAAGACGGGATATGAACCGTTCCAAACAGAAGTCCTTGTGCTCTGTCTCGTGAAGATCGCATATGGAAACCACTTGTTGGGTGGACTTCAGGGGTTAATTACAGGTTAATTACATTCGTGCAACAAAAACTGAAGGTAAATCCACAATTAGCAACCAAAACCCTGTAGAACAAGCCAAGTTAGAAGGAAATCGCCGCCGCGGAGCTACTACTTAGATCTACCCAATTTCCAAAGTAATATCCCATGCGGTGCTATTGGTTAGTTCTACCGTCTTCAGTTTTACTTTTCCCTCTGGGGTCCCCCAAAATGATTGGACTCAAGGGGAAGGGATACCACAAAGAACGGTGGCTTGCACTTTCAATAATGGCTGGATATGCCAATAAAAAATTATGTGGAAAAAATATAGGTAGAACTATATAGTAGCTCCTGCCTTCTAACTTAATTTTTTGGGGCTCAAGCGTGACTGAAGTCCATCTAACTTAACTTTTATACAGTTTTCTGGTTGCTAATTATCCAGAATTTACCTTTTAATTTTTGGGGCAGTACTAAACACGTGTAATTAATTTGGCTGACAACAAACAGATGCACCGCCAGTCCATCCAACAAAAAACCAGGGTTTCCAACACGCGAGCTTCATATAGAATGACAGATAATGTGTATAGTCTGTTTCGGAGAGTTCATACCCCGTCCAGCAAGTGTAAACTAACTTGTTAACGTATGGGTACCAACACCCCACGGGCCAGTACTAAACACACGGCGAAGGGGCATTCCATTTGGCTGACAACAGATGCACTCAACCAGTATCAGAGCCCCTCAAAGTGTTAGAAAAAACCACGTTAAAGAGCTAAATCTAAACAGGCGTACCAACTAATAAACTATAGAATAAACCATTATAATGCGTATTAGGTTAACAGCCTTACTTGGCGGAGTAATAGCTATTAGTTTGTTACGTTAGTACCACTGGCTATTAGGTCTAACATACAGCCTACCTAGGATAATTATGCTAGCCTATTCTAGAGGAAATCCGGGCTACCGTCTGATAACTTTGGCACATTCAGTTGATAAAATCGTCAAAAACTCATTAGGGGAACTCGGCTTCTAGTATTTCTCCCTTTAAACACGTAAAATATGGAGCCTTACACAAGACGTACCTTCTTACCATTTATGTACTGCTGTAATGGTAACAGTAGTAGCAATAAAGGTGAAGTCTCTTTTAAACGGCTCCATCGCTCGTTAAAAGTTATTTTCATCGCTTGTTAAAAGTTATTTTCCCTCTTGTTCCTTAAAACGGATAAATTCATCCCAGTTCTCAATTTTCTCCATAGAAGATATTTGTCGTTAGTTCATCTTCATCTTCCTGGTACGGCTGGTGCAAGCAAATAAGTTGTAGTGTGATGGGTAATAAAGTAATGAAAATTTTTCGAAGTTTTCATTTGCATCTTCAGAATACACACTTAGTCTATTCTCCTTCATTTTGTGTCCTGGCATTACTTAGCTATAAAATGTTCAGTCTATCTCTGCCAACTAGCATGGACATTTTTGTTATCTTACCAAATCTCTTATTTAATACTTTCCTCAAATTTCTTACCGATATTCACCATAAACTCCTTATTAGTCTATTTTTCCCATGCTATTCAGCCCCAATTTTTAAATAACTTCTCTCAATTATTTTGTTAACCTGTCCAGTTTTGCTTATGTTCAAGTCAAGCTCCTTCATATCCTCATTAATTTGCATGATTCAAGGTGCTTTCCAGTTTTTTAAGGAAAATAAAAATTTCCTTGCTTTCTAGTGTTCCAATGTCTTGCTTTTGATTTGATTTCCGTTGCTGTCAATATTACTACCTCTCTGATTTTTAAATTTGATAATACCATGTATATTTCTACTATTTCTTGTCATTTTGTTCAATATTCTCTTATGTTTATGAGCATTTTCTACAGAATTTTGTTCAATAGCTGTAAATGTGGTTACCGATATCCTTTCGCATACTTCATTCTCTATTCATTGTAACGTCTAAATTTGTACTGCGGTCGAATTTAGTTGATCCCGTACAAAATTAAAGGCAAAGCTACAGTCTTCTAAAATGTCCCACATTAAAACCTTGTGATAGCTTTCCATGAATGACCATGTTAAATTTGTCAACTTGTATGTACTTTTTATCATTTGAGTCTTATGGTTCATTTGTTATAATGACTAGATAATTTGTGATTCTTACCACTTTATTACCTCCTATTTGGTCTGGTTTTTCTTTCATGCCATGTTGCTTTTTTCATTTTTAATTTCCATTCCATATCATCTGAAGCTGTTTTATTTACATTAATCTCATCTCTGACTGAGATCTGCGGTTGGTCATTCCCTTAAATGAGATTTAGCTATATATTAGGGCATGGTTGAAAATTATGTGGACTTAAGTAAACTCAAATTGTATGGCACTGGATCTGGTACCCTCACTCGCCATGATTTTCATTGACAAGGTTTCTTTAGAAAGTTTAGTAATACGTAGTTCAATAAACCTTTAGGTGTCAATTTTGACTACCAATTTACTTTTGAGAAACACACATGTCATGTTGAAATATTCTAAGATCTCTTTTGGAAAACTGTGTACCCAGAGGTAATGTCTTAATTATTTTATTTTGCCGTGTTTAAATGTTGTTCCCCTGTGACTCGGGGCTTAAGTGAGATAGAAATAGGCTTTCCATTACATCCCTTAGTACAGATGTTATTTATCTCTGCCACCATCGTTCGATTGCTTCATGTACTTGTATTATAAAATTTTTCATAATTCTTGTTCTTGGAATGGAAATGGATTGCATTGTTCTTCCTAGACTATATCCTTCACCAAATAGTACAAGATATATTAATTTAATTCTAACAGCCTTGCCTTCTCAGCTAAAGAACAGTTTTCTTATTCATATATTTGAATCTTTCGAACTTCACAATATCGCGCAAATGCGTTTTTTTTTTTTTTTATATCTTTATGTAGTTAATTCTGTATTTTCTATATCTTTTTATCATGCCATTCCTGTGGCATTCCACTAGCTGATACCTGCCTATTCAGTTCTCAATGAAAGGAGGAAATGATAACAGCCTTAACTCTGTCCTCTGGATCTTCTTCTCTAAGAGGCTGATCCTTCTCACGAGGAGATTATCTTCAGAATCACCTGTGCTCTAAACGGAAGTAACTGTATAGTACTATGACAGAAAAAAGAAGAAGTTAAGTATACCTTAGTTTAATCAGACCACTGAGCTGATTAACAGCTCTCCTAGGCCTGGCCCAAAGGATTAGACTTATTTTACGTGGCTAAGAACCAATTGGTTACCTAGCAACGGGACATACAGCTTATTGTGGAATCCGAACCACATTATACCGAGAAATGAATTTCTATCACCAGAAATAAATTCCTCTAATCCTTCACTGGCCGGCCGGAGAATCGAACGCGGGCCTAGGAGAGTGCTAGGCGAGTACGATATCGACCCATCCAGTGAAGAACTTGTACCATGACAGAGAATACAAATTTGAACGTGTAGGCGCGCTTCCGCAATTTTGTGGATTCTTCATGACTTTTCCTACTTATTGTGAATAGGACAGAATAAAATATAGAAGTTAGGCCAAAGTCCAAGCGCTGCGGTCTATGAGGTTATTCAGCGCTGAAACGGAAATAAGGTCTGACAGGTGCAACAGAAGGAAAACCTCGCAGTTGCGCTATGGATCAATTGTTAGGATAGGGTGGAAAGTCAGATGGAAGAAAGAGAATATGAACGGAGGTACAGTAAAAGAAATGAAAGGGGTTGTAGCTAGGGGCCAAAGGAATGCTGCAAAGAACCTTAAGTAATGCCTACAGTGCACCGCATGAGGTTCACTGATGGGCACTAACCCTTCTAAGGGGCCTACATATTGTGGTCTGCAATGTAAATGACATCGAAAGCAGGTAGACTCAGTCGTAAAAAGGGGAAAATTCACGGCCAGTAGGAATTAAGAGTAAATAAAGTACTGCTTTGTAAATGCATGTATTTGCGTCTTTACAGTCTATGCTAACACGGTTAAGAAAAAAGGGACAATAACATGAACAAAGCTTGTTGTTGTATGATAAGACTCTGAATAAGTGTAGGTGAATTCTATCAATATACATCATGATGAATTAACTAACTATCAGATAACTATGATCTCTTCTACTACTCTTTTATAAGGTCCTGATGATAGGTGCTTCAATGATTGCAAATGTGTAGTAATACGGACTTTGAGACCAATACATAACTTATTCCTAGTAAATGGCTGAGGTTAGTCACGTGACCCTACATCATTACATCCGCTAAATATTCACGTTGACCGCGCTATCGTCAATATCTAAGTTAATATACATTTTTGTTACAAAATCCCACTTAAAACCACTCGATTATTCAAAACAAAAACGAGCTCTGCTTTTATGAGATTTCAGAATTTAACGGGAATGTTGGTTACCCTATTTTACATTTCATTTCAGTCCTGCTCACAATATTTCCGATCAAAATTATCATATCTGTATCCATACATACAGTAGACCTATCTATTGTACTTCTATTGACTGGGCAAACTTTAATCATCTGCTAAATGCCCCATGCTTGGTTTGAGCGGCATCCCTCCATTCCACTGACCGTAAGTCACGCACAATTGGATGAAACTATTTAGACCAAATTTTAATAAGCTGCAAGATGCTCCTTCATTCCCAGGCACCATAGCCCTCTGGAGGCTGGAAGGGCATTACGTTAATCTTGTTGCTGGCGCTGCTGGAACTCCTCGCACTCTTCTTCTTTCGGCCGAAGGAAAAGAAGTTGAAGGAAGGCAGCTTTATCCTCTTCGACCTTTTGTCGGTTACGCGGGCCACGGCTTTGGAAACACTTGAGCCGCGCCTCGACAGAGTTTTCATCTCTGCCAGTACTTGCTGGTGGCCTGTTGGTCAAATGTCTTCATTAGTAAAGAAATTGGTTGTCAGAGGACTAATATGAGGTCTTTCTAAATATTCCTTATCAGAGATCAGAAGGCAAAGAAAAAGATATATATACAGTATGTATATACACACGCACACATTATATATATATATATATATATATATATATATATATATATATATATATATATATATATATATATATATATGTGTGTGTGTGTGTGTGTGTGTATATGTGTGTGTGTGTTTGTGTATGTATAGATATATCAATTCTATCACGGGAATGGCAACGTGATACAAAAATAAAAAAGAGCTTATGGCCACAAGGAGTGAAACAACGGAGTGCAGGCTCTTCCGCCTAGAAGGCATTTTCAAACAAACTGCAAAAATGGAACAAAAGATTACAGGAAGACTTGGTTTTACGAACGACATCTAAGATTAAAAGAAGTATATAAACAATTTAATGAACAGAAAGGTCATAAAACTAGAATTAAGGAACAACAGTTACTGTCTGGGATTAATTATCCTAGAGCTTTTTATCTAGCAGAGAGATCTGCAGAGCACTGAATTGATTGAACTGAATATAGAATCTAGACCAAAGGCCAAGCACTGGGACCTATGAAGTCATTCAACGCTGACACGGAAATTTACAGTATAAAAGGTTTGAAAGGTGTAACAGGAGTAAAACCTCGCAGTTTCACTATGAGTCAATTGTTAGGAGAGGGTGAAAAGTAAGATGGAAGGAAGAGAATATGAAAGGAGGTACAGTAAAAGAAACGAAAAGGGTTGCAGCCAGGGGCCGAAGGCACGCTGCAAAGCACCTCAAGTAATACCTACAGTCACTAGCGGTTCCAGAAAAATTTCATGGGGGCGGGAACCAATTTTCATATTATTATACATACACACATACACACATATATATATATATATATATATATATATATATATATATATATATATATATATATATATATATATATAAATATTTCTGTATATATATATATATATATAATATATTTTCTTATATATCATTCAGTATTTATATAGAATATATATAAATATACAGCAATACGACATGTTTATTATCATGTAAATATATATATATATATTATTATATATATATATATTATTATATTATTATTATTCTTATTATTTTCTCATCAAAATATTTTATTGTTTTCATATTATAGATTTTTTTTCATTCTTTTATTTCTCATTTATGTTATTATTATCTAAATCTTCAATATTATTATTCTGTCATTATCTTTCATGGGGGGGGCTCACGCCCAGGTGTCCCCACCCTGATCCGCTAGTGCCTACAGTGCACCGCACGAGGTGCACTGACGGCCCTACTCCCCTAGCACGAAATCCTATTTGGACATAGAAATCTAAGGTCGTTCTGTTGCACCGTCGAGATTTCGTAAAAATGATCGTTTTAACAGGGGAAAAAAAGTCAGGGTAATGCATTTTATAAATATTATGCAACAAAAATGCCCAGAGATTTCATGATAAGGCCAATGAATAAATATGCTTTCTCTATGCCGATATTATTATTATTATTATTATTAACCTCTTATAAAACTTACTGTGGTTAGAATTTGATGAATGTTATTATTATTATTATCATCATTATTACTCTCATCGTGATTGTCATTAACGTTGTTTTGTTACTTACTTCAGTTATATGATATTGTATTTTACAAGCCTCATGTTTTCCATTTTGTGTGTAGTTATTTTGTATTTTATTTACTATTCCAGTGTATATACCAATTACCCATCATTGTTACTATTCTGAGTGTTTTGTGTTTTCAACGATAACTCGACTTCGGTCAAAATTGATTACTGGCTCATACTGTCTGTAAATGCTAATAATTTGTTATGCACAATGTATAGTACTTTTGAATTTTTAAAAAAAGGTTTCAAAAAATGCAAAGAATATGTTTATATTTTTAGTCATCTTTCATGAGTGAATATTTGGTTTCTTTTCAAACTGGCTGGGAAAGGTTAACTTTATCTATATATAAGCTTTAAAAGGATGTGAAAAAATGATCAGTTGGAAAAGCTGAGAGAAGCATTATTTACCTGCCTGTATATTAAGACGTCTTCATAAATTGTAACTGTATTAAAAACTGATTTCGGAAAATCAAAGTGCTTTTGTTTAATACCATAACTGATTGCTCATTAACTACGCTTGAACCAAAAGGGACCACTCTACTGCGTTCTTACTAACTAAAAATCTTATCAATATCGATGAGAAAATTGATGGACATTATTTTATCAATTTCCGGATATTTTTGATATACCTCCACTTTCAGCCTCGAAATCTGAAACATGAAATGAAACAAAGAACCTCTTCCTTTTACGAGTTCAGTACTGTGGTCTATACGCTTAGCTGTTGAATCACTGATGTTAATTTTTCCTTAATCGGGTTCGAAACCTCATCTGAAATTAGAATTCATCCACTTCATTTCCCATTTCAGATTTCAATACTTTGAATGTAAAAAAATATATTGAAAGAATTTAGGAAAAGTTAAGAATGTATTGTACGACCGTTGTATTCAAGTAGTAATATTCTCAATATTTCTTAATTTCAAATGTATTTTTGTGCAAGCTCAGGATAAATCAGACACGGTGTTCTGGTTAATTTACAAATAACAATAATATAAATAATATTATATTAAGACTTGAAGATAAGACACAAAATGAGCTTAGTAACAAAAGACTTACAAGGATTGTCTCCCTGAGGAGCGATATCACTGTAATCGTATCCGTTGTGCTGAAGCCCAAGAACAGACACAGCTCGGCTCACACCAATATTCCTCCGACGAATGGCGTGCTCTGCGAAGTCGGCGCCGACCAACTCCTCCCACTCGGACATTCGAATCGAGACGCAAAACATATCGATAGCCTGTTCCGGAAACAGGGAGGGAGGAGATATGTTTAGAAGTCTGCTTCTGTGTGCGACATTGCTCTGTCTGATAACACACAGCGACGCATTTTACTCTCATATTGGATTTTCACAAAAGGCTCTTCACATGACGTT
Source organism: Macrobrachium rosenbergii (assembly GCF_040412425.1). Lineage (NCBI taxonomy): Eukaryota > Metazoa > Arthropoda > Malacostraca > Decapoda > Palaemonidae > Macrobrachium > Macrobrachium rosenbergii. Next base: position 103,658,537 of record NC_089752.1, read on the forward strand.
AAAACAAGCCTGTTAGAGCTGCGCTCTTAAGACACCAAGTCACCAGAATTCTCTGGAGTGAGTTTCAGGCGGGACAATATGTGAACCTACCGTTGGAAACGTTTCTTGAACTGTGCCAGTCACTTACTTTCAGTATGATATACGTGGAGAACATTGACCATACGGAGATACAAGCGCAGGCAAGGGTCTGAATGCCCAGCAAATAAAATCCTCCGCCTGTGAATTATAAGGAAATTTTATTCGTGGCATATTTCACCCGCTGACATTTTAATGTGAGCGTTGTATACATTTTCATGTAGAAAATCCTTCAACGTAGCTTACCTCGGAAGAGTCCCGCATTCCCGCTGGTCAAACCTAAAAGCTTGTCTGCTTTGACAAAAAGCCCGATTGCTATCATGGCCCACATACCACATAGTCCTGAAAGTTTGAAGCAATCAGAATATCACACACAGTGCGCAACAGAGCCACTGGTTCTAAATTTAGGGAATACTGGCACTTAATTAAACAAGTGGAGTGACAAATTTGTTTTTCATAAAAGCTGTTCGTAGACTGGTCTGCGTAAATGCAACTTGGAGGAAAAGTGAGGAAGGTACATCAATATGGATATCTTAGGTCTCTATAGGTTGCGTCATGCTTTAGAGGAAACTTGGCCATAAAGGTAATAACTGTTAGGTACAGTCCATGATGCAACGTTAGATGTTAGTCCCTTCGCCTTCTGATTTTAATTTTTATATTCTATACGGGATCCTTGCGGCATTGCTATCTTTCATCCATTATACCAGATATTACGAAAACATAAATCAATATTCTTTTTCTTTTTACCGTAGTGAGAAAAAGCAGCACACCGGAATAGTTCTGAATTAAATACTAAAGTTTTTGGTTTTATATATTTTGAAATCATCTCGGCATAGCATAAACAAACAATGGAACTGTCGACATCTACCCCATATCGTTTCCCGAACCAGGATAATTTCGAAATTTGAGAGGATATGAAAAATAAAAGCATGGAAAACAATGAACATGCTGGAAAGAGGCATAACAGAGGGCGTTGGTAGTAGAACAGCTTCTGGGCAATAGTCGCACTCTCGACTCAGCTCGCAACCGACCAAGCCCAAGCTCAGTTTCCGGACTCATACATCTATTATAAATTACAATGGACCAAAAACACTGCCCTGGGGGACAACGGAGATTACATTTCCGTAGTCCTTATTATACCCATCAACAACTACTCTTTGCAACTTAATGGTTGAAAATTCAACATTAATAATAAGAAATGCTTTCCCAGTTCTCCTTCAAGTTTGAAAACAAGGCCTCGTGATCAACTTGGTCAATTGCAGCATTATAGACAATACCATTATGCGAAGTTCGTGACCAAACTCTGCGGATCTCTGTACGATACTGGTAATTGAAAGAAGTGCATTACAGGCACCCAGGTCCTTACTAAAGCCAAAGTGTAAATTAGGAGGAAGATAGTTAAGTTCAACATATACATTTAGGGGTTTCGCTGACAGACTATAAAAAAAATTAAATGATATGGGAGTCACAGACTTTGGGTAGTAATTGGTAGGCCAAGAACTACCACTCCCACATTTAGCTAACAACGTAATATTTCCAGTTCTTCAATATACGCAAAAAGTAAATTAAGGAAAACAACAGACAACTTAGGAGGTGATTAAGAAGCAGTTTCCACAAGAACGTAAAAATGTCATTTGTATCTACACCTTCAAAGGCATCAGTAAAATATTCTTAATTTTAAGGGACTAGAAAGTAAACTAGACTATTTAACTTCAGGATATCAGGAATGAGGCTTTGTGGTTGTCCCTTTGTTCTGCTAACTGTCAAACATATAAGCCTAAAAGATTGCCCTTTTGTATAGGTAGAGGACGCAAAGTCTGTTTTAAAAGGAGAAGGAGCGATTTGCAACTCCTGTTCTGATCAACAGTATTGCAGCTTTCAATATCCCTAAACGTAATTAAAATGAGATAGCAAATTAAGTTTACGCTTGTACTGTGTTGATATTGGAGTCTTCCTTTTCGCCAAGTTGCAATTAATTAACAATAACTGCTCAAGACTGAAGCACAGTAACTAATTATTAATCTTATTGCTGAATGAAAACTTAAACGTGTATGGACAGAACAAAACATGACGCTCCCAGACAAAAAGTACCAGTTATCCACCTCCTCATATGTTTTAGCTTTACTCAGTTCTAAATTCGACAGGAAATAATTATGTCAGTACTTCCTCTTAACTTTGTAACTATAAAATGGGTATCTACAGAATCTTTTGAAAGAAAATGAGTTACTTTAACTTACCATGTACTGAGGTAGCCCCCACGGGGTCATCAATATGCAGTTTGTCAAACATGGGCATAGCCAACACGGAAATTATGCCTCCTATGGTACCAACAGCCAGAGCTTCCCAAGTAGTAAAAAGAGCACAGCCAGCTATGAGGGAAACAGGTCAAGGTCATGAAACTGGTCAAGGAGTTAAAGGTTTTTAAACTAGTCTGCAACGGTATGGTAGTCTCTGTATGATGCAATTTGCGTTGGATAAGATGAATAATACAAATCTAATTATATATGATTCAAATACACATACACTTTGTTGGTAACTGTTTAGAGGGTCATGAGCAGCATTTATATAATGCTAAAAGGAAGCAGAGAATTTAATATACATGAAAGAGATGTTTTTAAAACACTTCTAACATACTGAAGTGCAAATCATACAGCTATTGCATACAAATTTATAGAGACTGGATCTTGAGTTTCTCCTCATAGAGGAGATGAAGCAGAATTACCAAAACCTAGAGTAAAAGTGTAAGTTTAAGCACAAATAAAAGTAAAACAAATAAAAATCAGAAATGTAGAAGTCTCATTTATCAGCCACCTATAACAATGTAATGGATGATAGTAGGGAGAGAAAGGAGGTGAACCACAGAAGACGTGAAACAAGGATAACACTTGGGTGCAAACGTTCTGGAAGAGAACTGCAAAGCCTGTGGAAGATGGGGGTTGGAATATACGAAGGGACTACTGATCTCATTTTTTTGTAAACGTGAATAGTTGAGTTCTAACTGGAATAAATCAGAATAGGATAAAACTTTTGTAACGAATATTTTGCGTTGCGTAAGTTAAGTTAAGTATATCTTAGTTTAACCAGACCACTGAGCTGATTAACAGCTCTCCTAGGGCTGGCCCGAAGGATTAGATTTATTTTTATTCGTAAGAAGTCTGGAAAGAGTGAGAAGTGTGTAGCTACGCAGGTTAGTATAGATTTTTATGAAGAGCTGATGCTGAAAATACATTCATACCAGTGATGGACACAAGACCCCCCAGGACACTGTTAACGACGTCACCAATTTCAAGACGATGATTCTTGTACCACGAAATGCTCATCCCCGCGAGGCCTGCTCCAATGCTGGACATGAGCGTGATGACGGCCGTGCGAGCAGCATATTTCCAAAGAGCTCCGCTGACTCCATACGTGCTGAAAGTAAGTTGATAGCTTTTACTACCCCGGATATCAAATACATATTAATGGTTTGGCCACTTCAGCGGTCTGGTCAGTGAGTAATACATTTTCTTTTGATTCTGATTATTCTTCTTGTCAATGGCTTTACATAAGCAACAATCAATGCGTGTATTCATGTCAGGCACGTCGCAGAAACGAGAGATGAGAGAAAGATGCTATCTATCAACTTTACTTTTAAAAATAAGCTGTTGTTGCTTGAATCAGTTTCACACTAAGTTAGAAGAGCAACAACAAAAATGCTGTAGTTCTCTTCAAACTAAGGGAATACAGTGCTTAATAAAGGAAATGTACTAACTATGCAATTTTATGACCTGTAAATTATCAGCCCCTACCCTTCATGCCCTTACGCACACAAACACACACACACTCACACGCGGGAGAGAGAGAGAGAGAGAGAGAGAGAGAGAGAGAGAGAGAGAGAGAGAGAGAGAGAGAGAGAGAGAGAGAGCTCAAAAAAATTGTTCTTGAAACGATGGCTAATTGCAGTTGGCTATATATATATATATATATATATATATATATATATATATATATATATATATATATATATATATATATATATATATATATATATATATATATATATATATATATATATATATATATATATATATATATATATATATTGTCACGATGCGTATCAAGTACCTGGTTACTATACAACTAATCTCAAGATTCAAAAATATACCTCACTTCAGCGAGATACCTGAACTCTCATAACATTAATTATTACGACTGAGTACTCTAAAGGTAACAGTGATCCTTAAGAAAACTTATTTATTACTTGAAAAATCAAACTAAGTTTATCAGAATATGTGTGAGGTATCAAAAATTAAACTAGAAATATTCTATAGTAGAAGGGCATCACTCCATCAAAAAACTCTGTTTCCCTGGTCTTAATTCACTTTAGCAAAACTAAAAGAACAAAACGTGTTTATCACTTTGCCTTATGCACACACAATCAATCTTATTCACTGGTGATCAATAAATGAAACACTGTTTTTCTAAAAATGTTAAATACAAAAATTTATTTTTAAATTCAAAGTTTATAATTAGAATTCACAAACTGAAAAATTTATTATTACTTGAAAATAACACAAAACTCAATTAATTCTTGAATTAAACTATGAGACAAAACTAATTCACAAAAACTTTATCAAGAATTTAAATTAATCAAGCAAAATTTAAACTATCAAGAATTACTCAAGATTTAAAAAGAAAATCTTAATAAATGAAATCAAGTATGCAATGTTAAATTACGTATGCAATGTTAAATTACCAAGAAATATTTAAAATGCTACGCAAATAAATGTTACATCACAAACATAAAAAATGTGAAAATATAAAGAGATTGTAAATAGAAAAACACACAAAAATACACATAAGATTTATCAATAGTGATTTCACTTGTTCAAAATTTCCTAACTTATCATACCATGGTATTAATAAGTAAAATTCACGTTACCTTACACAAACTTGTGAAAACCTCTGTAAATCACTTGCTGCAGCTGCGTTACCACAAAACACACTTTTTTACCAGGCGCCGTTACAAACTAAATAACGTCACTAAATTCAGATCTCAAAAGTTAATGCTAATACGTGACCACAAAAAACTATGTTAAAAGTAATCTCTTTCTAAGAACGAGAGACAGAGAGAGGGAACCAAATCAACTGGTCTCAGAAATCAGAATGAAACAAATTTTAGAATTCCAGTAACATGTAAAACAATTACATGATGTCATTAAAGCATTTTGGGTACGAGATACAAAAGTTCTAGAAGCAGGGAAGTGACGTCATTAAAGCATTTTGGGTGCGAGATACAGTGGAGAAGCTTCTAGAAGGAAAATGACGTCATCCCAGCAAAACGTTTTGAACGCAATCTTACAAAACATGGTGTAACTGATCAAGACATATTTTTTCTCTCAGAGTGGCGAACATGACTCGACCAACGCATGTAACAACATGAAATCACTCGTCTTGAGCCTGTATGGGACGAATCGGCATTTGTTATCCCAAACCTGTCATCACTAACCCAAAACAAAGCGCTCTCTCTTATCTCAACTGATGACAATTGAAATGGAACAAGTCCTTGGTGGACACACAAGTGTTCACATACTATGCTTTTATCAAGAAAGAGATTTGTTCTAAACTATGTTACTATTAAAATTATATTACCAATTCTAAATTATGCTATTAAGTTATTCAATCATTAGTTCTTTTGAGATCTGATGCCAAACTAAATATGACACTTTAACGATCATTATCATTACACACAACACATGAAAAAGAGTAAATATGTCAAAATTATAGGAGGATATACGTATTACAAGGCAACATCATGAATATATATATATATATATATATATATATATATATATATATATATATATATATATATATATATATATATATATATATATATATATATATATATATATATATATATATGGAGCCTCGATGGCTCAGTCGGTTACAGCAGCAGCTTTGGACTTCGTAGAGGTCTGTGGCGTTCAAATCCGCAGCCGACTGATCAGAGAGGCAGACACTTTGCTATCCGTGTAGACATCCCGGGATTATATATGTAATCAATGGATAGGTTTGCTTAAAAGCAAATGGGTGTTACAGACTAAATACACACACAAAACAAAGCCACTACAACACCTTCTAAAAACATAACAAACATCTCACACGCCTCGAACTCTCGCCCTACCCGGCAAACAACTTCTCGCTGCTGGGAAGAAAGGGCGTTGGGTCAGGTATGATACATGAAACATACGCTACCGGGGTCTAAGCGATGTCAGGCAGGGCAGCCGATCGAGACTACAGGTCTACCCCCAAAGCCAAATCAAAAGTCCTTCAAAGAAGGCATCGTGCTTACCCCATACAAAAATGGGAAAAAGCACGTTAAAAGAAGAAGAAGATATATATATATATATATATATATATATATATATATATATATATATATATATATATATATATAGCAACTGCATGAATTAGCCATCGTTTCAAGAACAATTTTTTTAGCTCTATTTCTGTGACAATCAAGGTCAAGGTCATAATCAGAGATCAAAGGTGAAACAGGAAATTGGGTTCTGAAATAACTTTTGATCTTCAAAGCCCTTACTGTAAACCCATTTCTGGTAAAAAAAAAAATTAGGGGAGAAAGACATCATAACAAGATTATTCACAATTTTAAAATACTATATAAAAACACAAATTATATCTAGCATGAATTAGTAGTTATGTTGAAGGTGAATTCTGTTCGATTGCTGTGTAACATTACTTGGATAAGACATGCCTTTTCCTAGTGAATTAAAATTTCGTTTTTGCAGGTGACAAAGGGGGTCCCTTATATCATTGTTATCAAAATTATAAAAATGTCACCATAGCCTAATTGTTGAGGGAACCTTACCTTCCACAGTTGAAGCCTAACCATCCCCACCACAGCATAAACATGCCAAGGATTGCGTTAGTTGGCGATCCCATCGGTAAAGGACTCTCTCCATGGTCATACCTGCCGATTCTGGGTCCTACCAGTCGAGCTGCCACCAAAGCTAGAAGTAAGAAAGAGAGAAAGTGAGAGAGAAAAGGTGTAAATAATAAAAAGCTGGAAAGCGAGTACTGTCTGCTGTCTAGTTTTCTTCATATACCTGACCCATGTACATAAATGTACATCATTGAGCTGAAAAGGACATTACGCTCTACAATAGTTCCTCTATCAATTGTAAAATCAGTTTTGTCCTTGTTACTGTTACACATCTAACTTGTGATGGTATCCACAGTGATCAATTTTGTTATTAATTTGCAGAGTGTCTTGCTAAGGGGCAGGGACACATCTACAAGGTCCTGAATTTTATTTGCATTCTTGAAAAGTGTTTTATTCGATAATGCAAGTTGATGTTTGTATTCTAGCTTGTTACTTCGTACGGTGTGTAATTTCCAACAAAGAAGTTGGGAAATGTCGCCACGGGCAAAAAAAAAAAAAAAAAAAAAAAAAAAAAAAAAAATCATGACACAAATACTTCCGGAAAGCTGTTCTTACAAATCTGAGTCAGTCCCCTTTGAAATGCCAATTTATCACATCTGTTGAAGGATGTTACTTTCTAGTCAATTTAAAATGCAATGTCATTTCGCTTATGGCAAAACTTCCTTTTGCTGAATGGCGTTTTGCAGAGCCATGCTAAAGGTAACTTTTATAGAGCTAATTTTTCGTTAAGGTCTCTTTAATAATGTACCTGTTTGTATAAGGCAATGGCGCATTGTCCTTTCACTGCGAACGACACGGGAGAGTGGATACCTGCCTTATTTTAATGGTAATTCAGATATGCAGGCGATAATCTTGAAGCGAACGAAGCTTACCAGAAGATCCACCGCATACGTGAACACCGCACGACCCAGCTATGTCGACGACGCCCATCCGGCGGAGAAAGCCGTGGTTACCCCAAAGCCAGCCAGCCGGGATGCAGTAGATGACTGTGTTGACCGTTGAGAAAAGCACGTAGGCCACGAAGTTGAACCTTTTGCGAAGGAAAAAAGAAAGAGGGAATTAATCAGAATGTCAACTATTACTTCTAATTTGTAACTCTGAAATCTAACATTCTTATTTATACAATTGTTGAAGTAAAGGCAGCAACATAAGAACTAAGAGCAGAAAGTTCCTTTGCTTTTCTTTTCCTCTTATTTCGAGAGCATTATTGTTAACTCATATCTCGATGAGTACACTGCGAGCTTAGACACCAAATCAAAGATATCTGATCCTCAGTACGTGTTCAAATTGCTTAACTAACAGATGTAGCCTATATGTAATTTTACAATCAGGACTTCGATGAATGTTTGTGCAATTAAAGCGCATTGTAATGTGGATTATTACCACCTTGGTGTCTTGGAGGATTTGTCGGGAGTAGCCTATCTATGTTATCATATCGCCCTTATCCTGGCCTGCTGTCATCTGTGTCAGGTTAACGTCATGGGATCCACTGGTAATATGATTGTAAGGTGAAAAATTAATTATATTAAAAAATGGAACCATCTGAAAGTTTTAAACAAGATACCAATAGCCTTTCATGAAGTTCATTCCTCCACTAACGACATCAGCAAGAGCTGACTATGAAATAACCACTCTCTAGCCTACACGAAAGGGAAGACACCAATGATTAGAGGGGTTCCAGCGTCAGCTAATCCAGCTTGGTGGAACTGAATCAGAATGCAATCATCCTAGCTTTGATCATCTTGGTTGGAAAACTGCGCAGAGTGCCAAGAGCCCTTATCACCAGAGCCAGCTCAAGTTCCAAGGGCTAGTCCCATCCTTGGATTATCACCATGAATAGTTATGCTGATAACAGTGTCGTGTCCAAACATGATGATCCCACCATAGCTCCCGCTTGAATACCTTTCCATATTTTACAGAGCTGTTAATTTGGTGGCTGGTAATCAAGTCACAGGAAAAAAAGTCACAAAAGAAAGTCACAATTCTGGCTAGGAAAAAAGTCACATTAATTTATGGTGGTCGGTAATCGTTAGGTTACTTTTTTCCTGTGACTTTATTACCAGCCACCATAAATTATTGTGACTTTTTTTACCTGGATTAGTAAATTTTGATGAACAGGGGAAGATCCACAGAGCTAGACAAGTTATAGGAAAGGGTCAAGGATACATGATAAAACTCACCGTGAAAATTGAGCCCATAACGTGTAATAGCATCCATCGGGAGTTCTTACCTCTCAGCTACTGCTCCGGACACGATTGTTGTGGCAGTCGTGGCGAAAGAGAGTTGAAAAAAGAACTTGGTGTAGACCTCCCCCATCGCCTCTTCGTCAGGGTTCAAGGCAAAGCTTCCCCAGCCGCAGAACGGGTTCGTCCACTCCGATTCCCCGAAGGACAACGCGTAGCCAAACAACCAGTAGGTGATTCCTCCCAGTACGACGTCAACAACGTTTTTCACCATAATGTTTGTTTCATTCTTCATCGAGACAGCTCCAGATTCGAGCAGACCAAATCCTGATTTCAATACAAATGATAATAGGTCTGTAAACTTGTTTACAACAAAGCATTATGCAAATGAATGAAATTTTACAATAATAGTTCTTGGAATATAGTTCTCCTAGTTTTTTTTTTTTTTAATACTAATTACAGTAGGTTTTATGAGTTACATTTTCCCCTTTTATGTCTGATGGCTACCTGTCGATGTGTTGTTTATGTGATTAAAAGTTCATCTGACAGAGCTAATTTTTTAAGAACTATGTCAGTAGTTTGCTTATGCACTTGAGTTAAGTCTCTGACGGAATGTGAGCTCATGAAAAATGTCTGTGTTTTGCTTTATAGAAAACCTTTCTTGTATCTTTGGATGCAGTGCATCTGATAAAATGGCTAGATCACATGCCATTAAAAACTCATCACCTTCATTTAGTTCGCTTTACTGTATCATCACTCCGAATAAAAGAGAAAAGCCTAACCTGACTGCATGGTGAAGATAATGAAAGTTGAAGTGAGAATCCAGGCAGCATCGTTGCCAAAATCTGTCGCCGGTGACCCATTGTTGGTGCTGTTATCGGCATTATGGGTATAGTTTTCGTAAAGATCCGAACTAGACCCATTGTTGCTTGATTTCAGTTCCATTGATACTAAGAATCTGGAAATGACGTCAGTGATTAGTGATGCACATTTTTGTGACGGAAGACGTAATCTGATACTAGAACGAACAGGAAAATGAACTAAACTTTACATTGTTTTTTAGTGGATTATATAGGTGAATATTCTGGAAAAAAAATCGCCGCTTTATCCATGCTTCAACAGGTAGGCCTACCAGAAAAATAAATGAAAGATGAAATTTATGATCTGAATGCGTCAGCATAGGCTACTGACAGTAGTTTACATATTCCATAACTGAAGGAGAAGATTATCACTGTATGCCTTTTTATTTTTTTATGAAATATGGTTGGAATTATTCAAGATAACCATTAATGGGAGATCAATAACATATAACATAATTAATTTAATTCACAAAAGAAGGAAATAGACATCATTGACTATTGCGCTGCTGATTCAGTTAAAAAAAAACACTTTTTACTTACTGTACTAAACCATGAATATGGTTATTCAAAGTAAGCACGCTTTTCAGTGCAACAAGCCTGAAGACCATTACCTTTGAAGGCAAACGCCACTACATTGGGAAAGACTCTATGGTACAAGTGGAAAACAGAGAAAACACGAAGAAAAAAGTTACGAATAGTAATATTGATATAAGGAGACTGGCTGATATATTCATACAGAAACTAAGACTATGCGACATGACATTTCAAAGCCGTAGCCTACTACTACTCGCAAACTGTGGGCTCCAGAATCACCAATACTAGCAAGAAAACTGTTCAGCAGCTTTACAATAAAGGGGATGAAAAGCTTTTAGCACTGGGTTGTGGAATGACATGGTCCTTATAGAGAATTTGGATGACAATGCCCAACGAAGAAAGTATCATTCGCTATTTTTAAACTGTAAACACCAAAAGCACTAATGAAAGTTCGTGGTTTAAATGCAGCACCGGGAGCTGGACAAACATAATGTGACCAGAGTCCCACTTTTAGGCGGGACTGTCCCGCTCTTTCAACGTCTGTCCCGCTTTTTAAAGTTAGCAAAATGTCCCGCTTTTTTTTTTACTTTTGTCCAGCTTTTTCGTGCTACAAAAACAAAACTGTCACCAATTTAATTGAATAGTACTGATATTTTGTTTAATTTTACCATTTCACTAGCTGGTAAAATATCGTCTTCCCACTTTCACCCAATGAAGTTAATTAAAATGTTTTGGATTGATTCTTGGATATATATATATATATATATATATATATGGTATATATATATATATATATATATATATAATATATATATAATATATATATATATATATATATATATATATATATATATATATATATATATATATATATATATATATATATATATATATATATATATATATATATATATATAAATGTCCCTTTTACAAAAAAAAAAATCTGGTCACATTAGACAAACAGGATATCTTTTGGTGATGGTTTGCATACAATAATGGCCCTCCTACAGTCGCCAGTATTTGATAAAATATTATACAGCTTTATTTCCCGAAGAATCTCTTCTCCTATGTCTTTTAGCCTGTAGATGCAAATGTCGCCAACAGTATAAGCAAGCTTTTTGCTTCTCATCACAGGTGATTGCACTCGCACGTAACCGTTAATGAGATATCTCTCTATGCATCTGGAGGTCCAAAATGAATAATTTTGTAAAAAGACATGTCATTTATGACTGCGTAATGGGTATTGCTTTAGATATTATTGTTTATACTGGTAACCCTGTATAGGTACGCCCTCAGTGCACCCCACGCCGTGCACTGTGAACATTTCTTCGGGTTCGTTGCAGCGCCCCTTCGGCCTATAGCTGCAACCCCTTTCATTCCGTTTACCGCACCTCCGTTCATATTCTCCTTCATCCATCTTACTTTCCACCCTCTCCTAGCGATTGTTTCACAGTGCAACTGCGAGATTTTCCTTCTGTTACATCTTTGAACCTTTTTACGCTTAGTTTTCCTTTCAGCTCTGAATGACCACAGGTCTCAGTGCTTGACCTTTGGCCTAAATTTTATTCCATTCTTATACTGGTACAGGTATAGATATACCCAACCAACAAATTCTGATACATTCAGGATAACACATAAATAAGCTTACATACTTAATACCGATGGTTACCGTATAAGCCCTGCTTATAGCATATTGCTTTGTGAAAGCAATGCTGGCCTTACAAGAGTCAAGGAAGGGAATGCATAAAAATCCACAAGGGTGACACACTGAAAAAGAGGAAAGGTCATAATATTTTTGATCATGTGGAAAGCCTGGTATGAGTTTGAACTCCTCACGAATACTCATGCAGGTTAGGTAATGGAGTGGAATATAAAATTTAGGCCAAAGGCCAAGCGCTGGGGCCTATGAGGTCATTCAGCGGTGAAACGGAAATTGACGGCAAAAAGTTTTTAAAGATATAGCAGGAGGCAAACATTTGTTAGGAGGTAGTGGAAAGTAAGATGGAAGAAAGAGGATATGAACAGAGGTACAGTGAAAGGAGTAAAAGGGGTTGCAGCTAGGGGCCGAAGGGACGCTGCAAGAACCTTAAGTAATCCCTACAGTGCACCTGGTGAGGTGCACGGATCGCACTATTCCCCTACGGGGGCGGGCTAAGTAATGTAAACGAAGAAGCACATCAGAACTACTGAACCAACTACTGAAACCCCGTGTCATAAATGATTATGCGAAGAGCTTGGGTCTCATGAATAAATATGATGAACAGATACATTCTTTGGAGTGCACAATGAAGTCAATGTACTGTAGTGGCAAAAAAGATATTATTCCATTTAATGGATGTTTGAATGTTAGATGATAAAATCTTTACCAACACCATACCAGTAAGAAAATGTCCCTGCGAAACTTTGACTGTTCCACAACAGCTAATAGAAAAATATAGTACATTTAAGGCTGAAGCAGAGAGAGAGAGAGAGAGAGAGAGAGAGAGAGAGAGAGAGAGAGAGAGAGAGAGAGAGGGTCCTGCCCAACATGGCCAAACTTAACCAGCCCCGTTTGTAGCCAAGCGTTACTTAGGAGCTGCTATTTGTGCAAGCACAAACAAACGACCCAGGCCACGAAAACTGGTCCTTTCTCATTGTCCGAACCGCGCCAACTTCTCAAAATTACTAGGTATTTCTTGGGTAGGCTATTTGATAAGACAACTTGTGTGTGTGTGTGTGTGTGTGGATTCTAAATGAGAAATGACCCACATGTTATATATGAAGATCACATTACCTGTTAGCGTAGTTTTGACATTATGAAACGAGTTACGTGTTTATTGTAAAATTTTGATTTTGAGATTCCATTTTATTTATTTCTTGTCATTGGTTTATATGATATCAAGGGGCTTGTACGTACATGAGTATGTAAGAGTGAGGAAGAAAGAGAAAGCAATAACTCGTGGTGAAGGATAGAAGTAAAAAGGTGTGAGGTGAGGAATCAGTGAAAAATGTTGAATACATGGTCATGCAGTTCAGGAATGTGTATATGGTTGGATATTTTGCTTCATTATGCTGATAAAAGAAAAGGACCTCTTTTCCTCCACATCGGTTTGAGAGGAATTAACCTACTCAGTGTGGTGGACACTACTGAGGATTCAGCATGCGGTTCAAAAGATAACAAAAAACTCTCTGCAAGTGGTAAGATACTTGAAGAAATAGGAAGAACAACAGAGAATGAAAGAGTTCTTAGCCAAATGACTATACTAAGATGAGATTTGTGGTTCACAAACAAGTCTATAGCTGTTACTGTTACGATGAACAAGACTCTCATCTTTGAAACAAAAGCATGATTAGAGGTGTAGCCAAAGATTTGAAAACATATCAGGGGGAGCTTCACTCAGCGGTTTGGTTCGGGAGAGGAGAAAAAAATTCAGTGGAGGCTGAAATTAAGTGGAGTTCTACAGAGGGAAGGTCATGGAACAGCTCAAAATATTAGAAAAAATAACCTACAAAAGAGACAGACCTATTGCAGCCTTAGAGGTCGTGACTGGTGTTACTGGATGAAACCACCCACTTACCATTAACAGAATCACGGACATTCACTTCACAATTCATTCACTTCACAATTCGTTCACTTATCCTTGCCATCCTTCCTTAAATACAATGGAACAACTATTCCTCTCACCAAAACCTTTGAAATGTTTCTCTCTTTCAGACACACCTTTATGCACCCTGGTCAACTACTCATACAAACTATGCTACCGTATTGCAATATTTAACGTGTGAGTCTCGCCTAATTTGGTTATCTCATCATGGGCAAAGTTATCAAATGCAGCAACAGTGAATGGATACCTGCTGAAGTAGCTTGGAAGGGAAATGGTCCTGTCTTTAGATTTACTAGTCCCAACAATATGTCACAGTAATGTCACAGCCAGAGTAAGGTCCAAAACGACTGGAGCTTCTTATTTAAGTTGCACATTTGCATGTGTTATAAATGTTGTTACTGTTCTTGATATAAGTATTGCCTGATGGTTTCTGCACTCTCTTGGATGGGCTCCGTTGTGCCCAGATGTTCAGAAAGATGTTATGCTGCAACAGCTCTGCTGAGAAAGATGAATGTCTTTTAAACGTGCTTTGGATATGTAATAGTAATTCTACACAAAAATGGTCTCTGAAGGCTTTAACTTCTGTGAGTGTTACTTTATTATGTCTCTAGTTCACCCTTGGTAGAGTCGCTTACATTATTTAGCTCATAAGCATTTCTCACTCAAAATCCAGTCTCTACAGTATATTTGAAATGAAATTAACCATGCTCTTAGCTCCAGGCTCACGGACTCACCACCTAAGCATTTTTGCAATTAACTCTTTATTCAAGAGTTGTGGCACAACAGGCTTATTCTAAATACAGGATTCATATTTTGCCATTCACAAGCTGGAATGTTTACATCATCCTGGAGGAAAACAGCTGCCTTTAGGAACTTCGTGGCTCTGTGTAATTCAGAAATCCGAAATTTTTCAGACACACCTGATATTTGATGTGCGTACATAATACACATTTACTTTCATATAGAGGCACATTGTTGGCTATGGATCTGGCGAAGTACTTTGGTGACTCCTCTGAATCTTGGTAGTACTGCGTTCAGCGATTTTGCCTATTCTTTTTTCAGTGTATGTGATTCATAACTTTTATTAATCATGTGATACCACAAATCGATCTTGATCATCACCTAAAGACTTCAGCCTTTTCGTAGCAGAGTTCTTTGTGATGAACGCAGCGTCTCGAATTCTTTTTCGACAGTTAGATGAACTTGCAGTTGTTTGTGGTGTGGGGTTTTGGCAGACATTGCACTTGTCAGCATCAGAAGATTCTGCAAGAGCAGGCAATAATTTTGCACCGCCAGCCTCCATTTGAAATAGGTGCAGTCAGTATCTGAAACAAGCCAAGAGAAAATAATAAGCTCTTCACTCCATTTCTTAGGAAGCTACATGCAGTGTTAAGCAAATTACACATCTGGTCTATTTGCCCAGATTTATTTGATACTGTGCTATTCTCCTTGCATTTTAATACATTTTTATCTATTTATTAATTTTTTTAATGAGTGAGATCTCTTCTTTTGTACTTCCTTTACCTTCTCTTACTTCTTAATGAGCATCATATTCTTTGGAAGCTCGAATTTCAAGTCAATGGCCCTGTGGGCTTGTTCCATATGAATAGGGTTCATCTTCTGAATAATAATAATAATAATAATAATAATAATAATAATAATAAATAATAATAATAATAATAATAAATAAGATAATATTAGATCTTCTTCTTTCTTCGTTCCTCAAGAAATATGCACATAAACAAAACACTTGCATTATTGTTGTTGCTCTGCTTCATGGCATAGTAAAACTTTGATGATGCTTTATAATCGACCCTTCTTTTGCGATGCAAAGTAGTATTTGCGTTATTAGGAAGTAAGTGGTGTGCTGCAATCTATCAGCACGCTGAACTAATGCCGCCATTTGATAAAAAATAACCGAAAGAAACTTTACTGAAACACAATGACGTCAATCAAAACCCGGTTCATTGTAGTTTACAATATTTTTGTTTAAATCTGCATTCAGTTCCTCACATATGGAATTCAATGAAATCCTACCTTTTGACCCCTGACGACCTACTTGTAGTGTTCAAGGGTTGTATTGTCTTGAAACAGAGATATTTTGGTATAAATGTGCGTAGATAGAGGGATCGGCACTTTGCTGGTAAACTTCCAGTAAAGGTATGTGAAGAGGGAAGTGTAGTGGAAGTTTTTTGCATTAGGTTGGGGTTCATCCAAGATTCACCAGCGTGAGTACGAATTTGGCAGTGATCGTTACCCTTTCTTTTATCCGGGCCAATTCCTTGCAAGGAGAAACGGCTTAATGTTGAAACACACACACACATACACATACATACAGTATATATGTGTGTATTGAGAGAGAGAGAGAGAGAGAGAGAGAGAGAGAGAGAGAGAGAGAGCAAATATTCAGGGCAACAGAGGGAAGACAAATAACGAACTTTCAACAGTAGCATGATCCTCATAAAACCTTGCTTTCAATAAATTGCTTCAGTTTCATCCATTAAGAATTCAGATTCCATTAAATGATGAGAGATCATTATGATGCGATTTTAACTATCAGTGTTAATCACATAGAAATTCCGAGGGGCTGTATTATAAAGAAATGTCATTTCATTAAACAAGAAGGGAACATGATTTGAATCTAGTGTGTTTCCGTATCTTAAAAAAAATAATTATGAAGATGAGGCCGCTACTTACCGGATATTCTGTTCTACATTTATACAATAATGAGAATATTCTGGTAGACATCAACTATTTACTATTCAAGAATTGCTTTAAAAATATCACAAAACTGGCATTCTCTGATAAAAAAATCCTAGCAACCAACACGTTAGTTCCTAGTAAGAATTAAAGTTAAAAAAAAAGGAATAAGTAATCTCTGCAGAGTAATGCCAATGTACAGTTGTCTGTAGATTTCACTGATCCAGCAAAGAAGTGATGATATTCTTGCCAAAAAAAAAAAAGGCTGCCTACTAAGATATTTAAGTTTATCAGGATATAGAATTTAGAAGAGACATTTCTCAGCGGTGAAAAACGAGGTGTTTACACTTCGTTTTTCACCCCTTCAACCGTGTCACAGTACAAGGCTCACTAATGTATAGTAAGACATCAGGGAGTACCTTTGTCATTAAGTCCTATTAAATCATACACAAATGTCGTTTTAGATGTGGTGTCTTTGTTTACTGCAAAGAGAGCTGAAAAGCCTGTTCCATCTATTTTTACTTATTTATTTTTTTATTTAGGCAAAGCTGATTGAGAAACGTAGCATCAGGAATATAACCCAGTTCTGCATCAACAGACAAGGTGTTACGAACTTGTTTCCTTGAGCCATGAAAACTGAAAGATATCACAAGTGAATTTGGAGAAAGACAAGAACTCCAAATGCGAAAGGTAGGTAAGACGGAGAAGCGGACAGGAAAAGTCACTGATGTTTAATGAGCTTTGAAAGTCTTTTAATTTATGCCCGAGGTATTGACTGCAGGAGATGAAACAGGACAAAATAAAGGCCTACAACATAGTTAGTAATAAATTAGTTAAAGAACTAAGGCCAGACCGGAACAAATCGGTCCATCCTAAAGCCTAATGCAGTTTATGAAAAAAAAACTGCATCACGAAAAGTGGTTTTAAATGTACAGACCATGAACATTATGTTCAAATTAACTTTTTTCACGCCTGATCTTTATTTCTCTTTTTTCAACTCATTCATTATGCTTAATAATTTTCTCATTTGTCCCCATATTGGAGAGAGAGAGAGACCATGCCTTTTCGTCTGTTTGAATGTCCGCTGACGCAAAGAGCAGCCGTTGCTTTTAATTTGAGAAAATAATCCAAGGAACGGGTAAAAACCAGGATCATAGCTCTTCATGCAAGCAAAACTACTTGAGAATATGTAATAAACATTCAGTAGGAATGTTCGAGTACCATCTGGAGATAAATAGTTTTGTGTGTTCCCATGACAAATCATAGGAAAGTTTGATATCTTTATCTTTTGTGTTTTCTTGCTCTCTTTCGAGAGAAATAACTGAATACTAAAGCCTTTCGAAGTGTCAGCTTCAGGATCACTAGCGAAAGTAATCATGTTCATTTATGCTACGTAAACTGATACATCAACTTAAGGAAAGACGAAACTTCCAGCTGGCGGAGAGTCGCATCTACGCAAGCATAACAATTTTTACAAATGCTACTTTTATTGAAAATGAACAAAAGACATTTGTGACAAGATTTTACTATCAAACAATTTTTTAAACAATTTCTTAGCAAAAGTCATAGATCCTATTAGCACTTTAGGGCGACTGAGTCGTAATGGAACCCGATTTCAGATTTACTGTAGAATCGCCCAATGGCAACCGTTGTGGTTCGTTAGGTTAGCTGTCGGCCAAAATCTCCAACGTGGAGTGAACAGAAAGTTGGGTCTTCGATCTTTAACTTGTAAATTTCATAACGATTGAGAGTTTTGCAACAAAGAATTTTGCTTGTATTGGGTAAATGGATTTCAGGTATAAAAAATAAAAGAGATAACTTCAGTGATGAATACCATGTAATGATAATTAATTTTACACTGTGATAATCTATTAATCAAATTTTTTATGTCGTGTGCCTATTTATTCCACTACTGTACATTCTCATTGCCGTCATGGAAGAATTACCGTTTTCTGATTATGACAGTATGATATACATTTCCTCTATACGAGTATTTATAAGTAAAAATTTTTTTATTGTGAAAGAAAACCACACGCAATCTCTTCTGCTTTCGGAAGTTGTAGAACCAAATACCGATTTTCAGGAATAATCATATTCTGCACAGCAGGCTTTATGTAAAACTGAACAGTTTATGTTCAGGCCCTCACCTATGACTCGAAGCTCTGATGACTTGCTGAAAATCGTGCAATATCATTCTTTAACGCGGTTTAATCCTATTCCATCGAGGTCGCTGGCACGATTTTGGTGGTGGTGATATGAGTTATTAAATTCAGTCTTCTTGAAATGACTGTCTCTTCGATGCAGGACCTTTTTCCAACATTCTTTTCCTCTCTTGTCAGTGAAGTTACAATAGATCACTTAGGGAAGCAGACGATGCGATGTTAACATAAAGAATTAAAGAAACAACCAACGAAGAAAACCGCAACTATTTACTGCACTTGTCTCTATCGTGCTGAGAAAAATAGAAGTTAATGTCCACACATTCTCTACGTAAGTTAGCAATGGACGGAGGTTGGCACCTATCGCGACAAATTACGACGGCAGACTACAATGGCTAGCTTACGGTGACCAGAGCCTGCGTCGTCAATGTCAATGTATTGGGTAGTAGACAAAATCTATAGGTCTAAGGGGGTAGATTACGCTGGGACGTTGCGCGCTGCATCTTCGGCGCTTTCGAGCACAGTACCTTTTTAAGGGCATGAAGATACAACATTTGCACCAGTTGACGTATCACTATGATTATTTTTTCATTACTAACTGGTTGAAAGGTGGGGATTTTGCGCTTCGAACATCGGACGCAGGTGTTAGGTATTTTCCAAACTCCACTCCGGTTCTGATCTTTTAGAAAATGACTCGGAAAGTTCAAATTGTTGCGGTTGACTCTTTTCCCGCAAAATTTCATTTCGCGTTTCGCTCTTTTGATTAACTCCCTGACGCTCAGTGAGGTAATTGGTTTTGTTGCGCGCATTCCACGGTGAGCTGACTAGGCTATTCGGGAAATTTTTCCTAAAATTGCGTTGATCTCGTTTCCACAGTTAATTCTGGCGAGGACTGTACGAAATCATTTAAAAAATAACTAATTGGCGGGCGTTTCTCTTCGTTCATTTAAAGATGTGCGGTACCGTGTGGTTTTAGAACTACGGAAAGTTATCATTATTCCCCCACCGACCAATTCGGAGACCACAGTTCTCCCACTCATTTGTCCGCCTTATTCCTCGCTCCGATTCCGGTCAAAGATGGTACGGAATTAGGAGCTCATTTATATTAGTATAATGAAAAAAGACTGTTCGTCTATGTGTCTGTTAGCATGTCTGTCACTTTTACCCTGTCATCGCAACACCCCCTACAAGGCGGAAGGCATTTCAGTCAAACTTGTTATGTAAGGGCTACGTCAAAATATCAGATTATAGCTTCAGATTCATGGATTTTCTTCTTCGCTGTAACCTTGGACATAACTGTTGAACCAAAAGGGATAGATTTCCAATCATTTGATCTGCGTACCTCACTATCGAAGCATTTTGAACTGATGCAGAGGTTTGTCTCACATTCCCATGATACTGTAAACATCTGGTCGGGAAAATATTGCAGGAATTGTTTATTCTGTCGAAAATTGTAAGTGTCTTCAACATTTCATTTACCATCGGGAGTCTTAGGGAACAGGGGTTGCCTTAGCATTACTCTAAAAATGGTTGGTATTCCTGTTGAATACGAACTAAACTACGTTTAGCTTGAGGCTATATATTACTTTCAGGTTTTTGGAGTGAGTGTGGCAGCAACTGTATAATGTTTGACCCACTGATAAAATACTCATTAAAAACAATCTATAACCAGTAAAGAATACTTTGTATTTCACCCACACAATGTTGCCATAACACAAAACGTATCAGAAATGACAAAACAAGCCAAAGCTTACGGTGAACTCTACCCCTTTGACCCTTTTTAAATTCTTTTATAGTTGTCTGCAAAAATAACTGACATTTCTCCTTCACCTTTGGTTGTAGTTTGACCAGTCATTTCCAAATCTCCACAAATACACATGCTCTCTCTCTCTCTCTCTCTCTCTCTCTCTCTCTCTCTCTCTCTGTATATATATATATATATATATATATATATATATATATATATATATATATATATATATATATATATATATATTATGTTTGTGGATTACTAAACAGCCAGTGGCAACAGCATGTAGATATATCGATTACACGCATGTTCAAGTAGGTTTTCTCTCTCTCTCTCTCTCTCTCTCTCTCTCTCTCTCTCTCTCTCTCTCTCTCTCTCCTTCAGAATTTGATATCAGAAAAGAATAAACCTAAAAATGCTCAAGTTTAAGAAAGTTAATGTCATTGATAAAGTTAATAAATTAGCAAGGTTAAGCATTTCACGTGAGAAAGTCTACTCGTATTTACGTGTATATTAGTTTTCTGAAAAGAAAACTATTGTGCCGGCTTTGTCTGTCCGTCTGCACTTTATTCTGTCCGCACTTTTCCTGTCCACCCTCAGATCTTAAAAACTGCTGAAGCTAGAGGGCTGCAAATTGTGATGTTGGTCGTCCACTCTCCAATCATAAAACATACCAAATTGCAGCCCTCGTGCCTAAGTAGTTTTTATTTTATTTAAGGTTAAAGTTAGCCATAATCGTGCTTCTGGCAACGATATAGGTACGCCACCACCGGCTCATGGTTAAAGTTTCATGGGCTGCGGCTCATACAGCATTATACCAAGACCACCGAAAGATAGATCTGTTTTCGGTGGCCTTGATTATACGATGTACAGAAAACTCGATTGCGCCGAAGAAACTTCGGCACATTTTTTACTTTTTTTTTTTTTGTTTTAAATTAAATTTGATGATGGAAATATACCGATTGTAAAACCTCCAAAGACTTGAATAATTACATGTGAACTCACTGACAATTAACAAGCAAGATAATGGATTGCAGAGTGAAATACCTCAGGTTCTTGAAGGCATCAGGAAACCCATTGATTGGAAAGAAATAACTTTTGAAGTCACAGTTACGGCATTTCACAAGATCTGATTATGTGATCATCAGATATATCTGTTCCATTCAATTTGTCACATTTAGCTTCCCCTCGCCGGGCGCCTAATGAATGATCTCAACTCCCTAATAAATGGTCTCAAATCCCTAATAAATGGTCTCAAATCCCTGATAAATGGTCTCAAATCCCTAGTGAATGATCTCAAATCCCTAATAAATGGCCTCATATCCCTGATAAATGATCTCAAGTCGCTATTAAATGGTCTCAAATCTCTAATAAATAATCTCAAATCCTTAGTAAATTATCTCAAATCCCTAGTAAATTATCTCAAATCCCTAATAAATGATCTCATATGCTTAATGAATGATCTCAAATCACTAATAAATGATCACAACTCCCTTATAAATGGTCTCAAATCCCTAATAAATGATTTCAAATGGCCAGTGAATCATCTCAAATCCCTAATAAATGGTCTTGAATACCTAATAAATGATTTCAAGTCCATAATGAATGATCTCAAATCCCTAATGAATGATCTCAAATCCCTAAAAATGGCCTCAGATCCCTAATAAATGATCTTAAATCCCTAAAAAAGTCTCAAATCCCTAATAAATGATCTCAGATCCTTAATGAATTATCTCAAATCCCCAATAAATTATCTCAAATCCCTAACCAATGATCTCAAATCCCTAATGAATAATCTAAAATCCTTGACCAGTGATCTCAAATCCCTAATAAATAATCCCAAATCCTTAATCAGTGATCTCAGATCCCTAATAAATTATCTCAAATCCCTAATAAATGATCTCAAATCTGTAGTAAATGATCTTAAATCCCTTATAAATGATCTCAAATCCCTAGTAAATTATCTCAGATCCTTGACCAATGATCTCAGATCCCAAGCTGTATCACTGACCTTGTACCCTGACCTTCAGTCTGGGACTGTTATACATTTCTTTTGTGTCACTGTGCACTGGGAATTTAGGTTTCTTGCTTTTGATTTTTTCCCTTTTTTATTCATAAGGTCGTGTATGTATTAGATCAAATAACGAAGAGGAAACAGAGAAAAGAGTAAATAATTATCGTGGGAAGTGTTAGGAAAATATTATTAAATGAAGTGATATATATATATAGTATATATATATATATATATATATATATATATATATATATATATAAATATCTATTATATATATATATATATATATATATATATATATATATAATATATATATATATATATATATATTAATATACGTAAGTGGAGACCTGTTGCAACTGGGTAGAGATATTTTCATTTGGCCAGATTTAAAATGTCAGGACTATTTTAGAAGAGAATTAGGTTCACCTAAAGAAAAAAGAACTAACAGGAAAATTCAATAATCACAACAATTATTAAAAATAAGATTTTCAGTTTGACAAAAAATGGTTGGGATGCAATGTTCCAAAGGGTCACCAAGCCCCTGGAAGAACAAATGACTGAAAAGAATTTTGCTTTCCGGAAAAGCCAGAGAATAGTTCACCTTCACTTTTCCTAACGACTTCATATGACAGTTCTAGTGTACATATGTTAGGAGGTCTCCTCCTGTCCATCACTTTAAATCTGAATACTTCAATGGAATAAATTAATATTATTCTTCTGCAAGTGACCAACTTCAAACTTGAACAGTTCGGCAGTTTCACAGATACAGCATCCCTTCCACAAGAACATAAAACACTAACCTCCCAAAAAAGATTTTCACCCAAACCCAGCAGATGTTTCTCGAATAAAGCTTTAGTGTATCAGGAGATGACAATCGTCCAAAGGTTTTAGTACTATGATAATTTCATCAGTCAAAAATAACGATCCCTACAAAAGCACTTTCAGCGAGACCAGAAATTGCGAAATAAAGTGCTCGCAATTTTGACACCCGGGCAAGTAAAGTTACTCATGTGATGATAAGTTATTGAGTCCTTTTGCACTCGCACTTAAATCGTTTAACAATAAAAATCCAACGGATGCATCGTATATCTACTTTCGATATTTGCAAAAGTAGTAGCCTACACTCACTGTTTGTTTAGAATCCGAAGAAATGTAACACAAGAGCGTCAATTTTCTTTGCGAAGTTGCCCTTGCCCTGAAAATCAGCTTGTCTTTCTGGTGGCATGCACGGAGCACACTCCGCCCCCTCTCCACCAAACACGCACACACACTTACACACATACACACACACACAGTCCACCTCTACCCGTATGCTTGCAGAGGGAGTACAGTATTTGTTATTTGTTTCGCAAAGCACCAGCATCGGTATTCTGTCGGTATTCTGCTGAAATGTCACTATTTCACATGTGCCAGTGCCAGAGGCATTCCATTCCCTTCATGGCGAAACTGGAGAATAGCCTCCACGGCTGTTTTAGTCGTGTATATATTTAAGTGGTCGTTGACCGGTTGTTTTATTTATTTGTTATTTTCACATATATCTGCTAAATCTATCTTCTTTAGGTATTCTCTTCTGGTGTTGCAGCGCATGGTAACTTATTCAGTAAAGGGATGTTTTTCCCAACAGAATTGCCGTTTTTATTTTTTTTGTGGGGGGTTTCGCTTCCATCATAAGTTTTACAGACGCCAATAAACGTGTAAGTATTGATTTACATGAAGCATAGGAACTCTAATATCGATAAAACCATTATTAGCTACTTAAAACTGAACATTAACTTCTGGGACTCTTTTTGCTGTCGATCAATTTAACAGGAAAAAATGGGGAGGTGCACCAGTGATTATGACGTATTACATAAACAAAGACCTACATGGGAAACCTGTACCGTTAACGCAACTGATACATGCTCCAGTGTGCATGGACGCGTGCTAGCCATTCATTTGAATAATTTCATATTAACAGGACGAAAGGACTTAAGATAAAATTAATTTTTAATTTTCGACCACATGCCTTCAGAGGTGCTTTGTTCATCAGGTAATAGAGTAATATTCACACAGAACACAATAAATTTATCGGCAACCCCTAACCCTGTCCCGCCTGTCTGTCGTCTGCAGCAATAAATAGTACCAATAACGGAAAATCAAATCTCCTTCGTAATGCAGAGAAGTATCCGGTGGTGGATTTCATCGACACTCGTGTTTGTCTAATCTATTCAAAATTCTCTCGTAATTGAATACTTTTAAATTTTAATGGGAAATTGTGTGATGTGAATGAATTCGTGTTTGAAAAATCTACACATATGAGCTTTATTTTTTCAAGATAATGTGCATTTCTCTATTACAAAAAAAAAAAAAAAAAACGTGTTCGTGTTAAAAGGGCTATATAAAGAGCAGAGACACTGTATATACAGGAATTGGAGGTAATATACTTTCGGGGCAAACAAGTCATCTATCTCAGTGCAGCCAAACCTTTCACTGAATAATTCTCAATTTCTACAGGAGCAGCCTCAAAACTGACGAGAGCAGATTCACTCAAAGCGCGAATTTAAACTCGTATTGTTATTTGCATTCTTCATTCAAAATGAACCAGTCCATAATAATTTCTGGAAGGAATATACAATTATTAAATCGTTAACTCAGGGGTTCATGGCTCGGGTGGCCTTAAGTCAATCCATAATTATTTCCGAGGCTGCCTGTAAAGTGTTTCTTGGTACTTTTCTTGAATAACATTTGTAATTGTCTCATTGATATTTATTTTTATTTGAATTGTAATAATCTTTTTCTTTATTATTTCACTTACGCTAAGACATTGCATTGTAACATATTTATGAATAATAATTGTACACAATAACCAAACTTTCGTGATACTGTGTGATAGAAGAAGATGCTTCGGTAAACAAACGTCGGTTACTCAGTGACAATTAGTGTTTGGAGTTGCGCACCTTTGCGCCAAATTCATCGGAACTAGAGCTAGAGTATCGTTAAAAATGACTTGGGAGGTATGTGAATATACGGTGATACATTCATAGCATAAGACTTTGTGGTATTTTCAACATGCGAGAAGTTCCTGCAGCCTCAGGCAAATTCTCAAAGCAGTGTGTTATCTACATTTGTACTACGTAGTGCGGTGAGCTGCCACCAGGACGACGCTGCGGAGCCTAACCTCCCATAGTGGCACGTCTTGCAGCTTATAATGACAGACATGGTCTCTGGAAGTTTTCGGGAGAAAACCGAATAATGTTTCACAGGTAAGCAAATCGTTTAAAAATTTATTTACCCATAATTTTGTACTAGGCCTAGTCAGATCAGTCTTGTTAGCAATAGACACGTTTTCTTTGTTTACATACGTTATGTTTTCAGAGTATTAATGTGGCACGTAAGTGCAGTGACTTATCTCAGTTTTGAAATCAGAGCATCATTCATCTTATATATGTCAGATAATATAAACAGGGGCGTCATTTCAGATTTTTGTTGGTGGGGGAGGCAAAGACGGTTTGGCCAGCGAAGCAAGCCTAATCAGCTGAGTTTTTTTGTATTTTGAGTTATTTTATGTGTTTTTGAAGCCACATGAGCAAGGTATTCCAGCAAAAATTATATACCCCCACTACAGACAAAGATCAAGAAATATAATATTTCTGAGAAATTTTATATATTTATGATTGCACATTTAAAAAGAAAACATGCTGTTACTTCTTGGGGCTTGGGGGTGAGGGGGCCAAGTTGAGGCTTTCGGAGGGGGCAACTTGGGTCGGGGGGGGGCAAGTTGAGTCTTGAGGGGGGCCAGTTGACCCACCCAGCCCCCTCAAATGACGCCCCTGAATATAAGGCAAAAGCGATCTTGCTCGTTATTAAAAAAGCTGTGTAGTAAGTAGGCCTACAGGTTACTGGCTGTGTCCACAAGTCTCGCCTTTTAAACGTGTTACTTTGAGAGCATTTCAGGGCGATATAGCCAAACCATGAAGACAGCTAATATTTTTCGACTCAAGGTGAAAAGTAGTTTATATCATTTATGTATAACAAGTCTTTGTTTAATTCAAATGTCCATTTAACGACATGTTTCACGGATTGTTGATAGCAAGGAAATGAAGTATGGTAGCCTAGGCTAGACCCAATCCCTGAAACTACTCATTTGGTAAAACACTTCATCATTTAAACCTTATTCTCAGTACACCTTAATTTCATATATGAAAATGATTGCTGTAAGGTAAAATTTATCGAATAATCGTGCCAAGGAAAAAAAATTATACAGATTTTAAGGACGGTAACAACAGGGAAACGAATTTTGGCCAAGCCAATGCTAGGCCTATTGATTAGTCAGGCAGTTTTATTGTCTGTCCTTATAAGGACAATTTTATCCCAAATAAGTCAAATTAATTTCTTATGGTGGTCCGTATATAACAGTTTGCTCTAATTATCGTTTCTTAGCCATAGGATAGAAAGAAATTACTTCGCTAAACTTTTCTGTTTTTGGTTGTTTATAGTTCCTCATTGGAGGGGTGGATATCGTTCTCAGCTAGCACTCTGCGGGCCTCGCGTTCGATTCTCCGACCGACCCGTGAAGAATTAGAGGAATTTATTTCTGGTGTTGGAAATTCATTTCTCGTTATAATGTGGTTCGGATTCCACAATAAGCTGTAGGTCCCTTTGGTAGGTAACCAGTTGGTTCTTAGCCACGTAAAATAAATCTAATCCTTCGGGCCAGCCCTAGGAGAGCTGTTAATCAGCTCAATGGTCTGGTTAAACTAAGGTATACTTAACTTTTTTTTGTTTGTTTGTTTATGAGATGCTTATCAGTATTTGAGGTGTAAACAGATTTCAATGGAAAATTCCTTTCCTCAGCTATAATAGACCTCAGAACAATAACATTTCGAAATATATCGCACAGCAATGATTAACTTGCCTGTAATAAAATAACATATTCAAACAACAATAATGACAATTGAACGATAAAAAAAAAAAATCTTTGTGGTGTCTTAGTGCTTCGTCTCAACATTATGCTGGACAAGGCGTTCCAGTATGGCCGCCTGAGGTCACACTCCAAATTCTTGATTCTCCTTGTTGTACTCACTAACATCGCTCATAGGTAAAAGGAAACCTACTGTCGTGTCGAGAGATGATATCACCACCTATTGACAGAGCTTACCATAATTCACCGTGTATCGCCCAACGCCGTTTAGGAGAAAATACTCCTTTGGGTTGCAGTTGTCTTTATAGCGTGCCGTGGATGTAGTGAGTTCAAGATTATTTTTAAAGATGCAGTTGACTTATCGTTATCGTTGCTACGTTACCAGGGGGTGTTTCCTATAGTCATGAAGTAGTACTAAGGTAAAGAAATTCATTCAGAGAAGTGTGGAAAGGTAAAAATTGTCAACCCGATTCTTCATATACATATGTCTCTATAAGAAATGCCCGTTTGAGCTTTCAGTTGAAGCAGTAAATACAGTTTTATCTAGGTATGGGAAAGTAGAAGGGATCAGGCAGGACAGATATGTTAGTGGTCCATTCATAGGAACATTAACAGAGGTTCGAACACCTAGGATGATGCTCACAGAAAATGCCTTCTTCAGGCACCGTGTTAGGATGTACATTAACTGTTTTGCATAATGGACGACAACGCACATGTTTTAGGTGTAACGAAGTTGGACACTTAGCAAAAGAAGTCTTTGTTTGATGAAAGAGATTTCCCTGAGATGACCACAGAACAAATGAGGACGACTTTAGACATAAAATCTTAAGAAACGCTTGAAGAGAACAGCAAAACGACACGAAGGGAAACTGATATAAACGACAAGGCAATTCATCCAACAGGATGTTTAGTAAGAGAAGAACGAAGATCCTAATGAGATATCAGAGTGCATAATGACAAGAGGTTCTCTGTGCAATACAGAAAAAAACATCGGAAGGAGGTTAAATGGCGTATACGGAAAGTAAATATTTGAGAAAACTTAGGGAAAGAAACTGTCACAAGAAATGGGAAGCAGTACAATGAAAACAGAAAAAAAATCATGTTGACGTTCATCAGCGAATGGATACATATAGAGCAGTGGTTCTCAAATTATTACCACGCCCCTCTAAGAGCTGGTCCTTCCTCCACGCCCCCTTGCATCTATGAGTAAAATTCCCTCCAAGATTAGGAGGAAAATAAAAAAAGAGAAAGAAGGAGCTTAGGGACAAGGAAGTAAATAATTACAAAATAATGGTAAGCTTAGCGAGTCTAACTAGAATGGTAGACCATAGGAAACTAACGTTATAAGGCTATGATACGTTTGCATTTTTTTATGAACTTCTGAATATTGGTTCCTGACTCTTGTTAAGAAAATAACGAATATAATTCTAGAATTTTAAAATTTTCTCGAGGCCTCGCGCCTCCCCTGGAAATTGCTGACGCCCCCCTTGGGGGGCGCGCCCCCCAGGTTGAGAATCACTGATATAGAGGGTGGACGGAAAATGAGGAAGTAGATGCTGGAAAGGAATTTGAAAATATAGAAAACGTGAATGTAACGCCAAGAATAGATACTTTCAGAAAGGCGCGAGGTACTACTGACATAGAAAACGGAACTTTTCATACGAGACACGTTAAAGATAATAAACCGAAGCAAACTTTGAACAAGGATCAACGCCCAGCTATGGCTTTAGATCAAGAAAATTCTTCTTTAGACTATGAAATGGAAAAATATACAAGAAAGCCAAAGAAAAATTGTTTTTATGTTTTTTTCATAATCTCTATAATTTCATTTCATTCACATAAAATGTAGCAAAAATTTAGATGTGGCAAAAAAATCGAATTAATCATCTTCATTTTTCTACAAACTTGATATTATATTTGTTCAAGAACACATTATGAAAAGGGTAGGGCATTAGAGTATATTGGGAAATTTTGTCAGATTTTGATTCATTATATGCATTGTCTGAAAGGGGAATTGCTGTTTTGAAGGTAGAAAATTATGTAAATGGTCATAGGCTAATATGATTGTTCATTGTCGCTACTCAGATGTTGATATCCAGTTACTTCATGTCAACAACTGTTTGATAAAGATGTCGTGTATTTTTCAGGAAATAATGCAAGTAATATTAAAATGGGGTTTGGCTGGATCTTTATTACTAGCATGAGGGGCTGTTCAAATTCAGGAAGTGAACTTCTATCTGAAACCGCCTTTATGTCTGAAGAGCAGCTTGGAACTGAAGGACGCTTGGTTCCTATGCATCACTAGTATAGGCCTATTTATGTTAGATAGAACTATGGTTCAAGGTTAGATAGACTTTGCTTGAGAGATTTAAATATATAAGTGACATTCCCCTTAGGGGGTTAGTGCCGTCAGTGCACCTCATGCCGTTCATTGTAGACATTACTTAAGGTTCTTTGCAGCGTCCCTTCGGCACCTTGCTGCAACCCCTTTCATTCCTGTTACCGTACCTCCGTTCATATTCTGTTTCTTCCATCTGACTTTCCACCCTCTCATAACATCTGATTCACAGAGTAACTGCGAGGTTTTCCTCCTGTTACACCTTTCAGACCTTTTTACTGTTAATTTCCGTTTCAGCGCTGAATGACCTCAGAGGTCCCAGCTCTTGACCTGTGGTCTAAATTCCATATTTTATTCTAATCCGTAAGTGATATTGCCAGTTGTTGGGTATCAATTTCGTCAAGATTCTTGTAAAATATTATGTGTACCCCACAGCAATAGTTTTCAGAGAAGTGTTAGTCCAAATTGGTCCAATCTGAAAAGCAAGATCAAAATACGATTTGTATCTTTCAGAATTGGAAATTAACAATATTTCAAAAATCTGTTATCATAAATTGTAAGATTTTACAACAACACGGTATATATCACAAGTATATCCAGTTCCAAATGATCGTGCACGTAAATTCAGAGATGTCTACTTAGATACTTGTGGAAGAGCAGTTGTGAACCCCTTGTGAGGAAAACGTGTATTTGGAAAAATTGAAAAGGGGAGTTGGAATTCTGGATACTGAGAATAAATCAAGAGTCATAATGTTCCATACTTTTCTAAAAAGAAAAATAAATGTTTTGGGGGGTGAAATGTTCTACTTCTTTGTAAAATCAGAGCAAGTTTTTTTTTTGCTGAAACTGAAATCAGTTATTCAGATTATAGGATTTTTGTCCCAAAATACTACAGCATAATGGTTGATATTTCATTTCAAAGTTTATTGATTAAGAAATTACCCGAATGCATCAATTAAAGAGATTTATTCGTTTTTTATGGAATGTACAGATTACGAACCCACGGCTGAGTCATTGTATCCTCTGTTCAACTGGAATAAAATTTGGAAGTAGGTTTACAGTAGATATTCGGACAAGAACCACAGGAAAATAGTTTATAGATATTTTCGTGAAATACATAATACATATATTGATTATATATGATGAACATAACCATTGAAAATAAGTGTCGTTTTTGTGCAGCTGTAGATGATAATACGCATTTGATATATTTTTGCACCTTGTCTAAAAGAGTGTTGTTTGCGCTGGTTCGATCAGCTTTTCATAAAATGTTTGTAAGGTCAGAACAAACAGTTTACTAAGAATGCTTAAATCAGACTTCGAAGCAGTCACAAAAAGATGAAAACACGCCAAAAACTAGAGTGACCTTGTTTGAAATTTTAAGAAATGAAGTGACAAAACTTGAAACACAAGAATACAATGAAAATATAATGTAGGAAAATATGTCAGTGTAATGAAAGTAACAAACGGTAAATATGAAAAACTTTTTAATGAATGTTATTGCGGTAATTGTGAAAATAAAGTAAATATTGTACAATGAAGATAAAAGAAAATAATTAACTTGCATTTGGTCTTCACATGCATCGATGATATAACTATAACTTTTTTTTTTAATCTTGTCATTCCTTCTCAGACCTTGACACTAGTTAGACCCCATCAGACTTAGTATTAGCTATTCTATTGTTATTCTCCCTTAATATGAAGAACTGAAGTGAAATGGACTCCTAATCTTAATGGAGTTCTGAAAATTATTTTAAAGGGAATCTCTCTCTCTCTCTCTCTCTCTCTCTCTCTCTCTCTCTCTCTCTCTCTCTCTCTCTCTCTCTCTCTCTCTCTCTCAAACCTTTCTCTCTCTCTCTCTCCTTCTGTGCTCTCTCTCTCTCTCTCTCTCTCAAACCTTTTAAGTCCGTTCTCTCTCTCTCTCTCAAACCTTTTAAGTCCGTTCTGTGCTCTCGCTCTCTCTCTCTCTCTCTCTCTGTTTTACCTTTTAAGTCCGTTCTGTGCTCTCTCTCTCTCTCTCTCTCTCTCTCTCTCTCCTTCTGTGCTGTGTGTGTGTGTGTGTGTGACAAGTCCGGTTTTTGTTCCGTAAAGATGTTAGTCATCAGTGTTTAGTTATAATTCAAGCAAACAAGTTCTGTACTCCTGGAAATTAGATATAGTTCTTTGCAGCCGAGATTCAATCAGGTTGACGTTAAACAGCTGTGTTGTTCTTATTGTTTTTCCAACTCCTGTAATGCTGCGCAGCTACAATCATTTTCAACGGCTCGTAAATCAATGAATTCGAGCAGTTTTTGCAACACTTAATACAACCTTCTCCGTCATATTCCAATTGACTACGTAGTTCTGGGTCAGGTGTGTCGAATAGACGTCACAGCAGAAAAAAATTCGAGCCTTGCACCAGCAACACAGTCAAAAGCTTTTTGTGAATCGGAGAAAAAGGTCTTCATTGTTATGGTTCAGATATAGATTTATTAGAGACATTGAAAGGTGCAGATTGCAGGGGCCGCAAATGGCGGCCTTTGTCAATAAATAACGATTTCTGATTCACATATTGGTAGTCGCCGCGAAGGTTATCGCGGCAATATTGAAGAGGAAGTCTTCCGGGTGAACAGACCAATTATGTGCTAGCTATACATTAAAAAAGTCAGGCAAAATGCTCAAGTGTCATAACTGTGTTTCTGTTAGGCATATACATGTGTGCACAAAGCCTTGCAAAACACTGCGCGCACACTCACGCCCTCATATTATATATAAGTGTGTGTATATATATATATACATACATATATATATATATATATATGTATATATATATATATATATATATATATATATATATATATATATATATATATTATATATATATATATATATATCATATATATATAGCATGCACTTAATAGCATGCAACGTAAATTCAGCTGAGGCCACAGGAAAATAAAGAAGAAGTACCAACACATTGTGGCCTTAGCTAATATACATATATATATATATATATATATATATATATATATATATATATATATATATATATATTATATATATATATACACATACATACATATATATATCTATATATCAGTATATATCTACATATATATATATATATATATATATTATATATATTATATATATATATATATATATATATATATATATATATATATATATATATATATATATATATATATTTATATATATATATATTAAAGTCAATAACATTATTTGCAGAGAATATCTTTTTATTTAGACTTTGAATCAGTCAGTACTTCTTTTTCTCTTCAGGCGAGCTTCTCAGGAATAATGAAAAATTATTCACGTTTCTTTCCATTTATTATAATCGACGGGCCGTGTCGTCGCTCATCGGCGATGCCTTCAGGATAAAATTACAAATTGTTTATGTTGTCTTTGATTTAGCTGGCGCTATGCCAGCACGGGATCTTGCTCATAGAGTAGTTCGTAAGTGCCATTCGATACTTGATGTGAAAAAATGGTCATGAATAAAATGAGAAGAAATAATTCTGTGGAAAGTGAAAATACGGCCATGAAATGAAAACTTCAACAGGTAGGAGGGAAAGAATAATAGCGAGTCCTGGCGAGTCGTAGATGGCCAGTAAGGAAAAATGACAAATTATCGTAAGAAAAAATGGAAAAAAGAGAAAAACTCTACAGAAATTCCACACAATATCTAACTTACTTTTAAAGGAGAACGGAACAAGCATCGATCTTTAGGGGACGGAATCGACGAAGGAAAAGTTGGGGGTTGGGGGTGGGGTTGGAATTAGTCAGGGAAAAAGTGGTTTTCGCCAGAGCTGAAGGGAAGACGTGTGATTGTGTTTGTCTCTCGAGAAGAACTGTGTCCTGTCAGGGTGTTTAACGGCACTTGGCCTCTGTTTGCCCCCCTCATAGGAAAAAGGTAACAGCTTGCTTAAGTGCAAGATAGAGCGATAGTTGAAAGATTCGGTCGTTAAACGTCAGGCGGTCGAACAGGGAAAGGAAATGCGCTAGTGGGAGACACAGGGTAAGTGCCAGAGTGATTAACATCTATCGCAGTGCTGTTCGCCATGAAAATCGACGGGGCTGGAAGTGCCACACCACTCTTGAGCTTGGCCGAGGAAATTTTTCAAAGGTTGCATGAATTCCAGCATTAAAAATTTATGCCCAGTTATGTCGCTGATGACATTTGCGAATTTGTACATGAAATATCGGAGCTCACGTCGAGTCATCGTTACTTCAGCCTATCCTTCTCAAATCCGGAAGGGAGCTCGCACTGAGGAACACGGATACAGGCCACCTATGAGGTTTGAGGCTCGGGGTCGGGGTTAGAGAAGGGTGAGGTGGAGGGGTTGTGGGTGTTGGCTGCTCGATTTGAGTCTTCCTCATGCCACGACAAAATTGCAAATTGACATACAGTTTTTACTGTTGCATACGGACTTGGCAGCCACACCTAAAATTGAAACATGACGTCATTGTGGTGCTGAATTTCTATTGGTCGGCGGGTCTCATCGTCTCGCTGGTGATCTGTGCGGCAGCAAGGGGATTCCTGGTGTTCCATAGGACGTGCCCTATGCCGCGGTGTGCAACAAAGAGACGGGAATCACGTCCTTGCGTTTACCGTCTCTTCATTTACTCTGTTGTCGGTAATTGTGTTAAGGAATGTTCTGTCGCTCGTGTCTCCCTTCGGATTCTCACAGATGTCTTGTAGTTTCCTTGAAGAAGGGAGGATGAAGCCCGTGTTCCTTTGTGTGTTTACTGTAGGCCGTTGTTGATTTATGCTCACATCTTCTGCTATTTGCAATCTCTGTGCACGACCTCCGTGCGTTCTAAGAATTCTTCCAGGTTCGGTTTGCGGTCGTGGTAGTAGTGCGACCTATGTAGTAATTGCTGAGGGGTTGACATGTTTCTTTGGGACACTGAAAATTGTGTACTACGTTGGTCGACTCCCACTTCTCGATGGTGCTGACGAGGTCCGGGCAGCAGGAGACACGCAAGGAAATACTCTCGTTAGGATTCGTAGGTGTTGTTCTGCTGGCAATTTATCCTTTTCATGGCCTTGGCCACATCCTTAAACTGGTTGTGATATGCGACTCTGTAATACAATATGATGTTTCCTGGTGAGATAGGCGTCACCACTGTTGTGCTGGCACACCTATCCAACTGTTTTCGTATACATCTTCCTTTTGTTTGCTGTTGTATCCGTTATCAGTAGAACAGTGCATAATTGCACGTCTCACAGAGGCTGCTACCACGGAGCGTTTGGAAGTGTCAGGGCACTCCCCACAGCGTTACGGCACCGACTCACATTAGTCGCCTTTTGTTACACGGCAGTACACCAAATGTGGGTCGGTGGTCTTTCTTAATATGAAGGAATTTGTGACCAGCGTTCAAACTGAAAATTTTAATTTGTCTTTATTTTAATGTTATACTTGAGCGCTGTACATTTGTTTTATTGGAAGTTTTTCTTCAGAATTTGTTATTGTTATAATTTGCTACGTTTCGTATTACATTACATTTTATAATATTCTCAGAGCTACAAATTTGTACTTGATATATCAATTTACATACGATTAAGTATACATATATTATTTAATATTGTTTGACAGGAAATAACAATAGGAAATAAAGTTCAGCTAGTATTTGAATGACTTTCCCATAAAGACGCTTCAAAAGCAATGTCAGTAAGAATGAAAGTACTGTTAGTAAAAGAATGACAATGTTTAGTATACCAGTATTACTTTTGATTTTGTTGAAATTGAACTTTTGCAATTTGCTTTTCTTTTCAGCTCCATCTCGTTATGTTAACGCATACTTTCGTCTCAGCAGTAAAGATTTTAGTGATTTGATAAGTGACTATATGTATGTATGTTAATGTGAAAACCTAGGAGTAGGGGCCTTATTTAAATGATAAACGTAAAATGCTAAATGTTATAATTTGAATATACTTCTCGTGAGACAAATGTTAACTGTTAATGTAAATTTGATGCTTTCTTATTCAGCTGTTTTCCTTCCAATTCTTTTATGTAGTTTTATGGCTCAACATTATTTCCGAATTGCACATGCCAACGGTCAGTGCGCAATGTTGTTATGGTGTTAATATTTATTATGAGAGTGAAATCACTTCGAAAACTTACCATGTCTCACCCAGTCTCCATTCTATACATCTCACTGAAGCAAAGAGGAATCTGAAGAATTTTTTTTTTAAAAAACGCACTAAGGCAAAAATTTGCCTGAACCCCAGAGACGAAGGGTATAGTATTCCTGTTCCCATTTATGAGGGTTTTTGCTGTGGTTTGTGGCAGTGGTAATCTATATCATTAGTGCTCAAGTATCGAACTTCTTTTACTTGCAGTTCTTTATCCTGCAATTCATGTAAACTAAACGTGAATGGGCCTTTTTTTCACGAGCATAAATGGTCGTAGTTCATTTTTGCTTCGGAATTGAGAAGCCATGATTGCAAAGTGCCTCCTCGCCTCCTCCTCCTTCACGTTTCCTGAACCGTCGATGAAAATTTGCCAGTTCCTGGTTTTTCTCCCGTCTTTTTTTTCCTTTTATCGACACAACTTATTGGCAGTTCAATTATTCGATATAGATGAACAATAACAGAGCGTGAAGAGATGCTAAATCGTCATTTACTTTGTGAAGTTGTAAATGGCGTTAAGGAGGATGTTGATGTACGTGCATATTAACATCATTGACTTGATGACAGAGAAACGATTGAATGAAGAATTAAAAAGAGAAGCAAGCGATTTGTAGGTAAGAAGAGATTGAAATCTGCCCAATTTTCACCACCGATTCTTATTTTATATGATGGCAACTTATGATTCATGAATGAAAGAACCGTAGCCCTGATATGAATGGGACCTAATTTGTTAGAATATAGGTAAGAGGACTTGTTTCATGCTAACGTAATTTTCCTTATTACTCATTGATATGATAACGCGTTCAATTCTCAACACCCATTTGTTCAACAATATACGAACCTTTAGTTAGTTACGAATAAGGCCAAAAAAGTGATTTAATGTAAATAATAAGCAAATGTTGCTTTTATGAAAAAAATATATCACTGAAAGTGTCACTTCATCATATGATTTTTCCCAAGGATAATGAAAAAAGTAAATATCCGTCCTTGAGTCGATCTGGTTCCAGCTAAAAAAGAGAGAGAAATAACTGAATTTCAAGATGGTTTTGGTCAGTATTTTTTTATTGTATGTAATGGGTATTTCTGTTGAACCAACGAACATAATTTTACAAAAGCTACCGTTAAGTGACATTCAAGCTAAATCTCATCTTCGTTAAGGATGCGTAGCCAAAAGAGTTTTCATGTGGTGAAGCCTTGATGAAAATAAATAATGACCCAAGACAAGATATTTGGATATTTAAGAATAGTAAATATGTATAAATCGGTAAGACCAATAGGTAGAACATGGGTATGGGGATGTGAATATTTTCAATTCGTTTGAGATTGAGGGCTTGTGTCTAAGGTACATCAAATATACGTTGTAATAACTAGATTCAGGTGGTTTTCCTGTGAAAGTCGAGAATCGGTCTTTAATAGAAAAAAATTGTTTTGGTTCCATTTTGCCTGATTGACTGACCGTTGTTTTTGTATTTTTAATAGTACAGTGGCCATTTTACTGATACCAGTGATAATTTCATAAGTGGAAACAATTACGAATAGGTATTTTTAATTATATATAATATATATATATATATATATATATATATATATATATATATATTATATATATATATATTATATATATATATATTATATATATATATATATATATATATATATATATATATATATATATATATATATATATAAAACGTTACAAATCCTTCATACATCATTATACTTCGGTGTATTTGCCTCTTCGTCTTCCATTTCCATTGGTAACCTCCCAGTTTACTTTCTCTTTTTGTTTTTTAAAAAAATTTAAATTTTGAAATATTCAAATTTATCATAAACTTAGATACTGTTTCGTGACCACCCAATTCTAGTTAGCACTGATCTTTTATAAGAATAATGAAGCGTGGCAAGGAATTACTCGTAAATACTTAGCCATCCTTGTGATTCAGTTATTTGTGCCGAGGTATCTGGTCAAAGATGAAAATAATAACTTCAGGAAGCTGTAAAATCGGGTGAAAGTTAAGAGGTTTCCTAACGTAAATGCAATTCTTCACTTACACACAGAAGTGTATGTTTTAAACTTTGGTCGGGAAATGGAAGCTCAAACAAGAGAATGTTTAGTTATAAAGTCGTTCTTGTCTTTGCTTTTTTAGTGCTTTTAGGTCTTTGTAAAAGAGAACTATTGTGCCGGCTTTGTGTGTCCGCCCTCACATCTTAAAAACGACTGAGGCTAGAGGGCTGCAAACTGGCATGCTGATCATTCACCCTCCAATCGTCAGACATAACAAATTGCAGCCCACTAGCCTCGGTAGTTTTTATTTTATTTAAGGGTAAAGTTAGCCATAATCGTGCTTCCGGCAACGATATAGGATAGGCCACCGGCCGCGGCTCGTACAGCATTACACCGAGACCACCGAAAGATAGACCTGTTTTCGGTGGCCTTGATTATACGATGTGTAGAAAAATCGATTGCGCCGAAGGAACTTCGGCGCATTTTTTACTTACTTTCTTTTGATTTCATTTGAACACATCAGAACTTGTGCAAATATTCTCATGTAAAATTCTATCTGAGAATAAAACAGACTTTTCGTATCGGGCGTTTGATGTTTGAATTTAATAAATTTTGTCTGCAGTTATTGATTAAATTTTGTCTCAGCATTGAAGCTTCCGTCGGTCATCGAAACAGTTTTATCAATCTTGGACTCATTGTAGCTCAGTATCGTAAATGTTTTTGTTTTAAACGCAGCACTACAAACATTCTGGTACGCACAGATATGTAAGTACTATAACTGCATGGCTACTACTCCCCTTACCTTTCATACTGTTTTGTGTGTGTGTGTGTGTGAGTGAACCGAGAACATTCTTCATTAATGCTAGGAATAATTTCTCTGCAGCGGGAAAGCGTTCCCGCAGTGCCTCAGTGTGCCATTGAAGACACGGCTCTTGTATCCACTTACGTGATATTGCAAATCTCTCCAGATTCTTGGGGAAGAATATTCAAGCCACGCCATAAATACTACTGAAACTACATGATTCTTTTCATGTAGTTTCAGTAGTTTTAAACTTAATTGTTGTGTTATTTCATTCATCTTTTCTCGTTTGTAAAAAAAATTATTGCTAACAGTTTAGTCGTGTTCTGATTTCCTAGAATGAAATGATTGTATAGTTATTGTAAGTAGTTGTTAAAACCTTTTATCAGTCTTAGAAAGTCATAATACGATCGAGATATTAATCCCAGGCAAAATTCTGATTTTTTCTCAGCAAGGAGTCGAAAAACATCGTTTTAACGTATCCTAAATTCACGTTCCTGTTTTTCGATGAATCGTTAGCTGCTGTTTAGCCTTTACATTCGGTTTTGTGAGTTCAAACTTGTTATTTTCCTACCTTGCTGCTAAATCGCTTTTTTAATGGTCACTGGTCCTGAGAAATTGGACAGTTTTCACCTATGTTGATA
The DNA here is from genome assembly GCF_040412425.1 of Macrobrachium rosenbergii. Taxonomy (NCBI): domain Eukaryota; kingdom Metazoa; phylum Arthropoda; class Malacostraca; order Decapoda; family Palaemonidae; genus Macrobrachium; species Macrobrachium rosenbergii. The sequence continues at coordinate 103,698,167 of NC_089752.1, forward strand.
ACTTTGTGACTGCTTATCTTAATGCCATTTCCATATTAATAACTTAAGCGTGTTCTGTGTAAGTCACTGAACTTGTTGCTGTGAGAATTCCAGAAGCTATCACTTGCACCTGTCGAAAGGATAGAGGCCGAACATAAGTGACACACTTTACCTTCCACCTTGGCGCAAGCCATTTTTTCCTCATTCTGAGAAAATAGGCTTTAAAGATTTTGCTATTATTCAGAGCTTCTAATTAGCTCATCATTTGTGGAAATTTTGTTGGAAAATCTGACAACGTAGACAGCTGAAATTTTGATGTCATTTAGCATAAAAAATTGAGACACTTTGACTGGAAAACTTAAAACCTTAATAAAATGGGATACGCCAGTTCGTTAAAACTGGGCTGAAATGAGCTGAGTTACTCTCGTGCATAGTTTTATACAGTTCCTTCTGTCAAGTCCTCAAAACCAAGTCTGATTATTTGTACAGACTGTGATTCGGGAAATGGTGATTTAGCGCAATTTTATTTTTTTGTAGCCTACCCGTTTTACATTTATATCTTGGTACAATGTACGTTTTATCAGAGCAGTTTTTGTTTTTGTCTTATAACAGCCACTGTGTTGATTTACCAACTCTTGGTAATGACTGTAAATACTGATTTTCCTTAAGCAAGTTTAAGTGAGTTTTATTTTTATATTATATTCCATGTTGAAACAATCTTTTGCAACAAATATTCCAAATGTTTTCCTAGGTTTTCCTCCTTAACTTCTACTTAGTGATATCTGAAATCATAGTCAAGTTCAAAAATGAAGAAAAGAAAAGTCGAAGAAAGAGAGTTGGTGAAAGATATTTTAACGAAGTAGAAAGTTTACTTTCTCATGTGAAAGACAAATACTGAACATCAAAAGTAAAAGAATTCTCATCTCTCTGCGTTTAGTTTTATTCGAACAAAACGGTAAAATTACAAGAGTGAAAACACTAGCAAATAAAAAAAAATTGGTCTGGATTTGCCGTGTCTGCAGTTTTTCCATATTGGCCTTCAGTAAAAAAGAGTAAATGATTTTTATTCCATTGGCTATAGAAAATGCTGTAACGGACTTATGCAATCAGTTAACCTATGCTACATTTTTTCTACAGTTTTATCTAAGTATACGTTTCTTTGGTAATTTTTTACCCGCAGCTGCATCCAAAATGTAAATTAGAAAGCAGTCCCACAAGCTGCACCTTTTTTGACAAAAAAGTTTAACTGAAATACACAAAAAATAAATTTTTCCTTTCAGCACACGACTTAGAATTTATGCAGCAACGCATGATGACAGATTTCAGTTTCAGCGAACATAATGCAAAATAACTCGGGTTTACACTTTGCTGCACTGCTTTTGTAAGTGAAGTCTCTTGCAGCATTAGAAAGATCTGTCTCAAACCTTTTGCAGGAAGGAAGGCTCCCAGGGAATAATATACAACTTAGTCTTATAGGTATGACACTAGGTGACATGGACACTTCTAGTCCACTGCTAGTTGTCGATATGATTGCCGTTGCCGTCTGTGAGATTCCAAAATATCTTTTGTCCATTTTTTTTTGTATCAATCTCCTGCTGAATTCTCAAAAGGGTAAGGACCACTGCTGACTAACTGCTCTCTGGCTTGACCTAATCCTTCTTTCTTTCTTTTGTCCTCTCCACTGCTTCTTTCAAGCTTGTTCCCTCAACAGAATGAAATTGATATTTGAAGGGGAGGAATTTAGTTAGATCCTCGGTGTAGAACGTTTTGTCTTGGAACTTAATCTTCACACTGTGTCTACGTATTCTGTAGCGCTCAGCCCTTTGGACTTCTATTTGTATACCTCCCTAATCATCGATGTTACTAGGCATTTCATTAGGAATGTGGTAAGCAATCTCTTTTGTTTTTTGAGTTTAGGCAATAGGCTATTTTTTTCATAACTACTCAATTCATTCGCGAATGATGGTATATGGAACTTAGGTTGTCCAGTCAAGTACTGGGGCACTTTCTGCCATTCAGCACTTAAGACAGTAAAAAGAGGGAGTTAGAGAGGTTGGCCAGTAAGACTGAAGAAAGGAGACGAGAATAGATGTAAAGTAAAAGGCTAAAAAGTGGGACGCTGCAGACGCACTTCCCACAGTCAGACTGTGTCTTTTGTGGTCCATAGTAGCGTGCTTCGCCTGCAGCTGCTTTCGCTCATGCTTTAATGTCGAAGAAATGAAAGCTTTTGTCATGCATTCTTGGACCCGCATTTAATGGTGATTTAATAGTGAATATGTAGTTCCTATATAGTTTCAGCTGGTTATGACAAAGGTATGAAGTTACTTTAGTTTTTTTCAGAGATATAGTTTTAATTTCAAATGGTATCTGTACAGCTTATTGACAGGTTCTTGTGCTTACATTAATTGTTTTGTCCGCCTTTCGTAGATATATTTTTACTTTTTGGTGAAATCTGTTGGCTACCTGCAGCTGCTGCCGTCCACGTTGTCTGTGTCAAGGGATTGGAAAAATTGTCCTTTTTAGAGATCTAGCATAGAAATTAGATAGCTACGGTGTAGCTCATCTGCATCTGCAATTGCCATTTACGCCAGTGATAATGCATTATTTGGTCTATTTCGGAAGGGGGCTCTGTCGTAAAAATCTTCTATTAAAAATTATAGCTGCATCGGCAAAGTTTAATATACGAGTATATGAAAGCTTCTCGACTTTCCTAATAATGTCTTTTTCTGACGGCGAAAGGTCTCGTAATAAATGTCCCATATAATTCGTTTCACGAAAGAAGGATGTAGAGTCTGTAGACACAAGTGGAAATGTTTTCAGTTTAGTGATATAAATATACTATTAAGTATACAAACAGGATAGGTAAAATATGGACGTTAACGTTTTGCTACATTTCAAGACAGCAGAGTTTCCACGAAATTCGGAGATGTACAGATTAAGGTTAAGCTGATATTTTACCACCACGGGCTCTTGCTCATAGAACAACCCGTAAAATTAAAAAGCAGGTTCTGGTCGTATTTAAGCGGAGGTGGCAGGCAGAAAAGAGGTTTCAATCCTATTGTGATGGTTCACTGGTACTCGTTGCTGATTATGAAGGGCGATGGCTGGGGTTAATTTGCGGGTCCGGGTCCGGGTTTATCAGGGCGTCTCATTGGGCGTCTTGGTCAGTGGTGTCATTCTTGTGAAACGTGGTTGCTAGTATAACGGGTTTTCTGATATTCGTAGGCAGAAGGGATGGCCGATGAACGAAGAGTACCAGTGATATCATCCCCTTAGGAGTTAAACCACAGGTACGGCTGACATCGACGCATAAATGGCACTGTAAGTTGCTTTTTAAAATCAGTTTTAATAAAATAGGAATTACCCCCCCCCACAACTCCTTCCGCCCCTGGCCTGCGGTTACGTCTACAGCTATCTCGAGCCATTCACGACTTGAGCACTCGTCACTCCATTGCTGTTTACCTGGATATCCGTTGACGGTTAAAGAATTGAAGATTTTGAGAGCGACAGTTATTAGAAGTCATGACTTACACTGAATAGGAAAGGCAGCCGCCTATCGATGAACCTTACCTTCCACCAGCGAAGAAGATCACCGGAAGTAACCAGGCAAAATCATCTCAGTTCTCTCCCCCCTTCTCCTCACAATACTTCCTCCCTCGTCCTCCAACGTCCTTATCCCCTCCTCCTTGTCGCCCTCACCCCTGTCAACGCTCATCACCTCCCCTTCCAGTCTCGGTCACGGATGTACACCCTCCAATGCTGAAATTTTGAGGACGGACTTCCTACGCTGCAAACGTTGCCCTTAAGAGGAGCGATCTTGGGATGAATGCTTTTCGTTGTCGTCACTTTTCGCCGGTAAGTTAAATGTGGTGTTAAAATTCCGTAGAGTTTTCCCACATTTTCTGCTGTGTTTTTCTCTCAAGATAAAATTTTTAATTTTTCCCTCCTGGCTACCTGTGACTAGCCATGGCTCCCTGTTATCATTTTTTCTCTTATGAAGGTTTAAAAGCGTTTCAGTCTTACCTGTAGAACTTTTCATTTCACCTGACCATCGACTCATTTTCATGCCATCGGCATAATTCATCTGTATTCATGGCAATATCACTTATAAATCACCGAATGGGGTCATGATGTCTTACACTGCAGCGAAACGTTGACAACCATATTTTACATTT